>NC_043004.1:23110477-23147977 GCF_006345805.1 Octopus sinensis
AAAATCTGTAAATTTTTCCACTTTGAAAAGTAGTACCTATGAATAATAGTACCCTCTATATAATATAAATAAATATTTTCAAAGTGGAAAAATTTACAGATTTTTTCTCTTACGAGGTTTTTCACGCTAACTACTGATAATTTCTTATAAAGATGTTATCCTTAATTTTAAAAAAAATATATATATATATACACATGCTTGATCTTTAAATTTTTCACACCTACAATGAAATGATCGCAACAGGGATTGTAACCGGGATTTCAGTATGATTTCCGCAGAAATTTTTACAGCAACGTGGTTAGTTTTATGTAAAAGGAAATAGACGCCTTGAACATTGGGTCGATTTAAAATTTTGGAATATGTAATGCAAGTAAAAACTTCTGCGCATGCGCTGTGTGTTGTTGGGGGACAAACTGTAGTGAGGTGCTGTAAGTTGATGAGCAAAATCACTCTGACTAATTTCAACAGGTTTCACAGTTGGTAAATATTGATATCATTGAAAATAAATATATTAATTACTAATAATTTTCCAGAAAGTCAGAAAATTATATAAATTAAACTTATTTTTATGATTGCAGTCCAAATAAAATTTTGGTTCAATCAGCATATGTGTAAAGTTAAATTCTATGTTGGATAATCGACAACTTTAGTTGAATTGGTTCAAAATAGACAGCAAAACATATCTGATCAAAGGCGAACAACATAATTAAAGTGTTCGGCATTCTTAGACTAAACATCTAGGGACGTTTTTTCATCCTCATTTAATATCTTAAAAAGTTATTTGCGATTTTAGACAATTTTTTTTTATGCAAGCTATTATTTTAGTCTCTAATTATCATGACATAATTTATTAACTTAAAAATGTATCTAGCAAAAATCTCACAGATAAAAAAATGTATCACTATGACGCCTCTTACATTCAAACATAATCATTTTAATTTCATCTTACTTCCCTTGAGAAAATATTAAATGAAACCTAGGAGGATTCGTTTAAATTTGAACAACAATTTTACTGGTTGACAATTACAGATTAATGAGAATGTTTTTCTAACAGTTTAGAAATAATCTAAATATATTTCTTGAAAGTATATATCTTCATGAGTTGGTAAATTAGATTGCGTGAACATTAATTAAGCGTTATTTTTTCTTCGTCTAAGTATGATATGTATGAGGAAAATATGATAAAGTATTTATGTTAAATCAGAGAAAGATGTATTTAAGTAATGGACTAGAAGAATTTAATGTGTTTAATATTTTGCTAAGAGGCTCTCCAATAGCATTAGAACTAAAATTTGGAAAGATTGTGATAACATGAGAATACTTTCCAATGCACTAAAGTTCTACTGTGTATGTCTGTGTACGTGTGTGCGATTGCATGAACGTATGTCGTATATACGTGTACATGTGTATGTGTGTATTGTGTATTATTGTATAAGTTTTTTTTTCTGGTGTTGAAGGAGATTTTTATTTGCTAGATTTCTTGTATATTATATAAGTGCTTGACTGAGATATCTATATAGTGGTAGAGTGATGGTTTAGTGAAGACAGAGAGATACCAACGTCCTGTGGTAGCATAAACGTTGTGAGAGTTAATGCAACTGCAAGGTGAAAATAAGTCTATGAAGAATATCGAAGATTCAACTGTAGCACAAACAATGTAGCAAATTTATAAACTTCGAGTCAAGCGTTAAGATTGGCATGATTCAGTCTGTAGTTGATTGGCTAAACAACTTATTTCATACAAACTGCTTTGTCGAATTCCTATCTTATACATTAGTCCTTTCTGAATTATTTTGCAAGCAATTACTTGAGATAATATGATTGATAATATTCATGGAGGAGTCTATGAATAATAAACCTACCAATAGGTTTATTGAATAATAAATATGAATAAGAAACCTACCAATAGACGTAGGAGTGGCTGTGTGGTAAGTTGCTTGCTACTGGACCAGTCGAAGACATTTGATAGGGTCGACTATCGGTACTTGGCGGCGGTCCTCGAGGCGGCTGGCCTGGGCCCGACCTTTCGAGGTTGGATCACTGCTTTGTATAGCGACATCGAGTCTGTCGTCAAAGTGAACGGTTTCTTTTCGAAGCCGTTCAGGATCGGGCGTTCAGTTCGTCAGGGATGTCCCCTGTCCCCGCTTCTATATGTGTTGGCTCTTGAGCCTTTGCTGCGGAAGTTGGAGAAGGGCGTACCGCATGATATATGGTGTGGAAGAGGAGGTACGGCGTACGCGGATGACATCTCCATCATCATGGCAGATGAAGGCCAGCTTCTAGTGGTGGAAGAGGCCATCAAAAGCTACGAGGCGGTGGCAGGAGCAAAGGTTAACAAGGACAAGTCGGTAGGTTTGCAACTCAGCACCTGCAGGGGCAAGACGATGCAGTCCGATAACGTCGTGGGGCGTTGGACGGAAGGTCCTGTTAAGCTGCTCGGAGTCTGGATTGGTTCAGTCCTCCAGATAGAGAAATATTGGATTGACGTGGCCGGCAGGGTGACCGCTCTAAACCAGACCTGGTCTGGACGGGCGTTATCCCTGCTAGGGAGGGCGGAGGTGATGCAGATGTTCATAGCATCAGTAATCACCTACCGTTTGAGCGTGGTGCCCTGCCCCGATTTGTGGATGAACAAGTTGGAGAGAATCCTTTTCCACTTTTTGTGGAAAGGAGGAAAGCCACTTGTAAAGCGCTCTGTCTGTTGCCAGAAACCGCTAAAGGGTGGGCTAGGGATGCCTTGGCTGAAGATGCGAAAATTCGCGTTAAGGTTGAGGCTCCTCTGGCTTTACCTGGATGAAGAGCAGGTGTGGTCACCACGCGTTCGGTTCTAACTTCCCCAGTTAACGTCCTTAACGGACACCGGTGCATGGCTCAAGCGGAGACCTAAACTGAGGAAATGGCACTTGGAGTGTCGTCAGGCACTCCAGCTACTCTCTCGGGAGGGCAACGCCGGTAACAGGAGTTCCACCGCGGATTTCTATAGCGGGTTAGTGGAATTTATATCAGAAGACGCCTTGGGGGAGACCCTGGGCTACGATGAAAATCACTTGGTCAACCTGTTCCGGAGAACGTTCCGGCCGAGGTATTTGGATAATTACCAGAAATCCCTGGCCTGGTAGTGTTTCCGTATGGCGTTACCTGTTCGCGACAAGCTGTCAAGGCACGGAAGTGCCGTCTCGCCGACATGTCCTCGATGTGAGCAGGATATGGAAACCGTCTTGCATGCATTCGTGGAGTGCCCGGAGTTATCGGGACTGATTGCTTTTGTCGAACAATTGTTGTGAGTGAGTGGAAGAGTACAGCTATCAGCGGAGTCTATCATTGAGATTGTGCCACCTCCTTTCCTCAGTAGAGAAAGGAAGGCTTGTTTATCCTGCGTAGTAGCCATACTGAAAGAAACAGTATGGAAGACGCGTACGAAAGGTATAGTAACAGGTACCTTTGTATCCGGCCAGGGGTTGGTTAACTTTTTTAGTTACCACCTCCAGATCAGGCTGGAGAAGAGGTGTCTGTCACGAGATATGTTCATGAATAGATGGAAGCCTGTGGCTTGCAGGCTGGGTATGTTTGGTACCAGGTAAGTGTGGCCGGATCAAGAAGTAAAGGTTCTTGCCCTACTATGTAATATTAAATTTGTAAACTTTATATTGTAAATACTGCACCCATTATATTATAAATACTAAAACGTTTTAAGCTACTTCTCCCTATATGTTTGTCTGTCCTTGTATGTCCCCTCTATGTAACGCCTTAATGGTGAATTTTTATGAAATAAAGTAGCTTGCTACTGCGCATGTGCGAGTCAGTGTTGTGTTTGGCACTGAAGCGGTGAGACATGCTTTTGAAGCCGTATCGAATTGAAACATTTTGAAGCTCCATTGTAAGGTAGGATTCTGTTTGTTTGTTTTTGGTTCAGTGGGAATTTTTGTTTGGGGGCGTAATCGTCTTCCTAGTTATCGGTTTATGTTGAGTGAACATTTTTCTCACTTAATTATGAGAATTGTTGCTTGGAGGAGTATTGTGCCTACTAAAAATTTGTTCATTTTTAAAGAATTTTAAAATTATTGTGAGAACTGCTGTTTGGGGGAGTGTCTTTGTCTCCGAAGATTGAACAATTTTTCTTCCGCCTTTATTGAAGACGTGTAGCTGGTCGACGCCAGGGTGAGCGATTTTGACAAGTACTGCCGAGACCAATTTTGTCTTACATCTATCCGAGTTTGATGAAATAAGCACCAATGCAAGTCGGTGGATAAGAATAAATATAGGAATCTCGGATCGAATTCCACTGGAATATTGTTCAAATTCTGTAATGGAATTCTTGACTGATATATTTAATCCACCACCCATATTAACACTACTTTCTTGCTTCTTTGCTTCTGTTAGTGGAACACACTCTATTAAAATCATTTGAATCAGGTCACCAGTTTGAGGATCATATCTCACTGAGGCCCTGTGATTACCGTTCCCTCCCTCCCTTTAGAATAAGAAAAAGATTAATGATAGTGTGATTAAAAGTTCACTTCTCAACCGCTTGGTTTTGGTTTCAACTCCACTGTATGATTAGATACCGCAAGTTAGGATTGACAAAATAACTTGCACGTCGTATTTGGCAGGAGGCAACTGTGAAAAATCGCGATACACATGTACATGTACACACATTAATACACACACACACGCACACACACACACACACACACACACACATATATATATATATATATATATATATATATGGTTAATGAGATAGAAAATACGGGAATTTTTATTAATCACTACTATTGTTTCGACCCATCAAGCATCAATCCCTCACAAATACACAACAAATACTATGAAACTGAACATGCTTTACCAGTAAACTACCGAGTAATAGACGATTTGTTATTGTATATATATATATATATATATATATATATAACATGCCACCAATGTATGTCAGTATATTTGAGAAGGATCTCAATATCAGCAAAACGATAACATTCTTTAGGAGAGCCGAGAGTTTGCGGTTGCAGTCATGACATGCGCTGTCAAATGTACAGCAGCGAATTTATTGGTCTGTTGGTAAAAGGCTGTAGCCAGGGACGCTATAGTTCACCATCTCCGATACAAATTTACCATTATACATTAGTACAGTAAGAATATAGAGATTTGTAAAATGGAAGAATCATGAGAGCTTCAGAGAAAATGCCTTGCAGTTTTTAATTATGTCCTATTGCATCCTTAGTTCAAATGATGCCAAAATTAACTTTAATCTTTCCAGTTTTGGTCGATGAACTACTTAAAAATCAATGCGTGTCGATTTAAATGTACTGTCCATTCTGCTTGCCACAAATCGAAGCGCACTTAATGAAATTAATCAATTGAACATGAAGATGCCTGCGGATCACCAATAGGTCAAAGCTAGGATTTTCATTGAAAGCACGAATATAGCAAAATTTTAATAATAGGAAATTTTAGGTAACAGAAATCAGATTCTCGGAAAAGCTTTGTTCTCTGGAAGTCATTTCATACTTCAGGTACTAAATTGGATTACTTTAGGTTAGGATAAATTCTATAACATTGAACACATTGTTGATTATCTAAAAAAGAAATGCTGATTAATTCTAGATAACATTCTGAATGTGCTACGATAGAGGAAGATAGTACCCCTGTATTGCCACAAACTTTAACTGATTTTAATTAAATTTTAGTATTTACAACACAGCAGTAGCCTTGTAACAGCAGAAACAATTTACGGTGTTTTCATAAAATTGATTTTATGCTAACTTTACTCTATATTGAAGTTATTAAATTTGGAATCAAAACCAAATCGCTAAACTTATACGCTGAAAACTCCTAAGTAGCTTGATTATTAGACACAACAGCAAAACGGTGAGTAAGCAGAACTGTTAGCGCGTCAAATGAAATGCTTACCTGCATTTGCTCTTTAAGTACTGAGTTCAAATTCCACTGAGTTGAACTTATCCTTTCAGTCTTTCTCAGATTTTCTTACCCGCACCCCCACCCCTAATGGGAAGGGGTAAGTAATGTATGTTTGAGTTTGTCCTCCACCACTTGACAACTTATGTAGATTCGTTTATGTCCCCGTATAACAGAGGTTCGGCAAAAGCGCCCGATAAAGGTTTTCAAAAATGATAAGTACTAGAGACGGTGGCCCAGCATGATCGTGGTCCAGTGATTGAACCAAGAAAAAAATTATATATATATAGAAAGGGTGGGAGAGAGAATCAATAGATAACTAGATGGACCTGCGCATAGCAATGTTGTAGGCCAACTATTTACTTAACTTTGATATTCAGTATGTTTATCAAATAAAATCTATCAATCAGTTCAGTTTCCAATATTTCGAACTCAGTATATTAAAATTCGGTGGATTTACATTCACTCATTTTCCCCTTTTTTTTTACATTTCTTCATATTTATCTCGCTAGCTGTCAGACATTACGTCTATATTCCAATTTCGCCAAGCATCTATCTAGATAACTATATTGATAAATTTCATGAGTCGCCACGCAGCTAAATAATTATATTCGCTCTATTAGTTTCATTTCATAAATGTCTAGAACCATATCTGATATCAGCTGGAAGACGATAACCGTTTCATTTCTATGATACTCTATAAATAGGGTGGAAATAGTGATATTTCAACTCCTATATTTCTCTACGTTGGATGCATCACACCATTCTCTGTGGGCCTATGAAAGACCATGAACATAACAACTTCCGTCTACGAAACCAATAATGAACGAGGACTACATTTCGTTTTATAAATTAAGCACATAAAATTATATAATCAATACATTGTGATGATTGCTCAATTTTTAACGAGGTCCTTTTGTTCAATCTTCCGCTGAATCTTTATCAGCTTAAACTAGTTTTTATGGAATGTATTTTCTGTTACCAAAAAAAGTGGTATTTGGCGTCGGATAATTGCCGATATTATATTCCCTCTTATATGTTGACCATCGGTAGATATTTCTTCAGAGCGAAAGAAATATATTTACATATTTCGAATTGATTCTCTCATTCTTTTCTTTATCTTCTGTAATCATTCGCTCCTTCATCAATGCCAACTTTCATTCAGCCGCTCATTTCTCCACTAATATATCAATATACCACATCGATTTATTGGCCTTCTGATTTCCAATTCCATTGTGAATATTTTATGAACCATATCGTCGGTCAACGATCTATTTATCACTTTGAATGAGGACATATCGTATTATCGTTGATGCTATCGTAATTGCAACCGCCTGATGATTCATATACTTCTTACTGTTTAGAGTGAAGATGTTTAAACAAATATATGCACTCTATTTTCTATCTGTCATCATCGATCGTTCAAAGTTTTTACATCAACAATAAACGTATATTCCATCGATCAACAACAAACGTATATTTTTCCTAACATTTTGACGTTAGATAGAAATTAGATTCATAATTCCAATTACTTTCATTTATTCATGATACACTCTTCCTTCTTGTTCCTCTGAGCCAGAAATTACAGTCAATTTTGTGTGCACCCACTATTGCTGATATTTTGTTTGGAATGAAATTTGCATGAGGGAGAAAAAATCATCTACAAAACTACTTACAATTTCATTCCTATTTTCTACCTATTTGTGAACATTATTACTTTCTTGCGAATGAGAATCTAAAAACACCATAAACAAATAGATTCTAAATTGGGGTCAGGTTGTTGCTGATGGGATTTTTGGACTCTATAATATGCAACAGAGAATCTTTACTTATAGTTATGTGCCTCTAAGATGTGACATTAATATGCAAATGTGTTCCCGAAATTACAATTGCTGAAAAATTTCTACAGGGTTTAGAAAGAAAGAATACATGTTCTCTTATGATAGAAACGATTAAGTTTACAAGACAAACTACTACCGATATTCTACATGGCTATTATATGATAACAGGTTAGCTGTTTGATCCTAAAACAAAACTCCCCTTAATAGTGATCGTAATAATCCTTTAATCAGAAGAACACGGAAAAAGAACAATGCAACAAATGAACCTCTGTATTGTCACTCTATTAGGAATTGCAGTCTAATCTCCCTCAATTTATACCATGCTAACTTAAAATGGAACTACATAGGGATAAGGCAAGTGTAAGTAACATATGTCAGAATTTAGGATGGGGCCGTCACGAAGATCTCTTTTTATTTCCAACGCTTCTGATCAAAACTGATCCAGGTCTAAACAACAAATGAAGAGGGACAAGATACAGTAATTTATTGATGCTGAATCTAGATTCATTATAAGACTTGGTCCAAGCATCTAGACGTAATGATGTGTTTACTCATTATACAGCAGTCCTACTAATTACAGCTAGGGACGATCATTAGCATTGTTGGTAGCGCTGGAGGGAAATATTGTACATTGGTTTTGATTGTTAAGGAGATACTTGCAACTGTCTTTGTTGCTGTTGTTGTTTCACTGATAGGTTTGCAATAAAGCTCCTACTGTTGTAATGGTCATCTTGTCTTGACTTCAGACCATATTATCAAGTGTACCTTTTATTATCATATTTTTATTTTTAGAGGATAGTTTGATTTCATTAGAGGGTGTATAGACATAGAGGTGCTATTTCTTTCAGGTCGGTTGACCTTGTAGACATAATTATGATTATATATCATTCTATTCTTGGTCATTTGGGTAAAGTCAAAACCAGATCTAACAAAGTGTCAGACAGTAAATTCGATCCTCACCAATCTGATTACACCAACTAAATATGTGGTGGGACTGAGATGTCTTAATTCATTAACAAACTAAATACAAAGTAGATGATCTTTCTGCTACGGTCTACCCATATGGATCCAGAACCAAATTCATTGATTCCATTATTTTTACATAATAAATACGCGCATGGTAACTGATAGCTAAGAGGTTTATTCGTTTCTGCTCTAGGCACAAGGCCCGAACTTTTTGGAGAGGGGGCCAGTCGATTAGACCGATCCCAGTACGCAACTAGTACTTAATTTATAAACCCAGAAAGGATGAAAGGCAAAGACGACCTCGGCGGAATTTGAACTCAGAACGTAAAGAAAGACAAAATACTGCTAAGCATTTCGCCTGGCGTCCTTAATGTTTCTGCCAGCTCGCCCCCATAGCTGAGGGATTTATTAGAAGAACACTTCACAAATGCGAAGGAATTCTGTGGTATGATTGCCAAATAATTGCAATCCAATGAATATGTGTTTGTGTGTGACAGAGACGGAGTGAGAGCAAGAGTGGAAAAAGAATGCATTTAGGAACGATAGATATAGATTTGGCCCACTGGTTAACACTTTCGATTCACAATCGTCATATCTTGGGTTCGATTTAACTACGAAGCTTTCCGTGCACTTTTCTATAGTTTCGGGTGGACCCAAGCGGACTGAGTAACAGTTAATTGACAGAAAGTGTGTAAACCTGTCGAATGGATCATAACTGTTACATCCTTGTTACACAATGTTTCGAGGTGATTTAACCCGAGGATTATGTTAAACGTATAAAGTAACTTACACGCTTACTCAGTGAGTAGATATTTCATTTGGTTGAAGAATGGGAAAACTCATCTTTGAAACCGATGAAGATCCATTTACTTATACTTTATTTTCGAGCAACAATAGCCTCTAGTAAAACTTTCAAATTCTGAAAAAAATTAATGCAATAGCAATAAAGATTTTTTTTTCCTCTGAAATTTAATTTAATTGAAAATGTTTTAATATCAGACAATTCATTTTTCTATAATGATTATTCATTTCCTCTAACAAGTTTCTAATTATTCACAGAATTAAATAGCTCCAGTCTTATACTCTTAGGATCATTTTCGGGGAGGTTGTAAACGAAATGTCTATGAATATTTCGTTCCGTTCCAATACAAGGACCATTATTTTATTGCCGATTACAAATGTTGAGTTTCACATGAATAAACAAAAATAGGTGTTACAACATTATTGTTTTATTACTTGCTGTATTATATGAATTTAATATTAAATTGTGTTAAATTAATAAAATACCCTAGAGTTCTCATATAGAAGTTGTGTTAATCACTGTTTTCTATATATTACAAATGAATTGATTGAGCTGCCTCAGAAATAAAATTAGTATGTCTGTAGTATAAATTATGACGATTTATTGTGAATAATGTTCGCTTGAAAAAGCTTAAAACACGAAAAAGTTGTTAATGCTGTTGCTTGTGTGAGGACAATGTTCACTAGTTATAACACTTACGACACCAGTCGGTTTAACGGTTGATGGTCAGTATGGTAATAAATATCAAATGTACCTTTTTTGAGCATACATGTTTTTGCGACTAAAATATTATTTCACAACTTCGTGATTTGAGTTCGATCCAACGAAACGGAATCATGAGATATTGACTACTAGTTAAATTGCTGCCCTTGTGGGTGAAATTGGGCGGTCGGAAACTGCGTGAAAGCAGGTTGTAAGGACAGTTTCTGTTCTTGAGTTTCATCTATCATAAGCTATAACGTGTGTGTGTGTGTGTTGTGTGTGTGTGTGTGTGTGTGTGGTGTGTGTGTGTGTGTGTGTGCGTGCGTGTTTCACTATGTATGTGTGCAGGTCCACTATTTTTTTTTTTGCTTTAAATTCTAATACAATCGTAATTTACACCATCTGAATGAATAACAAAGAAACTTTCATTAAAAACTATCAATTGTCTGAAAGTTATGAGGAAACAAGGTCAGTGAGAGGCACACTTGTTTAGGTGCGCTCAAATTACATCAGGTCCATCTAGGTTTGATAACCGATAATGCAATATTCAGGTAAGTTACACTAACAAGATGGTGCTACAAATAATTCACCAGTATTTCCCTATATGCATTATAATTACTTGTTGTACAGGAAACTACTTCACATGTTCATTTGTGTAATTTTTTTCAATATCTCGTGTCATAAAAATCTATCAATATTATATATTCTTGTCAAAATAGGTAGAATATTATATTAATGCTGATCACTTTTATGTTATTATTACAGGGATCAATTGTGGCTTTGAAAAGAATCAACAAAACTAATATTACAATAAACAGACAACTGAAAATGGACATTAAGAGGGTAAGTGCTTTCGACTATGAATAATTATATTGATATAGACACAAAGGCAGACTCAATTACATACATACATACATACATACATACATACATACATACATACATACATACATACATGTGTATTATATATATATATATATATATATCGTGGCACTCTGTCGGTTACGACGACGAGGGTTCCGGTCGAACCGATCAACGGAACAGACTACTCGTGAACTTAACGTGTAAGTGGCTGAGCACACCACAGACACGTGTACCCTTAACGTAGTTCTCGGGGAGATTCAGCGTGACACTGTTTGACAAGGTTCGAAATGCAGGTACGAGAGAAACAAAGAGTGAGAGAAAGTTGTGATGAAAGCGTACAGCAGGGATGAAAGTGTACTGCCGGAGCCTCTTGGAGCTTTAGGTGTATTCAATTAATAAACATTCACAACGCCCGTTCTAGGAATCGAAACCGCGATGCCACGACCGTGAATCCGCTACCCTAACCACTGCACCATTTCGCCTCCACACACACACACACACACACACACACACACACACACATATATATATATATATACATTGATAAAAACGGTAAGACAACAAAAGAATGAGACCTTGATATTATGGAAATAGAGGTATTTTTCTGTAAATGTAATATGTGACAATTATTCGGTAGCCATGATAAAACTCCGAGTTTCGGATGCCGAGGTGGAAATCCACGCTGCCATCTCTTCAGTTATCCGGCCATCTGAAAAACGCTATGAAAAATGATCGTTATACAAAGGGAAATTACTGTGTGATTGACCGTTATTAAGACAGAAGAGCTATTCGAATGACCGCTAAGTAAGCGAGTAAAATAAGGAGGTATGAACAGGCGCGCTTACGCGAAAACTATGAACTTTTTACCCCCTTACTTAGCGGTCATTCGAATACCTCTTTTGTCTTAATAACGGTCAATCACACAGTAATTTCCCTTTGTATAACGGTCATTTTTCATAGCGTTTTTCCGATGGCCGGATAACTGAAGAAATAGCGGCGTGGATTTACACCTCGGCATCCGAAACTCGGTGTTTTATCATGGCTACCGAATAATTGTCACATATTACATTTACAGATAAATTCTTATATATATATATATATATATATATATATATATATATATATATATATATATATATATATATATATATATAATATATATATATATATATATAGTTTACTCTTCCGTTAGGGTAAGATCAACAAAAACGTATTCCATCCACTGAGAAATAGATTTCAATATTCCCGACCATTAAACTAATACACTTGCTTCATGTTCCTTCACCTCTGTACGGATTTTGCTTTCTGTAAATTCGAACTATATATATATATATATATATATATATATATATATATATATATATATATATATATATATACACACACACATTATTATTATTATTTATATAATGTTTTGTTCTTCGGTGCTAATGCTCAACGTCATGTGCAGCTGTCATTGATTATTCAAATTCATAAATTACAAAAATCGAAATCCTGAAAGTAAAATTTTAAGTGAATTGTTTTTCTTCTTGAATATTTTATTTATCCTTTCATCGAAGGTATTTTGAAACCATATGTCTGCGATCATATGGTTTCAAAATATATTATATAAGATTATGATATACGCAATTACACTATCGTGCCAATAGTTTCTGTCACTATTTTCAAACGTCTGTTGTCTTGTTATTGATGTTTGAATCTATAGCCCGTAATAAGCAGTATTATATTGTATTAGTAACGGGCAATTGGATTCTCCTTGTTATGGCATATTAAGACTAAATTTATTGATTAAGTGTTTTCTTTTTTGCTGGGGAATCATTTTGTTCGTTTTTGTTACGATTTAACTAAATTACTCTAATATTCCAAAAACTGCAATCGACACTACGTTATGTATGACATCTTTTAATTAAAAGGAAGTATACCTTTTTTTAATAATTTCATCACTGTTGATATATTTGATATCAAAGAGATATTTCTGATTTGGAACTGGTTTATAAATGAAGTACCGATGAAGTACATATTTATTCTTAGAACAGTTCGGCAGATTCAAAAACAGAACAACTTTTTCTCTTTTACAACTTCAGTATGTCCATAACACATTCAGCTTATTGGCACACTGGATTCTGGGACACCGATGTTTCGAATATGTTGTGCCTCGTCAGTCAGAGTAACACGGAACATTATGAACTGGTTTTCTTTTTTAATTTCAGCGAACAAAATTTTTTTGTTGATCAGTATATATATATATCTGCCAACCGATAAGAGATTGTTACTTGCACGAAGTACAGTGAGATCTGAAACGACGTTTTTCATGCTCACTCTTGCGTACGTCAAAGAGAGAAGCTACCAACATATTTTGCGTTTGTATTTACCGGAAAGTACTAACAATAAATATGAATATCATCGTTTCAGAGGTCGCTGTGCACAGTACACAGTACAAGTTTATATATTTATAAATAAAACTGTAGACAGAAAACCTAATATTCCTCTACTCCAGCTGTGAGAAAGAACTTCAAGTTTTATATCAGATAATGTCATTGTTCCAGATATTCCAAATGAATCTTTGTAATAAGACGTTGGTTTATGAATTTACTAATATTTTTAGAAACAACTTCTAATATGATTTAAATGTATTATATCTTACTCATAACAGAAAATACCTATTGAAGATATATTTGTGAATTCATTAACGAATACAGTAGCGATCAAACAAGTATTTCAATGGAATGTGAAGAAATCTGTTGCATGACAAAATACTGAATAATTTGATTTGTATAGCACAAATTGAAGGAACAGATCTTTTTGAATAATTCAGTCTGTACAAGATAAACTAGACGTTTTGTTTAGTGGTGCAATGAATGTTTTAGAAGTTTTATGTAAAAAAAAAAAAGTCTTCATGATTTACTGACCTCCGATTAGCAAAAATGTTTCGTTTTGATCAATGATCTTAGATGTGTGTGTGTGAGTATATATGTACGTATATAATGTATGTATGCAGTGCTAAGCAATGATGTGTATAAATGAAAAACGTGTTAACAGTTCAAATATGTATATTGTGTGCGTGCGTGCGTGTGTGTGTGTGCAAATTTATTATTGTAATAGCCTCTCTTAATGGCCTGAAAAGTAACAGATAAAGATTGTGGTGATGATATTATATATCTAAAATGAAATCTGTAAGGTGAGAATTGAAAGTTGAAGGTATCCGCTAAGGAAGTCAGCACATGTCACTGGTTTCTTTTGAAGGGGGATGGTAATAGACACAAGAGAAGTGGAAATGTTAAATGTTACCCGTTTATGACATTCTTATCTTTAGATGTTCTTTTTTATTTCCGAAATTCTAGATAACTCAATGGTTAAAGATTGAATGAATATGAAGTTTCTTCGCTCTTTGTTTTTATGTCCCTTTAATTCTTGTTTTTTTCTTTTTGTGCACTATTTTGTATTTCCTTGTTCCGCTTTTTTTACCTCTTTTTTTACCTCTGTATTTCCTAGTTCCTACGCTTAGAAGAAGTATTTCGGTATAGGGATTAAATGTGGAGAAACGAAAGATGATATAACAGTGCCATAACTCTGGTCGCTCGACGATGTGCCTGTATACAGTTATTGTTGAAACATATTAATGCAATGTTGCATACACGAAACGTCCATCAATTAGCAACTGACAATGATGCATTAAAACGACTGTAGTGATTTGTAACAAAGCGCGTTCAATCGATCTTCTCATATTAAACAAACACACACACAGACACACACAGACACACACACACACACACACACACACACCACACACACACACACACACACACACACATATATATATATATATATATATATATTATATATATATATATTTAAATATATATATATATAGTTTGGTAAGTATGCGTATGACCGTACACATTGTTAGTGCACACATGCTCCGTCTACTTTGGTGCCTTTGATATTGAAATACTTTGCTTCTGTAGGATCCTAAATTTTTTATGATAGACAGATAGATATATACATATATAAATATATACATATGTATATATATATATATATATATATATATATATATATATATACATACATACATGCATGCATACATACATACATACATACATACATACATACATACATACATACATACATACATACATACATACATACATACATACATACGTACGTACATACGTACATACGTACGTATGTATGTATATAGGAAATACATGACAATGTCTGACAGAAGAATTTTTCGACAAGGAAAATAATGACGACAAATCAATGGTACGCAATAAAAGCAATTTCAATCCTACAAAAGGCAGGGACAAAACTTTGGACAAATTTTGTGACTACGTATCAAACTTCCCTTACAGTGGACTACCACAATCTAAAACTAAATCCAATACCAGTAAAAGGGAATGGAGAATCATCCACGAGTTACAAAACAATCATGACATCACAATCAAGATAAGGGTAGTACTGTTGTAATTATGGACACAGAACAATACAAAACTCTGTATCTCACCTCTTACAAGATACTACTTTCTATGGAAGACGATGTTCAGATAAAATACACTCATTTGCCAACATCAAAAGAACCTAACAACAAAGTAATGCGACTGCTTAATAAATTTTGATTGCAAAATCAACAACCTCTATGGCCTTCCAAAAATCCACTAGAGCAAAATATTTACCGAAGCTTGCAAAAAGTTCGCCTCAACCTGCATCACCGTAACGTTTTTATTCCACTAATAAAGGAGTATTTTATACGAATACTAGAGTCATTCGATATTTTTATTGAAAACAATAAAAATATCGATATATTGATATTTTTATTGAAAACAATCCGTTATTAGATTTAATATTCCAATGTTGTAGACCACTAGTACACTAATATTTATATTTATGCATGCGTGCGAGTGTATGCTTGTGTGTCCATTTACATTAGTTTTTCAGACCAATGACAAAGCAACATATAAATGATATGGAATAAGCACAGGTTTGTTTAAATATACGTGTAACAGTCTGATAAACAGGATGCGTTGTCATTTATCATGAGTATCAGTTGTTAATAGAAAAGAGAGAGGTGAGAGAAAAAGAACGGTTGAGAGACAAAAAGTTGACGATAAATTGACGTACTAAAGAATAGTCATTTGACTGCAGCCACTGGAGCACTGACTTTAAAATAAATATATGTTCAATTTTATTGCGTATATGCAGGGTATATGAAATCAAGGTCGTATGATTTTTCTTTCGCTTCTCTGGAACAATTGCATGTTTTAATGAAGAATATTTCGTCTCTCAACTTACATTTCTTCATATCTAATTTAATGGTAACGTTTTGTTGGTCTATTTTTCGAAGTATGAAGTTTAAAATTGTGTTTGAATTTTCGTTTCTAATAATCTAATTTACATCTCTAACAATATTAGGTGAAAATGCAACGACAGCATTAAATTCGTTATGTCATACTAAATTTTCATCATAAGTTAAGAAATCTGTCTTTTGATTTCCATCTTGTTTCGTAGAAAATTTGTTTAAAATTTGCATGAGCAAGCAACGTTTGCCACTGTCTCTTTCAGGATAACTTGATGTGTCTATACTTATAATTAAATGAACTAAAGAGATTTTAAATTTTATTCTAGACAAGAAAGTTTTTGATTGCCTTATTATCTTGCCTGTACTTTCATATATTTAGACTGATCCACTTGATATTAAATTTAAGAACTGCTGTCTCTCCACTTCTTTACGACTATTATTTGTGTGTCTGTGTGTGATTTATTTCTGATATATTTATATAAAGACATATTAACATATGAATCTACAACAATTGATGTGCCTCGTTCTGGATTTTCTTCTCGTAGTTAACGGAATTTAACAATGCTTATTGCTTATAATATCCTGGACCTGAAACGAACCGTGATGTCATCATTTTTTTCCACACTTACAGTACATTAAAGATCTTTATGGATATTTTGCCTATCAATAAAGCTACACAACTGTAGAGATAAAGCATTAGATTAGATTGATCTCAGTACGAGACTAATATTTATAGATTTATTTTATTTTATTGTCTTTATTTTATTGTCTCGGTGGGATTTGAACTTTGAACATAAAGTTTCGAAGCTAATTACTGCGAGAATGTAACGAAATATTACGTAATTTAGCCGAGACTATTTATCCCAGCAGTTATGAAAAACATTGATATATTCTAAATATGAAATGAAATACGGCATAGTAATGTTTAAAATGTAGCAAAGATATCAAGAGAAGCAGTGACGATGTTAGTTAGTATGACTGACACTGATGCATCAAATCCTTCTCGCTACAGAATACGAAATTATCCAAATTCGTGAACTTCAGTACCATTAAGCTAATATAACTGACATGACGTGCTCAAAAATCGGGTCAGAAATGAATTGCGTTGTAGAAAGGTAACATTATCTGAATCAACTATATTAATGATTGCTCCTAATAGGAGACACAATTCAGAACATTTTTCGATATGACTAGATCTCCTCAGAGTGACGTAAGGTATGCCTTACTTAGCAATTTACTGATGGAAAAATCATTGAGTAAAACTCAATTGAATGACGTATGCACAAAGGTCTCATTGAAACTGTTCAAAATTCAATGACGCTGCTCTCTGCATTCAATATTCGTTACAACTGGTTTTCTTTGAATAAACGAAAACAATATCTTACCAGTAATTCTTAGTACCTAAATTTGCTAGAAATTACTTTCAAAGGTTTCCTTTGAAAGTAATTTCTAGCAAATTTAGAACTACGCGATCGTGCAGCCTTCTGTATATTATACCTGAAACAAATAATGGATAATCTTGTATAATAATAACATTTAATTATGGCTTTGCTTCTGTAACAAATAAAAATATGGAGTGTTCTCTGCTGGACTTCCTTTACTTAAAACCAATCTGACCAGATATGCAGAGGCTGATTGATGCCTAAAAATATCAAAAATACCAATAAACTAACGTAAATTAATTTAATTACTAATATCAAGTGTGAGATAAGATGTCTAACTGACAGAACCGTTAGCATGCTGTACAAGACGCTTAGCGGCATTTCGTCCGTCTTTATATTCTGAGTTCAAATTCCAGCAAGGTGGACTTTGCTTTCATTCGTTCAGGGTCGATAAAGTAACAGTTGAGTTCTGGGTTTCGATATAATCGACTTACCCCTCCTCCTTAAAATTACTAGCTTTTTGTCAAAATTTGAAGCTAATATAAAGTGTGATAGTTATTACTTTCATTTAACAATGGAGTCAAACGATTATGCATACAAGATACTTTTACAACCTTTTCTACATAACAAGAACAGCTACAACGACTACTACTACTAATATTACAACTGCTACTTCTAATAATACCACAATAGCTATTGCTAATGCTATCATCTGCAATACTAAATTCATGTGTATCTTACACTCGTTTCTATATTTCCCTGTCATTACCCACCACACACCGTCATAGTATAGATCTATAAATATGAAACCAAGTGTGTATTTGTGTTGTGTGTATGTATATATGTATGTACATAACAGTGGAAATTTTGGGGTATTATTTATTGAGAATGACATTTTTAATTACCCACAGGAGTTGAATACGTAACAATTCATCGAACCAAGAATTAAAAGAAATGTTTCAGTCTTGTCTTTTAATATGTAACTATTCAGCATTAAATATTTTCTAGTATTTAACAGTATTCTCCAGTATTTTTATCTCATATATAAAACATAACATTTAAAAGTATACTTTGGGGAGTTGAAATATGCAGGTATGTTTCATACGGCACAGCTGGCATTATAATCCGATCTATGTATTTGATAGATCGATAGGTAGATAGATAGATAGATAGATAGATAGATAGATAGATAGATAGATAGATAGATAGACAGATAGATACACACATACATACATACATACATTCAGACAGGCAGGTAGCTAGCTAGATAGATAGATGTACATAAGTACATATGTGTATGTGTACCTGTGTGTGAATATGCATGTGTATTTATCAGTATAAATGTCCTATCAATAACATTTGTCTTTCAATTTGACTACAAGCAGAAGGGTTGTTGCCTTCCTGACAGTTTTTATGTCTCTTCGCTATTTATTTTTCTGCTCTCAATTGTTCTGTCTTTTTATGGAAATAAAAAACTATGGCAAAAACGTTAAGGTATACTTCTAATTATATTTCTCAGTACTGGAAACCAATAACTACATATAAATTGCTTTGCATAGTATTTTTCTTTTGCGATATCATTTCATGTTATATTTCTTATTTCTCCTTTCTCTGTCTATCTGTTTCTCTCACTCTTTCTCTCTCCCTCACTCCTCTCCCTTTTTATTTATTTCTTTCTCTCTCTCACTCTCTCTCTACTTTGCCCTCTCTCTCTCCTTCTCTCTCTGTACAAATATGAGGCGAAACATTCCTCTAATATCACCTACTTTTATCTTATCAAATGCTTGCTTGTAAAGTTTGCAGTTCTTATTTGTGTTCTGTCCACTCCTTGTTCTACAATATTTTTAGAGGCTTCCAGCCTTAGCTATTGAACACTGCTAAGCATTGTGGTTATTTCAGTAGGTAATTCAAACTACATTACAATATTTAGTTGATGAGGTGGAGATTTATTTTATATCGTATTTTGTTTATACTGTTCTTATCTATTTGCTATCTTCTTAAGTAATGTCTAATTGTTGTTGTATTTCCCTACTTTCTTAATAAACTCGTATCACAATGTATTCTTTCATTCATTTCTGCCACAAACCTTGTATATATATATATATATACATATATATATATATATAAATACATTTTCCTTCTCCTTACTCTGCTTTTCTGTTCTATTTTTCATAGCTGATGTCTTTTGTTATTTTCTAGTGCACAATTTTTCCTTATATATTTGTGTATGTGTGTGTGTGAGCTCGCACGTACAAAAACAGAATCGTAGAGTTAGCTTCACATAGCAATCCACAGTATTCTGTTATTAATGTTTTCTTCATTTATTGATTGTAGCGCAGTCCTAAAATTCAAGTCTGAGGGTTCTTTTATTAAATTGAACTTTCTCACTTGAAATTTTGGCCTTCTCTATCAACATGCAGCACACGTATAAGTTTAATTCTGTTTAATTTTGGAGATGTCTTTTCTGTGGAATATATTCAATAAAGTAAAATTGATCTTCTTGCTAAAGACACATTTGAACTGGCAATATAGTGGAAATTTAAATAAAAGTCGACAACAAACGTATTTACATTCTTATTTAGTTATTTTAATGGTTTCAGTCATTGGAATGAAGCCATGCTGGGCCACTGAGTTGAAATGCTTTAACTCTTATATCGATCCAGAAATTAGCAGGCAGTTCATTTTACCGATTTTCGCTAATCAAATGATCGATTTAACATATTGAGTTATGGATCGTATAGAGTCTTACTTTCTCTCTGCTGACTGTAAATACCAGATATTATTTTTAAAAACCTTTCCGTATCTACATAATCTATATAGTGCTTTACCTCCGTTTTGAAATCCTTATATATATATACAGAGATGGGGAGAGAGGGAATCAGGGATAGGAACAGAGAGTGAGAGAAAGAGAGAGACGGGCGGACTACTCACCCTGTTTCGCACAGTAAATATTTAATCGAAATAAATATGCTACAGAATCGTACTCCGTGATTTTCACGGGTGTGAAGCTTAAATAATGCAGTCCTGCACTGAACAGTTTAGTGCATGCATTTATATATATATATATATATATGGGAACAGGACGTCACCAACTGTGTACACAACACAAAGTATGAAAACAAACGAGTTAAATACGCAAACAATGAGAGGAAAATGGAAAACAGGAAAGTAAACACAGAGAATGACCCTTTATCAGTAGTCAGCTGTCTACTCCTCATTTCGATCATTCAACGACAATATGAATCTCCAAAGATAGCTGCTCCCATAAATTCCAAAATCAGATTTTGTTTTTTTGGAGGGTCAAAGTTAGGAACAAAAGCAGGACAGTGGAGACATACAAGGAAACCGAACAAAAGCAAACAAGGAGAGTTGTTAGACCAGAACGAGAGGAAAATAGTGAACACTGGGAGGAATATTTTCTTTGAAAAGAGGATAGAGGAAAGCGAAAGAAAACGTCTAGTCCTTAGAATGTCGTGCAGGAAAGGAAATATGGTCAGTTGAAGAAAAGAATGATGGACGATGGTTGGTCCATAAATCCAAAATTTTATTTTGCAATTTGTGGGAGCAGCTGTCTTTGATGACTCATATTGTCGTTGAATACTCGAAATGTGGAGTAGATACACAACCGGCAACTGATGAAGGGTCGTTCTCTGTTTACTTGTGCTGTTTTCCCTTTTTTCTCCGGTGCTTGCGTATATAACTCGTATGTTTTCGTACTTCATGTTGTTTACACAGTTGGTGACATCTTGTACCCATATATATATGTATGTGTGTACGTATGTGTGTGTGTATGTATATATATATGTATTGTTTATTATTTAATTGAACGCCACGCATCCATTTCCAAGTGTGTGTGTATATATATATATGTGTGTATGTGTGTGCGTGCGTGTGTGTGTGTGTACACGCACGCTGAATTATACTTAGTGAGCGAATGATTCGCGTTCTTTTTCTATTTTTGCGTGTTGTTGTTGTCGTTGTTGTCTGCAGGAGACAAAGATTAACTCTCCGGTGCTAAATAATAAAAATTATGAGAACTTTTCTATCATTTGCTTAGCAAATTCCAAACTTTATATATTTGTATAAATGTAATGAATCACTTTTGACATAGTTTTCTGTCACTATTAATATATATAACGTTCACCCTGCTTCGATTCAGCAACCGGCTGACATGACCACCTACCGAAACGATTACACAACTCAACTTCGATAACATATCACAGCTTAAATACATGAAAAAATAACAGATTGATTTAACGAAATAGATATCACGGTTACTGAGAAAGTTAGCCAAATCAATTCCAAATAAGAGCAGAATTTAAATATATTGAATAACAATACAAAGTTCATATTTTCTCATTTCAATAGCGAATGAAGGAAAATTGCAATCATAGATGAACAGAAAATATTCTGTACTATTGTCTGTTTAAAAAGATGAGTCTGTCTATATTGTTTATGTATTATGTTTATGTATAATTTACTGCAGCAAAATTGACCGAATAATGTTAGATTGTTTGGTCATCTCAGTATGTATACGGAGAATGGTAGTATAAACGTTAGTTATGAGTGTATCTGTATGTGTGTATGTGTAGGCGTGTGTGCGTGCGTGTGGTAATGAGTGTGTACGAGAAAGAGAGAAGACGATCAATAGAATGTACTTTAAGGAGAATATTTTTTCCCTCAAACTTCGATATCCACCAACGTTTTACAAACATAACCAAAATGCAATATGTATGCTAGCATTTTGGAGAGAGTGAGTTATATAGAGAGAAAAAAAGATCATTGCGTGCGAATTAATGCGTAAGTATCCTGTGTACATTTAGGGTGAGATACATACAAACATATATATATATATATATATATAGAGAGAGAGAGAGAGAGACAGAGACAGACAGACAGACAGACAGACAGACAAACATACAGACAAACAGACATACACACAGATGTGTGCATGTGTATGCTTGTGTGCTCGTATGTGTGTCGTTTAATGAATACATTTTGAAAACATGAGCTGCTAATAGTCTCATGTCATGGAGACACGGTAAAACAACAGATTAATATATTGTGCCTAATAATTTTTCAAGCTCACTGAACATGGTTAGTCGAATTTGGAAACTAAGACGCTGGTACATGAGAAAGGATGAGAAAAACGTGATGGCTGATGCAAAAAAAAAAATGAGAAACATGGATCGAGAAGACAAAAGATGGATCAAAACGAAAAAAGAAACAAAACCAAGAGTTACGTTCCCTTTGTGAAATGAGCCCGAAGGACTGCTTTGAGAGTGCTTAGAGACTACTCGGAGGTACAATTCTACTGAAGTACCGTATCCCCATGTCATGAAAAGATTAGTAGCTCCTTTTTTATAATACCTTGGACATTGACTGATACTTATCTGTCACTGAATATATATAGAGAGAGGTATATATATATGTGTGTGTGTGTGTGTGCGTGTGTGGTGTGTGTGTGTGTGTGTCTGTGTGTGTGGATTTGTGTGTCGCTGTGTCTGTATTTTCCCCAAACAACTGTTGACAACTGTTATTGGTGTGTTTACGTCACATAGAAGAGGCCGCTAGCATAAGTACCAGGCTTGAAAAATGAGTACTGGTTCCATTCGTTCGACTTGCATTCTTCAAGGCGATGGCCCAACATGATCGTAAATTGGTTAATTTAATCATGTTTGAGATCAAAGCTACTCTGTATGTATATGTTTGCAAGTATTATAATTTTATACGAGGCATGACGATAACTTTCGGATTACTTACCTTCGTATACATTTATATATATATATATATATATTATATATATATATATATATATATATAATATATATATATATGTATACGGTACATGTATATAAAGTATATATACGTATATATGTATATATATATATATATATATATATATATATATTATATATATATATATATATATATATTATATATATATGTACCCTATATCATCACAGTTTTCAAGTTAAACTTTTAAAATAGTTTACGCAAATTCACCGTTTCGAACATAAACTAAGGAGCAGACTTCAATTATTTCACTTTTGTTGCGGCTATTGTGTAACGTTATTGACCATAACGGATCATATCTTATTTTCTTTATTCTGTAGAAATACAATAGCTTCCACTGTTTTTGTACAGTCCATCATCGCTCATAAATCCATACATTTTTTCTCCAGTAAAAATCATTTGCATTTTTTATGTTTATTTACATTTTAGAAAATGACAGTAATTACACTTACATCTCAATATATTTCCTCATATACAGTTAAAATATCTATTTGAGTAGGTGAATTATATACCGGAAAATTATATTTTTTATAGTAAATATCTCATGGTAAACATTAAGTTTTTTATACATAACTATACACACATACATTTAAGAATATAAATTCTATGTTTTTACTGCTTTCTCTCACATATATTTACATTTCACATAAAGTGGAACGTATTTTTTAAAGTGATTTCTTAAGTTGTTTATTCTCTTTTTATTTTAATGTCTGCATAAAAATCGTTAACAAACAATAATACTCAGACATTACTACTATAAATTAAGCTATCCCTTTCGTCTAAAGTATTTTTCTTTGGGAAATTATGACTTACGATTGTATAGAAAGCGATCGATAATCCCACTCGTAATTTACCAATTTTTATTCATCAACTTCAGGTGCTCTAATATATTTAGCTGGAAACTATTTATGCAGAATATTCATTCTTGTTATATTGGAATTTGAATCTAAAATATTCACAAAACGTAGAGGGAGAAAGTATAAATGTCTATATGCTGTCATGAGCAGAGAGAAACAAAATTTGTTTGGAGAACTCAGTAAATTATCATCGGAGCCGCGTTAGCTCCAGAATAAAAACAATGTCTCAATAGCCGCCACTATTATACATACATACTTATACACACGCACGTATCTAGACGCACATACATATATACATACACATATTCATATATATATATAAATATATATGTGTGTGTGTGTGTGTGTATGTATGACAGTTACGAGTATATATTTGATGAGTGCAACAATGTACGGTCAGTGATATGTTAAATTGTCTATTCAGTCGTACTGGATATTCATTAGAGGTAACGTAGTCTTGTCTAGACTTTCTCGTCTAGTCTTACCATATTACGTTATACACCGGTATCAGATTTAATGATCTTAGCATATGCTACGACATTCATTATCATACACAAATATATATATATATATATAGATCGGTTCTATAGAAATCGAGGAACTTTTTATTTATATACGATATAGCATATATATATATATGCACATATATATACACACATACATACATACATACATACATACATACATACATACAGACAGACAGACAGACAGACAGACAGACACAGACATACACGCACACGAGCACAATCAGATGCGCACATATGTATGTATATATTGTGCCGTGTGTGTGTAAATAGTCGTGCGACTGCCACTGATAAGTTTAGAGCTCCACATGAACTATCATCATAGATAGATGTATAGGTAGATGGATGGATTGGGAGACAGGCAAACAGACAAATAGACAGAGGGACGGACGGAGGGAGGGATATTAAGGGGGTGAGCTGGTGCAATCGTTAGCATCCTGAAGAAAATACTTCTGCATTTCTTCCAGCTTTAATTTCTACCTCCAAATTCCACCTAGGTCGACCTCTCCCAAGGTGCCACGCAGTGGAACTGAACCCGGAACCATGTCGTTCGTAAGCAAGCTACTTACCACGCAGCTACTCCTCTGCCTATAAATAAATAAATAAATATATATATATATATGTATTTATGTTTACATATAGATAAGTGCATATTTATATATATATATGTGTGTGTGTGTAGGGTAATTATAGATAAAGAGGAATCTTACAAATGTGTGTGTCTAAGAAAATCAGATGACCAAGGAATAAAGAATTATCTTAGGAACTTGATTAGCCTAGAGCTGTTTCAGCTATACCATCACCTTGTAGCTTCATCGGAGCTTCGGCAATGAAGGGCAATTTATTTGGTAAAAGAATTATATTTATATTTCTGTGGGTGTGTGTCTGTGTGTGTGTTTCTGCGCGCGTGTGTGTCTGTTTGTCTGTCTGTCTTTGTGTCTGTCTTTTTCCCCCTATAACCGCCTGACAACTGGTGTTGCTGTGTTTATTTCCCTCGACTTAGAGGTTTGCCATAAGTGACCAATAAAATAAGTACTAGGGTTAAAAAACATACACACATACATATATATACATTTATATATATATATACATTTATATATATAAGTCCAGTAGACGATTTGTTCAACTAAAAAACGCCTCGAGGCAGTGCTCCACCATGGCCACCATCAAACGACTGAAATAGGTAAAAGAATAAAAGATATATATGTATATCTTCTTTTATTTAAATATATATTAGTGCATGAGTGGTTGTGTTGTAAGAATTTTGCTTTCCAGCCAAATGCTTCGGGTTGAGTACCACTGCTAAGGCAGAAGACACTTTGGGCAAGTGTCTTCTGCTATAGCCGCTTGCAGAAGCTGGTACGCAATGGGACTGAACACGGAACCATGAGGCTGAGAAGCAAGCTTCTTACCACACAGCCACTCCTGCGGTGGTGTGTATATATATTCCTATATATATATATATTATATATATATATATATATATATATATAATATATATATAATATATATATATATATATATTATATATATATATATATATAATATATATATAATATATATATAATATATATATATATATATATATATATAAGAAGCGTACGATGTGTCACACGTCTGCTGCGAAATGATCGCAAAACAGTGTGAAGTGAAATGGGTTTGTTCAAGAACTTAACGCACTAAGAATCGAAACCTCCATCTCATGATCGTGAGCGCAGCACATTAACCACTAGTCCATGCACCTCATATATATGTGTGTGTATGCGTGTGTGTACATATGTGCATACACGTATATATCTATATATATATAGGTTTCGTTTAACATATAGGAGGATTAGAAATCAATATATTATGCATGTTATGTAAATTATTTGCCAACGATCAACTGTTTCGTACTAAATCACTTAACTCCAAGCTCTCGTGTTACTGTAGCTCCTACGGTAAGAAAGTATATAAAATTTAAAGTGCGAAGAGAACGTAGGGGTTTGTGGTATGAATTTGAATTAGTAAGTTGGCACGAGTTGCACTGAATGTGTACATGAGGATTTTTCTATTTAATTTTATTTCGTGCTTTGCTTAATAACGTGTTGCAAATGTCTTGTAAATGCACAGTTAACCTATGGGAGAATGTATTTATGAGAATGATGTAATTCTCGAAACTTGAACTTTAGAATTACCATGTTTATATTTACATTTTTCTCTTACATTAGTTGTTTGAAGTCAGTTCTGTGAATAGGAAGTTTGTATGTTTGTGCCGAAGAGAAGGTTCTTCATTCTAGTAGAATTATCTAACAAATACATATTTCTCTTGTGACCTGCCACAAACTGAGAATAAACGTGTCATTATAATCAATGCCTTATTTTGATGATGATGTCGATGAGGTCTTATAAAATTTGTAGTCCAAAAGGATTTCAGGACATTATTCTTCCAAAATGAAAGCAAAGAAATTAATAAAGTCATATTAAAAACCCTAATAAAGCTATCAAACTTAGATACACTTATAGTATACTTGACATATTTATTTACCCAAATATAGCTCTATGTGTGGGTGTGGTCGGGTGTACATTTATAATTACAATTTATGGGTGTATTGTCTTTTTTTATCAGTGTGCATATACAGAATTGTATAACATAAAATCTCGCGAAATTCCCACATTACTTGTTCGTATATGTTTGTTCCTTCTCGAGCCATGCCTGGCTCACAGGGCTTGTTTCCCGGTTTCCTTGGTGTATAGGTTCCCCACCTAGACGGGACGCCGGTCCGTCGCAGGTGAGCTGCAAGATGCAGGAGGAAAGAGTGAGAGAAAGTTGTGGCGAAAGAGTCAGCAGAATTTCGCAATTACTTTCTGCCGGAGCCACGTGGAGCTTAAGTGTTTCGCTCATAAACACACACACATCGACCAGTCTGAGATTCGAACCTGCGATCCCTCGACCGCGAGTCCGCTGCTCTAACCACTAGGTCATGTGCCTCCACTGTTCATATATCCACTTACCTATTACCGAACAAATTATCGATCTTGCTTCCATACGGGCTTGCCAATAATTCATTCAGTAGACAACTTCCTACCTCGGCACTACCTGACTCAAATGAAGGAGTTCGATTTTAAGTTTCAGTTCTTTGAGCACTGTCCTGGGACTATTCCATGCGTGTCTTAGCATGCTACAGTATCTTTTACATCGAGAAATGATGTGTGTGTGTGCGTATGTGTGAATGTGTGTTTATGTGCGTGCGTATGTAAGTGTGTTTGTACGTGAACGTATTTATAGATAGATAGACAGAAAGATAAATAGACAGACAGACAGACAGACAGACAGATAGATAAATAACTGAGTGTGCGCGCGTCTCTGTCTCTGTGTGTGTGTAAGCAACCTGAAAAAAACATTATTTCAAATAAAAGCTACAGTTTACTACTAAAGAGCATAATACAAATACAGTACTGTGAAGAATGTTTTTTTTTAATAGTAATACTATAAGCTGATGTAATCTTGTTACTACTAAATCTTAATCATCTAAAATATTAATATTAACAGATTTTAGTTGACATTTGAAAAGAATATTGAGATAACTTGTACACAAGAAATAATGAATGTCTTCATAGATGCCGAAACATAGATGGGTATTGTCAATTTATGATCTTAGTGTGGATAATTTGATAAAATGCTACTTTGTCGGGACTGACCTAAGGTTAAAAACCAATAATAATAATAATAGAGCCAGTGAACATTTTACAACGTTAATAGAAAACAAATCTGCGCGGCTGAGGAGATCATTTCTCAATCTCGTTGTTTCGCGCTCAATCCTGCTGTACAGAATTTTCTGTACTACCTGCCATAATTTCGGGTCAACTAAAGACATATGAGAAGAAATTGGTTGAAATGTGTGAAGACTTGGTAAAAAGACGATTGTGTTTAGTCTAAGGTGATAGGTTTAATCCGACAAGAGATTTAACACTAAAACGTAGCCCTAGGTGTTCACTTAGTTATAAGTATTTTCCGGTCTGAGAACAACTCCTGTCATTTGTCTTACCAGTTTTTGAAATCCTGGCAATCATGGCTTCTCCCTTCTTCTATTAAGTAAGCCCTTAAAAAAAAAGAAGAAAGCGGCTTGAGCAATTTCACAAAGTTGGTGAGCTTTATTTATCCATCACGGGTAAATCTGTGCTTGAGTACTGCTGTCATAAATTGTGTTTTGGAAAGCTCGCAATGGTAGAATAATTCCATTCGCAACAATCAGTAAATTGTTCCAACATATCTGGCGCAATAATGAATACATTCGTTCAATATAAACTCTGCTGAGCTAACACAGTTACTTTCATATATATATATATACATGCGTGCATATCACGAGTAAGCAACGGAATATATTGCCGTGTCTGTGTTTGAGTGAATTGTCGTAAAGAGAACTAAACTCTATCAATAGAATCTAGACGATAGAATATTTCTTAGTTGTTTATGGAATTCGCATTATGACTGTCATTAACATAAAAATTAACTGCTGGCTTGAGTTTATATGTTTGTTCTGTTCTTTTGTATATTGTTCTTAAATTCTTTTCGATTTTGATATGAGAAAATTGTAGACAGTTTAAAATCTAGAAAATACTTTTGAAGCATGATTTTAAGCTCAAAACACGTAATTGTCAGTTCCTAAAATCATAAAAATGCAAATTAGCGATAACATATCCGTCAGCATAAATGGGAACTATGGTAAAAGATTTGTAAAAGCTTCAGTAAAAGAGTAAACTGATGTATCTCTAAATGTGGGTTTAGTATATGTGTATGTGTATACAGATAACTGAGTGCGTGAATTTATGTGTATGGTTGTGTATATGTATGCATGTGTAGGCTTAATAACACTAGATTTTGACTTTACAGTGTGCCTATTAAAGCATATAGAAATGTCTGTTTTACTCAAAGAACTGTCGACAACAAAGATTTGCATCAACTTAAATGGATTCTCTTTGTCAAATTTATAAAATTTACCATTTTTTCTTTCGCAGCTATAATGCAGATTTACAAAGGCGTTTGGTGCACTAAATTTATAACTATGACATTATTTTCTTCTTCTGCATTTCCATGCATCACTGTACAAATTTGCGGATTAGAGATTTGCAACGTTTTAGTTGTTTTAAAACGTGATTGATCAGATAGCACAAATTGATCAAAAAAGCATTAGCAGATCGATGCCACAACTATGGTAATATACTGAAAATATTACAACTTACATCAAAGACAGTAGAACAGATTGTAGAGATTGAAAACGGAATCACAATAGCATTAACCCTAGAATTAATCCCATATTCAAAGTGTAGTTTCCTACATGATTTCCTGCCACCGACAACAGGAAAAATGCACAAAACAGAACGACTTCCTGTATATGATGTAGTAACTTAACTAAGACATTCGATACTGGAGATAAATTCACTCTAGATACGATTGTTTAAGAAATTTATAATCTATGGTAAAGGCCCATCATGTAGACTCATTGGACGTATTTGGTAACAACATTTGGTAACAGCATTTGGTAACAATATTGATGCCAACACTGTTCTCAACTTCTTTTGTAACAATGCTACAAGTCTCCCACGACCTTCAGAACAAAGTACCTCCGTACTGTAGAACTCTTCAGCATTGCCCATTCTAGAGCAAAAATGAGAATCCGTATAGGCGCAGGAGTGGCTGTGTGGTAAGTAGCTTGCTTACGAACCACATGGTTCCGGGTTCAGTCCCACTGCGTGGCACCTTGGGCAAGTGTCTTCTACTATAGCCTCGGGCCGACCAAATTCTTGTGAGTGGATTTGGTAGACAGACACTGAAAGAGGCCCGTCGTATACATGTATGTATATATATATGTGCGTGTATGTTTGTGTACCTGTGTTTGGCCCCCAACACGCTTGACAACCGATGCTGGTGTGTTTACGTCCCCATAACTTAGCGGTTCAGCAAAAGAGACCGATAGAATAAGTAATAGGTTTACAAAGAATAAGTCCTGGGGTGAATTTGCTCGACTAAAGGTGGTGCTCCAGCATGACCACAGTCAAATATCTGAAACAAGTAAAAGAGTATCCTTCTAGATCTATTGGGTCCAGATTACAACTTGTTAGTCACTCATGTGCCACTTCGCATGCAGAGGATTGTGAATGTATTCTAGACTCTATCTAAGACACTGTCCTGAATAGTTTAACATCAAAACGGCACAAGTGGTATCCCAGTCAAGCTCTATATCAACACATTAAGAAGGCATCATATTTGAAAGCGTCAATATGAAAACTACAAGTGTATGTAATTTGGCTATGCACTATCGACAGATGGTTGTGTTGACAGTAAATAGAAGTGATAGCAAAAGCAATCACACCGTCTGGTGGACAGAGTCGTCGCTATCTAATAACCACGAATGATTTTGGAACATGACACTGCGTAAGCATCTGGTGACGAAGGTTCATAACATGAAGATGACTCATCTGTGCTGCACTTGGAGAAACACAAGGAGCGACCCAATTCCCAGTAGTGAGTAAATAGAGCGAGTAGAACTGTCAAGAATTAAAACTCTTCATTAAGAAAGCTCTACATAAGAAAGAACATGCTACCTGAATGTCTGCCTAAGCAGTAACTGATAATTCATTGAAAGGCAAACTTCGCCTTCACTAAATGCACATCATCGAGAGAAATCTGAAAAACTGAAATATGGCTCTAATACCATTGGACATTCAGCTAAAGAATACCTGGAGGGTTGGTGATTAAATAATTATAAAGGCATTGGCGTTGTTATGATTGACAATATTAGAGAGCGCAAAAGAGCAAGATGGTTGTTGCTGTGATTGTTGTTGTTAACCTGTGGCTCTCTTTGATTAACCTGGCCTTTTGTGTCGACAAAGGCTTTGCACCCTCTATCACCCCCATACCCGTATATAGCAAGTACAACAGTATCATCTGCGTCTTTTCCTTTAAAAAAATTTTAAGGTTGTAATCTGAGGGAATTTAGTTGTTATTCTTAGCAGCTTTTGTTAGCTCTGGTTCACCGGTTGGAATAGTCTGTGCCGGCTCTGAAAGTTAAGTAAATACTTTGAAACGACGAATCAAAGTTGGCGCGATCAAAATATTATGCAAGAACTGATGTTATAAACCACATTCTTTTCCCGATTGAATTATGTAATAATCTGCAGTGCTTTTGCGTGTTGTTGTTTGAAATTTTTGATTCGATAGAAAGCTGGAATGGTATAAAATATTTTGGCAAATCCTCACTATAGGCGAATTTTAAAGTATTCTTTAGATGATAGCAGCTATAATATTTGTTGAAATTTAATTAGAATAGAAGTGTTTGCATAATGTTTGCACCATTTCATGTACTTTGAAGTGTTCTAAAAATATTTGAATAATATAGAAATTTATAGTGTATAGTTTTCTATAATTTTTTTGTTGATATTCCTTTGGTGTCAACACTTAACTTTCATCCCTGTATGTTGCAAACAAACAAAAAAAAAATAACACCTAGCTTTATTCATTTGATTATCAACACAAACACACACACACACACACACACACACACACACACACACACCACACACACACACACAAACCAGACTTCTTTGAAACACTGACTTTGTGCCAAATCAAAATCAATTATTTCTCCATCATTTACCAAACTCCGTAGAATTCGATGCAAATTTCTGGTAAACAAAATTGTAGTAGATTCCATTCTGATTTTAATCTTGTTCTTATAAATTGCTACTGTTTTATGGGAAATGGAAATGACTTACTCAGAAGGAAGAGTAACACCCAAGACATTTGTAAGAATCTCCGAAACTAGTAGAAGGAAGAAACTTATTTCCAAACCAGGCACTCGGTCCAAATTCTTAAAGAAGATTAGACTCCTTAAGACACCCATGGATCAAGTGAGGGTGTTAAAACTGATGATGGTTGAAGCTTGTCTCTGAGGAAAGGGATCGATCCCTCCGACGAATCTCCACCTAGTTACTGTCCAGCAAATTTCACTTACAAAGCTTTAGACAACCCAGGTCTATAACAGTCACTTACCGAACTGTCGCACAGTGAGATCAAATCTTTAACTACGAAATAACAAAGAGAACTTCTTAACCACTCGCTATTCTTGTAACCAATATGGTACGTGTCCTTGAAATGTCTCTTTATATGACGCAGCCTAACATTTTCAGAAAATTCCAGCCAAATCATAACAATTTACCTGAAAATACCTTTTTATGACTTTTATCATCTGTTTCATTCCACATAGCAACTCCGCTGGAGTAATTTTTCAAATGTACAATATATTGAAGGTTCACATCATGTTTATAGATTTTTAACTAATCTAATCTATTCCAAATTCTAAGCAAGTTAAGAGTTCTTCCTTGAAGAAAATCGCTGATCCAAACATATGAATATAAAGCAAACTTTAGACTTGATTTTTTTTTCATAAAGAAGTTGCTTAACAATGAAGCTATGCATGGCATGACTAGTAGTAAATGTAGCAGTATGTATCGCCAACAGTAGTCATCGAATCGGCGATACCGCTTTTAAGAAATGTCTTCTTTTCAGCAACTTTCCTTTGTTTATCTTTCATCCTCGTTCTTCCTGAAAATCAATTATTCATTTTTATGGAAGAATGGGAAAATGTCCGTAAACCAAGCAGCTTGCTTCTAATAATAATGGCGTGATTTTTGTTTGCCTCGCAATCGAAGATACTTATTTAAATATCGAGGAACTTTGGTTTACACAAGAATATTCACTCCTGCAGCTATTTGCATTTAATGTGTAACAAACCACAATTCTCTGTGTTACTATATTGAATCACTCTACTCAAACATATCGTTGTCTACAACTATAGATATCTCATTATATACACAGTGTACATATAATGAAACTGCAGTGCAACTTCATAAAACGTTCTAAACGGAATATGATAAGTCAGCAAATTTATATTTTAACAGTTCCTAATGGTGGCGAAATAATACAGTAAGGATGTATATTTCAAAGAAATGCCATCTCAGTGATCATGGCTACATATATCAAAAACTGTTCACATGTAAACAGGACATACTTTCAAAAAAGTTATAAAGTCAATTTTATTAAGCCCAAAGTTGAACAGGTACATATTTCATATTTCTGGGAAGCGGAAGAACACGGTTGAGCATGGAAGGAACTGAACTCCGAATCTAAACAGACGTAACAAAATACGGAAAAGTACTTCGACAGCGCATCGATCATTACTAGAGATATAGTATGAATTCGAATATCATACACTCTCATTTTTTAACCAACTAGTATAGCTATCGTAGATTTCTTGATCATTTTACGCTTCCGTTTAAATTTTATACTTAAAGATATAAACATTATACACCATGATTAACATTATAGACCATGATCCAGTAAGCTTATAGTTAAATACATTGTAGCCATGACCATCTGATAGATTTCCGGCATACTGACCACTGGACTGCATTACCTAATGTATCCTTCTTTTGAGAATTGTTAGCTATCAATGACATACGTTTGGTTGATATTTTATTAGCAAGCCGAGCGACCATGTACAGGCTTTTCATTGTTTATAACATTAAGTCCCTAAAGTATTTGTTATGTTAAGCCAACTGATCAAGTCCGTAGTCTTTATTTCATTTCTATTGGACCATGCTTCATTTTTGGATTATGAAAGCAAATGTAAACTGAAAACAGCATTTGGGAAAAAATTTCATTACTGATCGAATACGTAAGGATTACCTTGTCGTGTGATAATGTGCCACTTTGTAATCATGTAAACAGCTAGATAGATGGTAGGTAGGTAGATAGGTAGGCAGGCAGGCAGGCAGGCAGGCAGGCAGACGGACATACACATACATATATACATGCATGCACATATGCAGGCACGCATTTTTATATACAAACAGGCTTACAAACAGAAGAGTAATCAGCTTATTTAGAGTTGCAATTTTTGTTTTAACTCGGAATTACGTTATGTCCACAGAATAAAAATAATTGTGGCTAATTGCACTCTCATCCAAATTCGTTTAGTCTCCCTTCTACCAATCACCTCCGCACTTTTAGTCATAACTTCTTTTGCCTACGTTACAATGATAATATTTTCATTGATTTAGTGCTGATAAATCATTTATTTGTTTTTAGGTTTTTATTTAAACCTTTAAAATATAAATCACTTATATACTTAGGTTTTAATGGCTTACCCACTTAAAGATATTCAAGCAAACATGGATGTATAGTCACATAAATTTTGAAAGCATATACAAAAGACAAAATCATGTCACTTAGCATGCTTTATAATCTCGGGGAAATAATGGAGGGAAAGAGTAAATGATTCATTCAATAAATTTCCAAGGTGCATTAGAATTAAAACCTTGCTCTGCAAACGGATAATCTATGAGACCGGTGTAAAGAAATGTTTCACTTTGAAGCAGCTGTCTCTATAGATTTTTATCGTTTTTTATGTTACACTTATAAGCTAAATTTGACCAAGTTGAATATTTTCATTTGAAATGTGTGCATGTACAATTTAAAAGCACTTGTATATATTTATATCTACAAATAAGATTGAGTAACAGCTTGTTTTCAAAAGAATTTTTCCATGAATAATACCTTTACACCTTTTGTGTGGATATGAACGTTTGTTTGACAATTCGATAATTTCTTTGCTTAGATTTCATAAATGTTGATTAATTGTCCATTTCCTAAGTAAGATTTTCGTTCTAATGTATCATGGAAAATTCTATAATAAATCATTTCTTTACTTATCCGTAATATTAATATGCTATATCACATTATTTTTCACTTTTGTATATGCTCTCAAAATTTTTTGTGAATATATATCTGGATTATTTTAAGTATCTCTATGTACATAACTTTTACCCATTATTCAAGCTTCTAGCATATTAAGTAATTTCTATATGTATTTTATAGATAAGTATTTTATATTTCATTTCTATACCGACACATGTTGTTTTGCGATTGTTGATTGCATAGATAATTATTTGTAAACCATATTTACATATTTATACTCTGATCATAACGCTTATCTCAGTATTTTGTGTATATATAGCGAGTTATCAATCACCCCATATTCAGCAGTTATTTTTTTAAATAGAACTAAAGTTAAGTTATTGCTTAAGTTTACCTTCTCATCCCAGTAGTTCGAAGGTTCATGTTTCCTAGAACTTCACTGAAACGACCAGTCGTCAAACTTGTTTAAGAGTCTAATATGTTACAGTATTTATTCGGGGTTTTTGCGATCTCATTTCAAATCTTGTCGAGATCAGTTTTCATCATTTCATTATTTAAAAGTCGATAAAATAAAGTACCAGTCAAGTACGGAGTTTGATTCCTCTTTCCCTCTCATTCGCTCTCTCTCTCTCTCTCTCCTCTCTCTCTCTCTCTCTCTTCCTCTCTGAATTGAATGCATTACCGTAGTTCATGAGAGAACACTCTATATATCCCTCAAAGGCAACTACTTTCAGTCTATTGCAGGTTATCAAACTACTGGCGAGAGTATACTTTATTATAATGAAACTGAGTCTTTTTATGTGAGCTACTATAATACACCAGTTTGACTTCTTGTCTGCTGCACACTCTAGTCTTGACACCAGAACAACTGTTTCAGAAATAGAGAAAAATCTGTCAAACAGTAATCCACCACTGTAGTGTCATTCCCTTAATCTCTCACAACTACCCGTCATCTAATTTTCGTTTCTTTCATTACTTCACACCTCTAATTTGAGCTTTAACGAGATTAGCTTTATTACTTCGTCCATCAAGGTAATTTAATAATTAAGATTAAATTGTTTTTATTGTTATGTATCCACAGATAAAAGCTGATCAAATTTATTCCGGTTCTCACCCAAAAATGAGGCGATATCTAAAACTATATCATCCAGTGTAGTAAATTGTGAATTGATTAGGAGAGCGTAAGCGGTTTTATTGCTAGTAAATCGACCAAACGCACAAAGGTATCTTTATTGGTTGGAGTATATTGCTGTTTAACTCCAGCTTTTATGAAGATTCTGAGAAGCCTTCCAACGCGATCATTCAGTTTGTGTATGCATGTTATCATACTGTGTACCTATGACTGCTCTATCCAACATGACCTTCTCTTACTAAGACAATACGTAGAACGTGATTTAGCTACTACGTATAGCACGTTGAGGTTTTTTAGTTCGTTGCAGCTGTTTAGTTCCATGTCAACTCTGAATAAGCAGGTTGGCGAGCAAAAACATTCCAGTTGTAACCATCAGCTTATTATCAAACAATTTATCTGACTTTGGCCTTTATAAAATTGATTAGACGGAGTTTGAGTGGAATATAGACTTATTTCTGGAAGATGATTGGACCTCGTACAGGCTTATGCCATCATTGGCCGCAGTCATTATGCAGACGGCCATTCAGTTATGGCTACAGTATATATTATTGTTCATTCATGAAAAAGAACGACGTGACTAGACACGAGATACGGACATTATTATTATTATTATTATTATTATTATATTATTATTATTATTATTATTATTATTATTATTATTATTATTATATTCATTGTAAAGTT
>NC_043004.1:23152977-23160477 GCF_006345805.1 Octopus sinensis
AAATACACTTTCTAACGAGGAAGCATTTATTTGCTCAATTTGCTAAAAATTATCTCTCTTTCACTTTAAGACTTGCTAACAATTACTGCAAGGTTTTTCTTTAAAGGCAGAATGTTTTTGCATATGTTACTTCGTACATCACTTCATTGTCTACCTTAATTCTTTTTCATGCTACTGGCTCATTTCAGTTATTTCGCTTACTTCACTTTTGTAATCATACATATTATACTGACCAAAGCTCTTAGTAATTTTCTCTACTGCTTGAAATATTTCTGACTTTTAATCAAAACATTCATTTGAAGACAACGCTTCACAGGTGTGCTTTAATCAGGCCGAAACATGCCCATAGCTGTCATTTCATTTTGCCTGATTACAATGATCCCATTTTCTCCCAATGATCACATTTTCTCCCTTTAAAATAGAAGTACTTCTTGAAAGTACATACATACACACACACACACATTTGTGTTTGAGAGTTGCAAATAATTACCGTTAGATTTATGGTTTTCTCGCTCTCTCTCTCCGATAAAGAGGAAAATTCAGTATTTGTTGTGTATATAAAATTACATTTTCAGATGTGTACTTGTGTTTTAAACATTAAGATCTTATTTAAGAGAAATTTGAATGCTATTTCTAACAAATCCTGCGACTGGGTATCTGTTAGCTCATTGAAAATAAAGGCAGTGGGTTTATCATCCGCAAACTTTACAAGATAAAGCATTTCTGTGACGGCTTACATTTGCTTTTGAACAACCGTGATTACAATGGTGTCTTTTAAAACGCATCATCTTATCAACGATTGTTACGCTGTTTTATATTTGTCGTTATAATTGTCACTATAGAGTCACCATAAAGATTTGTATAGATGTTTATTATGGTGCAATTATTATCTTTGTTGTTTAATAAAATTGAAACGTATTAATTACATGCTATATATCAGCGACAATAACATCTAGTGAAACCTAATACCCATTGAAATTGCATTCTTTTAGAAATAAGTAGCCATATTACGAATTAAAATTTTAGTTTTCTATTGATAATTTCCATGAAGATACTATTCTTGATGCATGCATAGAGTTTAAAGAAAAGAAAGCCTGCGGTTCTCTAAATTCCGAGAACAAAGCTTAAACTGAACTTCTAAGTTATTTTCTAAAGATCCGAAATCTCCGTGCATTTGGTAACGAAACGCTATTGACAACTGTGAAGAAAGGTGATTGTTAAAATGGTACGTTGGGAAACTACCGATGTAATCATCTCCTTCCTTCACCAATCGTTGCGCTCACTGTATGTGGTCATAGCCAGTGTGTTGTTGTCCCTTTAGATATGAATAGGTACCACATTACCTTTGTCCACGGATCTACTATGAACCAGACTGCATAACTGAACTCATAACTTCAGAGAATGCGGAATGAGGACAACTAGTTTGTAAACAGAAAGCGTATTATATTTTCATTGTTATTTTCTTAATAAATTTTGTTGAAGATCTCAAATGCCAAATAGATTGTTAGATTCTCATTCAAGTGTATATTAAGTGTGTCTCTAGTAATATGAAGCCTGCTCGATGCTTAATTGGAAAACATTTCAGATTTAAATTTATGAAAATATATTTCCAAAAGAATCATCTGAAATCGGGGCAACTCAACAATTTTTAGTTAAAGCTAAATATTTTATTCTAAACATACTGTGTTATTTACATTAAACCACTGAGTTAACTGAGAAAATTAAGCTACTTCAAGCTGGGTCGTCGCTGGACAATATATCTTGTATTGTTTGTTCCGGCTCACTGCGCCTGACGTTCAAATGTCATCAAGGTCAATTTTGCCTTTCATGTTTTCATGTCATTAAATTTCAGTGCGGCGAATTGAAGAATTTCTTTCATTTTATAAAATTTTCCAGCGTCGTATTTTTCTTGAATTCCTATGAAACTAAACTCTTTATTTATTTATAACATTTAGACACAAAGAAAAAAGAAGGTAAAATGAAAGGGGGAGGATAAAGCAGTAGAAGACGGATGGAGAGTGGAGGATAGCTCACATATCACAAAAGAAATGGTGTGCTCATCCGCGAACCGTGATAATGACCGTGATGGCATTGCCGCGGAGAATGACCAGCGACATACACTGCAGCAACCACTCCACCTCGAGGGACTCATTCCTCTGGGAAATTGGTAGTACTGCACCCTAGAACACCTGCCACTTTGACGGCGGCCAGCATAGCCTAATAGCGGCCGATCAGGCACTTGTACATCGTGATTTTTCTCTCCGCCGCAAGTATTTGTTCCCTCTTTGTGCATTTCGAGTTCTGGAATGACAAGCTTACTTTATCCGTTACCCATAGTAACGCAAAAATCAGGTCCTTGTGTACCTTTAGAAGAGTTTAACTTTGTTGATGACATTTAGACGAGATTTTTTTTTCTTCACACTAGCTTTGTAGGTTTTGAAAAAAATAAAAGGTTCACTAAGCTGGGAAACGAAACAGCAGTAGAAATGCTTCATCGTATCATACCTACTGTTTAATATGAATTAAAGTTACACAGGATGATGTATTCCTAGATATACTATATCATTTGGTTTTGAATAATTTTCTCTGGTAGACAGAGCATCTCAATAGCCTTCATGAACACTGCCAGACCGACGTAAAGACGAGCTGTCGCGGTTCTATTGATCTTAATCATAATAATGACATATCTACTACTACTGCCACTGCTGCTACTATTAATAATTATAATAATAATAATAATGCTACTACGACCACCACTATCACAATAGTGCTAATGACAGCAAGCTTTACTTTGTTGATGATTAATAGAATATGACGTAAGCAGGACAGCAAGACAGATATACATTTGAATGATGAGTCAGTTAATAAGAAGTATGTATTTTATGGATGCACTAATCAAATTTGTATAGAAATCGTCTTAGCGTCTTTTTTAAATCAGGAACAACATATACATACGCAATAGCATTATGGTTTGCCACTTTTTTAAAATTAATTTAGCTCATCGTTTCTTAATAAGAATCTTTATCATATTTCATATTAGTGACACGTCGTCTTCTGTCAGTTGTGTTCTTGGTTGTCTTCTAAACCAATTACTAACTTTCTCTGTCTATAGAGAGTTTCTATATTAGGAAAATCGAATTTTTAAAAGTCATTTATCTCAACTATAATGCGTATTTACACACTCGCTCACGAACGCGTTAGCACATACACACTAACATATAGACAGGCAGCCGGACGGACGAACGGGTGGATGGGTGGATGGACAGATGGATATGAAAAGAAAATAGGCTGCTGGAAATGACTGATAAAGGCGAGTGACCTATATTTGAAGAACAAGTACGAATTAGGGTATGTTGACTTACAGGATAAGTTCTTCAATTTTTGAAATCATCTCTGCTTGCAAAGAAGCTCGACCAACCACTTGGGTACTATTGTGTCGACTCCAAATTAGATGTGTTCTCCGAAATTTATTTGCCATTAAGGAAAAGACAGTCTGATTGTCTAAAAATAAGACAACGGCTGTGAGCAAGAGATTTTGCCAGAATAGGCAGTGCAGCACAACACTTACTCTAGATTCTACGGCAGACGAAGAAATTAGAACACATTTATGGCCTAGGTAATGTGTATAAACGACATAAAAATGAACTAAAAGAAATAAGTCAGAGGTGCCAGTGGCATGTATATTAACAACTAAGACGAGTATGATTATATTAGATAACATTCAAAATAAATTCTTTGATTTATTGAAATAACCTCCACTCTGAGAGGGAATAGACCTATCGCTGGGTAACAATCACTAACAACTCTACGATGAATGGTGTAGGGTACGATATTTTAGCTGCTGGATACTAAAACAATTATGCGAAAAATAGAGTAATCAATTAGTGAGGGAAAATATAGTTGTAACTGGTGTAAATTTCTTTATAAATGCAATATCAATAAACTCATGAGTGTTTGTGTTGTATATCAGGGGTAGATTTAAATATTTGTGAAAAATTTATGATTCATAATAAAGAAGTTATAATGATGGTATCTTATTTATAAGCAACTGACAATTATATAACATTTTAATGGAAGATTTATCTAAATAAAAATGAAACCTGTTGAGTAAGTTGCTATGGTGTTTCAAAAGATTCCGTTTGTTCATTTAGAACGTGAATATGAAACATTTTCAAAAGTACAAAGAAGTGATAGATATCTTATAGCAAATAAGGATAAGGATGTACGAAATTTAAAAGGACCTATGATATATCATTATCTAAATTTCTATATTTCAAGTTCCAAATACTGATTGTCAGTTATGTTCTGAAAGCTTCAAAACGTATAGTTTTGCTGATATTATCAAACTTTAATAAAGAGGCTATGCCTGTGTTTGTTATATAATTCAGAAGTACTCCAGATTTAATAATTGCTGAATATATGCTGGATTTTAAAAGGCATTTTTCTTGAACCGAACTAGAATAGAGTGTAAAGTATGTAAAACATAAGTATTATCAATGAAGTTAGAATGAGAGTAATGGATTTTTTATTTGCTAATTGAGAACATAGATTTAGCGAAATTTAAGTTTAAATGAATAATGATAAAATTATTTCTTTATTTGTGTGTTATAAGAAAACAAATGCATAAATTTTTAAGAATACTTTGCCGATGAATTTGATAAACACACATGGCTATAAAAGCTACATCATTAAAATAAAATATATTGGGATTATGACAAAGAATAGATAGAAAATGATTAAATAAGAGATTTCAACTGGATCCTTTAACCACATGCGAAAAAAGATGCAATATTCATTTTGAGTAATTTATTTTTGAAAACCGAACTGCTGAAACAACTCTCCCAGCTGACACATGAATCTAACGAAATTGAACTACATATTATTAGCAAACATCGTCCAAGTCATCATCATCATCATCACGATTGTTCGACCGTGGTCGAGACAATGGAATTTACCATGCTACGCCAGACTTCACGGTCCATCATGGCATTACGGAGGTCCTGTTGTCCAAGTCATATAAACACCAAAATTGTGAAATTATTTTAGTTAGCACTTACGAATAATAGCACATGAGATATTAATTGGCTTAAAAGCATATACGACAAATACAATTATTTGTCATAATATTCACTCAATTTAACATTATTTATTACTCTAACCACAACTAAACCATTTACTGTTAAAAGCCTTAGTATTTGCCAACTACACATTTTCTATAGCACAAAATGCATAAAATCATACAACACAATAGAAGCTATGTTCTTTCAAAAAGCCCTTATGACCAGCAATGTTATTTGCAGCTGAATGAAGAGTTTATATATATATAACAAATAGTGGTACAACGAGGCACCAATGTTTGCTGGAAAGTGGTGCTATTGTATTGTATAGTAATAAGTTTATACCACTAGTCTGCATGAATAACACTGCAGAGGAAAGTGAATTCCTGGTTAACATGAAATTGTATATATTATGTGTGATGCATACATTGTGTGTTTGTGTGTGCGTCTGTGTGTAAGTTGATGTTTGATTAATGTTGGTAAGATTTGATACACCTGACATGTAACAGTTAAACCACTTAAGTTTGGTGTCCAAGTATTTACTCCGTGCTGGCCCTATAGCCTGCATATTCTGGTTGCAAGTATAGTATGACGTCATGAGTTCCGAAAAACAAATCGAATAAAGGACTATCAAGTTATGACCGTCTTAATTACTTTAATTATGATACGTTTCATGTATCTATTTATGTATCTAGCAATACCTATAATACATATATATATATATATATATATATATATATACTTTACTCTACCACTGGTATTTGAGTACTCTTTTTTCCACCTTGTTTCACATTTATGTGTTTACTCCGGTATATATATATATATATGCATGTATTTGTGTGTCTGTTTGTTCCCCACCATCGCTTGACAACCGATGTTGGTGTGTTTACATCTCCGTAACTAGTGGTTCAGCATAAGTGACCGATAGAATAAGTACTAGACTTACACAGAATAAGTCCTAGGGTTGATTTGTTCCTCTATAGGTGGTGCTCTAGCATGGCCGAAGTCAAGTTACTGAAACAGGTAAAAATATAAAAGAAGATATATGTTTGTGTGTGTGTGTGTCTTTATGCCTGATTAATTTAATTATGATTTGATACACCTGACATGCAACAGTTAAACCATTTAGGTTTTATGTCCAAGTATTTACTCCATGCTGGCCCTATAGCCTGCATCTACTGGTTGCAAGTATAGTATGACGTCATGAGTTCCGAATCACGAATGGAATAAAGGACTATGCAAATATTGGGTTGAAAACCCCTTTTGGGTAGAAAATGGTGAGATATTCCTATAATTAGATCACACTCTTACACACATACATACACACACGCACACACACACAATAACCCTTTCATTTCTAGCATGCTGATAACTAAAGAATTCAAATTCGTTAAAGGTAACTCCAAAATCTTTAAAATAAAATACGAATGAAATACTGATACTTGTGTTCCTCAGACTTCTTTAAGAAAGAATCTACAACTGCGTTTACCGAACGAATCTTCTTAATGCAGTTTGCACTTGTAGGAGCCGATATGGATAAATGGCAACGGTGTTCTTGGGTATTCTTGTAAAGATCAGCGATCCCAACATTTATTAGTTTTGAAAGACACTGCATCCGCTCAGATATTTGTCGTGATAAATCACTCTATTGTACTAACACTCATTCAGTGATTGTGTTTCATTTCTTTGCCTTTCACTGAAAGAAAACATGAAATACTTTCCTATATTGTGTACACACACAATTTGTCACTGTGACTGGTTTGACCGACCATAAGCGACAGGTAGAGGAGAATAATCTAAATGAACGCTGTATTGACATATAACATTGAAAATAAAATTAATACTTTACGTTGGAAATATTTCAGAGAAAAGAACAACTTTTGAACAAATATTCTTTCAGCTTTCTATTTACGGTTGTAACTATTTTCTTTTTTCTCTCTCTCTCTTTTTTTTTACCTTCTTTTTGCCGTTACCTCTTACGCTTTCTATGCATTCCTCATGAATATCTGATATTGTATTATTTAGATCTCGATCCATTTGAATGTAATATTATGACATTCCTCATCTCTATCAAAGTATTTAGTGTCGCACAAGAAGTGTTCTGTAAACAACTTCAGAATCAACAATATTCTCTCACTGTTTTCGCCCTTCAGTTATATTCCCTTTTAGCTGTTCAGCAATTCTACATGGTGTTTCTTTCTTTCTCAGTCACAGAGAAATCTTCTTTAATTACGCCCTGTAAAACTACGGATCATAATATTTCTCAATGTTCTAACTAATATTTATTCCCTCTCCTCTACAAATCTTACTACTATCTCATATCAGCCCTCAAGAACTCTTAACAGTTCTTGGTATTATGGAGTTTATATGAAATCAAAGAAGATATAAAAATGCAAATGCCGATCGAAAAAGTCTCTTCTGTTTGTAGTAGCGAAATAAATGT
>NC_043004.1:23162977-23195477 GCF_006345805.1 Octopus sinensis
TGACGGACCTCTTTCAGTTTCCGTCTACCAAATCCACTCACAAGGCTTTGGTAGAAGACACTTGCCCAAGCTCCCACGCAGTGGGACTGAACCCGAAACCATGTGGTTGGTAAGCAAGCTACTTTATTTCATTGAATTGACAATGAAGGTCGTACACAGATAAAGGTAGCTGCGGGATGAACAGAGACATTAATGTGAATGAGAACGACAAAGATGGACAAAAATAATAATAATGGGAGGGGCACCGGCGCCCGCCGACCGATAACCCTGTTCAATTTAAATCAATGTAAATCAAAATTATGATTTCAAAAATTAAAATTACAAATTACAAAAAAATATTTTTCATTATTCTTCGTCTTCCTCATCCGGGCCCTCAAGTAAGTTTTCTGCCGCCTGCAGGGAAGCCTGCATCGGCAGGCCTGGACCGAGGAAAACAAAATCCTCTTTGTTACAGGTCCACTCGACTTCAATCAGCTCTTTCTGATTTATGACCTCCGCAGCCACCTGGAGAGGCCAACTTGGACAGTCTATACAGGTCGGGTCATATCGCTTTAGGTCTAGTAGACTGTCCAAGTATAACTCCACAGACCCTCCCTTGTGATAGAGAATGGCAACCACTTCTTCACAAAGAGAGGTCTCATCCTGCTCTGTCAGTGGCACATTTCCCACTGACAGAGCCTCTCGCTCCGGTGGCACACTTCCCACCGGAGGAACATCGGGTTCGGTCGACGGCACAGCAACATCCGGTGACCCTCCCCCGTTTCTCTTCTTCCTCTTTTTTCTTCTTCTGTCGGTTACGGGAGTCGGGGCCTCCGTCGGCACATCCGAAGGATCCTCCTCCTCTCCCGCAACCTGCACGTCTCCTGGTGAGCAATCACCGTTGCTCATATTTCTCTTTGTTCTCGTTGAGGTCGACAACTCAACGACTTCCTCCGTTTCTCCCTGCAATGGGAGAGCTGAGAGCACCTTCCGCTTTTCCTGCTCCGGAGCCTTACCACGGCCCCGGGGGCAGTCCTTCTTGACATGGCCTGACTCCCGGCACTAGTGACACTTGGGTGGGCGAACTCCAGAATCACAGGATACCTGGAGCCAGCCATCCTCAAAAAGTCGGGGATGGTCATTTTGCCTGCGGCCACTGGGTAAGCAAGCTACTTACCACACAGCCACTCCTACGCCTATACTACTACTAATAATAATAAAAATTATTATTATTATTATTATTATTATTATTATATTATTATTATTATTATTATTATTCAGCAGCATTGTTAGTGTGCCGAAAACAAACGATTTTCGGTTTCTCTTCCGGTTCTTTAATTTCTGAGTTCAAAGGTCAACTTTGCGTTTCTTCCCTCTGGAAAAGGATAAAATGAAACATCTGTCTTGACTAGTCCTCACCCGTTAAAATGGCTACCCTTGTGTCTATATCAGAAGCTCTCGTTGTTAATATTATTACAATAATAGCTTAACACAATTTGCAGAGAATATTCAATATTGCGATGAATTTGCAAAATCGATAGAGAAGCGGTCCAAATGGCGATGAATTGGTGAAACCCTTAGGCTTTGAAGAAAATTCTATGCAGTATTTATGCGCCTTGTATTACAGTCATGGTTCAAAACCCGCTGATATAAACTTTCATCCAATAAAAGGAACTAATCAAGTTTTGGAAGGAATTTAATCAACTGTCCTGATTTTCAAAATTCGAGGCCTTGCAGCTATATTTGAAATCACTGCTATCATTATTAGTAAGACGCCAAACCAATCAATGCCCTGCGAATGAATTTTAAAGATGGCGAGCTGGCAGAATCATTAGCAAGTCGGACAAAATACTCTGCGGCATTTCGTCCAATTTCACGTTCCCAGTTTAAGTTCCACCTTGGTTGAGTTTAAATTTCATCTTTCTGGGATCGATAAAATAAGTACCAATCGAGCAATATAATCGACTAACCCTCACCCCACCCCTAAAATATGTTTTGTGTCTATACTGGAAAATATTATAAATGGCAATCATATTGAGTGTGCGCTTGTGTGTTTATCTATGTGAATATGTATCTGTATGTATATGTGTTGGTGTATGCGTGTTTTCAGAAAAGAAAATAGTTTGAACTGAATAATTACATTACTGATTATTCAGAATATAGTCAATCAATTTTGAGTTCATAAATATCAGAAATTTAGCCTGGGGTTGTTCATTATTGAGATATCAATCACTTCTGCCTCAACATTTTGCCTTAGGCTGTAAACACTTTTCTGAAGAGAAAAAAAAATCCTGAACGCCACAAAAACTCCTTGCTTTTGCTTGTTTTCTTAATACAACATGGTGGATAAGTTAACCGTATATCAGAGACTCTTTTTATTTCCATATTCTACTACTGAACCTAAATCTTATATCTGAATTCAACTCGTCGCTGTATCTATTCCGGCAATTAGTCAATGGTATTCAAAATATATCATGAACACTTTGAGGCGAATACTTCAAAAGGACCTTAAAAGCTATAGCTGAAACGAACTAAAAAACGAACCTTTAATGAATACAGCGCATGCTGTTCTAATACAGTTTATTTGAATATATTATAATGCATGCTATTCTAATGTGGCTTATCTCAGTGTATTGTAATGTATACTATATTAATGTAACTTATCTTGATATATTATAATATATGATACTCTAGTGTAGCTTAATCCTAACGTATTATTAAATATGCTCTTCTAGTATATCTTATCTGTAGTATCCATTAAATATCAACAAGAAAAAATGGCGGTGAAATATACACCGTTAGTTCCTATGAATCATTATACTTTAATATTATATACTGATATAGAGTGAGCTGAGCTGGCAGAATCGTTACGAAGCCCGACGAAATACTTAGCTGCATATCATCCGTCTTTACATTCTGAGTTCAAATGCCGCCGAAGTCGTCTTTGCCTTTGATCCATTCGAAGTTGTTAAGATAAGTACCAACTGAGCACTGGAGTCGATATAAACGATTTTCACCACTTTCCCGAAATTGCTGGCCTTGTGCCAAAATTTGAAATCAATATTATATATATTGATATAAGGGCGGCGATCTCGTGGAATCGTTACCGTACGAGAAAAACGCTTAATGGCATTTCTTCTGACATTCCGTTCTTAGTTTAAATGCCCCCGGGGTTGACTTCGCATTTTCCCCTTTCGGGGTCGATAAAATAAATATCAGTTGAGCACTGGAGTTAATATAAACTATTTGCACCCCTTCCTCCGAAATTGCTGGCTCTGTGCCAAAATCTGAGACCAGTATTACATATTACACATTAATAAACTTTATTAATATAGTAATCGTTTGAATAATATTTTATTAATCTAATAATTGTATTAATAGATTTCACAAATGCAATAAATCCATATAAACGATACAAATGAATATTTGTTGTTTTATCAGTGAAACCACCTGTTAAATAACAAATATTTTCCTTGTAGGAATTTAAACAGGATTTTCAATCAATTTAATAATTTAAGAGTTAATATTTGTAAACCGTCAATGCATGTTAAATATATCGTCTTATCATTCGTAACATATTGTAGAGGAGAGAGAACGAATGTACAAGAGTCCGATATCAGTTCAAATGATTAGGATATATTTTTTTTATGTTGTTACAGTTATCGAACTGCGGCCATGCTGGGGCACGGCCTCGAACGGTTAGTGGAACGAATTGACACCAATACATATATTTTTATGCCACTTTAAAAGGTCACTTTCACAGGATGCTAAGTTATGTGGACATAAACAAAAAACACCGGTTTTCCGGTTTTCTAGCGATGGAGAGGACAAACACAAATACAAATCACACAAACATATATAAACTATATGAATACGTATACATATATATGTATATATGCATGCATACATATATAGTTCTGTTGGGTGGCACCTTGGGAAAGTGACTTCTACGATAACCTCGGGCGACCAAAGCCTTATCAGTGGATTTGGTTGAAGAAAACTGAAAGAAGCCTGTCGTATATATATGTATATATGTATATGTATGTATATATATATGTGTGTTTGTGTCTGTATTTGTCTCACCACCATCGCTTGACAACCGATCTTGGTTTGTTTACGTCCTCTTAACCTAGCGGTTCGGCAAAAGTAGCAGGCTTACAAAGAATGAGTCCAGGGTCGATTTCTTCGACAAAACGACGATGCTTCAGCATGGCCACAGTCAAAATGACTGAAACACGTAAAAGTGATATATAAAGTGTATGTATATATATATATATCATATACGTATTATATGTGTGTGTATGTATACAACAACCTTGTTTCCGTTTAACAATTCCATTCATTTCCCATCTCTCTCTGTATATACACATACAAACACACACACACACACATTAGTCTGTCTTTTTATTTGGTTATGATATCAAAACATACCATACAATCAAGATCCCAGTCACGATGGACGTATATTACGGCAGAAGTAATATACGCCTACCCAATGGTGCACATCAAAGACACGATCATATAGAACAAGATTTTTGCAATTCCATATGATCGTGTCTTTGATGTGTAATATACGGTAGGCGTATATTACTTCTGCCGTAATATACGACCACCATATTTGTATTACTGACGTGAATCTTGCTTGTCTGGCATTTTATGATAACATAAATAGATAAACGGACAGAATGATAGTTGTTTGTGAGTGTGTGTGTGTATAAAAACTGTTTTTTTTTTAAATAGGTCATAAAAACAAACATAAATAACAGACAGGTTGTGCATATATAGCTATATACATCCAAGTCTTTGAACGCGGTATTTGTGCAGATGTTTATATTTTGCTTCATGGAATTTTAGCCATACAAAAGATAGTTGTATATATATAGACGTGTGCATACGCATTTATATACAAAGCATTTGGAAAATTTTACGTATTTTTGAGTGTTGCATTAAACTTATATCTGTAATCTTCTAATTAGAGTTCTTCTTTCTGGCTGTGAGAGCACTCGTTTCTCAAGATCGGTGCTGAGGCAGATTGTTAGATATCCTAGTACCACAGTAATCACCGGTAAAAATCTGAAATTCTAATTTAAATGGAGAAGCAGTAAATCCTTAAATAGTTCAGTATATGGGTTTTCTTTTTTCGCTGATCTTTAACGTTACGTTCACATCCGCTGGGCAACTGATTTCCTCTGTTGTTCATAGTTTATTCTTGAGTGCCAATTCACTGTGTCTCGTCTATAATGTGTGAACTTTGCTGAAGTTTTCACATAAACATTGCATTAGTACTTTTTTTCGAACAATTAATGGTTATGGTTTCTACCGTATTTTAGGCTCATATATTTGAACTCAAAATTATACTCACATAGCATCGCATTGTACAACGTCTAGGCCACATCATGATGTCTCATTGATAGATAATAACGCGATAGCATCTTCGTACAACTGTTTGTGTTGTGTGTGGTATCTTTGGTGAGAACTGTAAAGTCTGCACCATTTAAGACATTTCAATGCTTTTCAGTCATCTCTATCCATTTTGTGCGCCAGAAGTCCAGGAACTATTACATGTTCCTGGGGAGAAAACCCATACCCTTCAACGAAAAAGACTTAGTGTTTTGGTTTTTGGTTCAAGATAGACTGCTGGTTATCAATACTGCTGTCACTCTGCTTATGTTTCTATGCATGGTTTTTCTACCGACATGCACTCATCCATTCATCTACGGTATGCTGCTGGAGAGACATGGACATTCTTTGTATATGTATTTGAGGCTAACAGGCGAATATTTCTAGAGAAGGTTTTTCCAAAGTTGCAGTATGTTATCTTCTCTTCGTTCCAGTTTTTTTCCCCTGAGGGAATTTATAACTTCTTATAAACGTTTCTTGTTTGCCTTCTCATGCAGCAAAGTTGGAGCCGGAGAACATGTCGCTGTACGTATATGTTTCAGCTGATAACTGCTGGAATTATCATTAAGATTGTGTCTGTTAGATAATATAGTGGAAATTTATAGAAAAACAAAAGACGAAGACAGGTGTACAAACAACAAGAAAGTGTATTAGTTTGACGCTCGGGAAATTGAAGAAGTCTTTTACATTTCGAACCTACGTTCTTCAACAGAAAAGAATAAGAGGAAATAAACAGAGAGAGAATGAAAAACAACGGCCCCATGTGGTTACCCTGGTTTGATCCTGACTGAACTTTAAACGCTTTGGACTTGCATATATGAACCACTTCCCGAACTTTCGGCACCTCTCCTCATCCACATACCAGTAATCTACCCGGATTACCACTGGATCTACTGATTCTACCTTCAAGGATTTCACTGAATTTTTACGTTAATATAGTAGTAGTCAGGCAGCGGTCATAACTTGCAATGTAGCCTGACTAACAGGTAACATAGTTTCTGCAAGGATACTTTAATAGAGAAAGCACGTGTTGTTTTGGGGGCATCATTGTTCACACTTTAGTTCACTTTTGCTCGGAATAAAATTAATTCTACCTCTTTACTGGATAAAGTTACATTCATAAACTTTCTTCCTATGTTCAACAGATGCTACTTGACGTAATTATTTTGTTGTAAATAATTCAAATTTGAGCGCAAATCGTTCGTCATAGAATGTTTTCAGTCTGTTCATGTACCCAATAGAAATGATTATTGAGTTCATAACTCTAAGAAAAAGGTGTTTTATACTTTCGATTTCTTCAAAACCTTTTTTACCTTCTGTCTTTGAACTGCATGCATGTATGCATGTATAGATGTGTGTATTTATAGATGCGTGTACGTATGTATATGTACATATTTATGCATTCAATTTCTGTGAATATTTAGAGTCGTATCAAAGGAGCGGGTAAAATACGTCAGGGTATTTGTTCTGGATCTGAACACTCTGAATTTAAATCTCATTGAAATCATCCCTGTCCTTCCGCTCCGCCCCATGCTATCAGATCGTGACTAGAGGGACAATTAGCATAAGCAAAGATATGCTGTCAAGTTATCTTCGATTGCATATATCAACTGTATTAGTCTTTTGTGTCTTTGTTTTTCTATACAGCTATATAATTTGATTCGTGAGCTTTAAATTAAAGAAGTATAATATCAATTATATTAAATCGTCACAGAGTCAATGACACTTGTTCTTTCGGGTTTTCACTTGATTTTTTGTGTTTTCAATATTGTCATATTTACTTTGTAATAACGAATTTAATTTCTTGGTTAAACGGGATTTCTATCTTCCCAGAATCGAAAACGATCTGGTTATTAAATTTCTCTTCCATTTATCTAATTATATTTCAAGAGAAACCTCAAATATTCCACATAGTTTCGCTAAGATATCGTTGATACATCTAAACACATCTTCATTGAATATCCTGTTTCTCATAAACGTTGTTAACACACTCACGTCTTAAATATCTAATTGCCTCTTTGTCTATTTCGTATTTCGTGTTAATGACAGACGCAGAAAGATATTGGATATTTCTGAAGCCAACACTTATTAATTACTCATTAATTTAGATTATAATCCATTATAAATAAAGAGGTTATGATTTCTCTCTTTCTTCATTACTGTTAATTAAATTTGATGAATTTTTAATTGCTGTTTGTTAAGTTGCTATTACTTTTGTTGCTAACATTTTCTTTGCGCATCCATTGTCGTTGTTCTTGTTCTTGCTTTTAATGTTTAGATCCAAGATATTTCTCATCAATTAATGGTGTAACTCCTGCTACCATGGTAACTGACGTTCCAGATATGAACATCATGTATTTTTCAAAACTATCCAGACTACATTTTGTGATGGTGGGGGTAGGCTGTCATTCGAGGAAGTTTTGCCCCTTATTTCGAGTAACTGAAACGACTTCATAAAAACTCCCAAATTGCTGAGACTGGTGATGCTGTTTTTGTTCTTTTTTGGTTTTCTTGTTGTTGCACGGTTGCAATGACGGTGGTGATGGTGGTGATGGTGGTGCTGCTACTTCTGCTGACAGTGGCAGAAGTGTTAGCGATTGTTTTAGTGGTGGTAGTGATGGTGGAGACTTTGAGACATATAATGATTGTCATCAAACTACACAGAAATATGCGTGCATGTGCGTATACGTGTATGTATGTCTGCGTGTATGCTGATTGTCAGTATAACCAACTACGCATGTGTAAGTGTGTATTGATTGTCAACAAGCCAAAAAAACACATATAAATGTATATTGATTGTCAATAAGCCAACTACTAATGATGATATTACATGACATTTCAACATTATTTTCGACATTTTACATATATGCTCCATTTAGAAACACTCAATCCTAATAGCGGGTAAATAATTAGATCAATAATGTATATTTTACTGTGTCAAAATAAAAATAATCAAAATATTATTGGAATCTAAATGCAACCTCATAACTTAACTATTATAGACACAAACGGATATATATTACACAAAATATGTGTGCGCATGTATGTATTTGTACTTGAATGTATAAGTATATATGTATCATGTGTGTATATATCTATATATGTATATATATATATATGTATATATATGTGTATATATCTATATGTGTGTATATATCTATATGTGTATATATATATGTGTGTGTGTGTATAGATCTATATATATATATATGTGTGTATATAGATATATATATATATATATTATATATATATATATATATATATATATATTATATATATATATATATATAGAGAGAGAGAGAGAGAGAGAGAGAGAGAGAGAGATACATATGTATATATACATATATGTGTGTATGTAATTGTATGTTTCATTGGATACAGGACTATGTTCAAGCTCAGTCGTTTCTTTTTCATATTTTAGATTTCTCATATATTTTTATTAGCTCTATACAGTTGGTTTGGAACTGTAGTTTTCCTTTAATCCATATCCGTCGTTTCCAGATCTTCACAATTTCAATTTCAAGAAGAAAATGGAAAATATTTGGCATTTATGCTGTTTCATTTATTCTGATTGAATTCGTATAGAATTTCACACCAAAGATTTTTTGCCACTGTTAGCATCAGCAGGGACGTGTTGATTTGTTTGTTGCAGTCAATTTCTTTCTTGAAAAGTGAGACTTTGAAGGTCTAAGAACGTAAAATATAGATTTAATATCTCTACAGATCCACGACACCTGTAGAAAAAAAAACGAATAAGAAAATATTAAAAATCTAAAACAAAATGTATTAATAAATTAAAACATGCATAAAAGAAAATATATTCCTCATATATACGAATATATGTATATGCATATGAAATATGTGTGTGCATGAGAGGTAGGGGTGACACCACATCATCCGACATTCTTACCCTATATTAACTCATCTCAAATTCCCGCCATGTAATACGTATGCAAATCAACTTCAGAACTTACCCGTCTCCAGTTGTTGTCGTAAAGAATTTCCACCAGTAACAACAAAACCAGCTGCATGACTCGTCGTATTTCTAATCTATGAGGTAATTGACCACTGACAGACGCTATCTTCAATATTTCAAACAACTAATACAAAACAAAACAAAACCAGTTGCTGATACCAGCCAAAAGAATCTCAGTTGCAAAACACTGCAAGCCATAGTCAAGAACAGTGAAGACAACACACTATCAACCATGTATCCAATCACACAGCCAATCAAATAGTATCCATCAATTTCAAATATCCTAAACGCAACTTCTCAGTTATATCTTTCAAGCCCTACCGATGAGTATGCTTGACTAATATCAACACGCACGATAGCTTCATCTACGTGGAATAATCCACTTTACAAGCACACAATATACATATATGTTTTTGTTTGTTCATATATATGCATACACACATATATATTCCTATATATATGCACATATATATATATATATATTATAATAAATTAGAGACAAAACCACTATTATGCAAATCAAACAAAGAAAGACTTAAGCCAATACATAAAATATAAAATAATTTATATAAATTAAAATTTAACAAATGAATAACCACTACGATCGTTTATATATATATATATATATATAATATCAAAGATTCCCTTACTCTCTCTCTTTTTCTAGCTCTCTTCTTTGGCACAAGTATACACGCACACACATGTGTGTGGGTATATGAGTCTGTGTGTGTGTGCGTTTGCCTGAGTGTGTGCCTGTGTGTTGCGTTTGTACCCCACCACCGCTTGTCAAGTGGTGATGTTCTGTTCAGGTCCACAAAAGTTTGAAATTAAATACCAGGCTTAAAAATAAGTACTGGGATCGATTTGTTCGAATAAGCCCTTTAAGGCGGTGCTTTAATACGTAGAAAGGAAATACTAGATGAACACAATATTAAAAATATTTCCTGAAATATTTTTATGTTTATAATTTTGATCCTTTTAGTTTGTCAATAACATCGGATTATTCTCATAAATCTGATGGAACAATGAGAAACTATTTCTGGACTCACTTGCATAATTCTAGCATTAGTTGCATTCACTTCTTTCCTAGAAGCCTTTAAGAAGATTTCTGTCCGATTTCTGCACACTCCTTTAAAGTTAACTAAATATTAATCTAAAACACAAAGCCCCCCCCTCCCACTTCGGAATAGAGTAGATAGCTTTTATGGTTGAGAATTGCATGGGAAGGTTTAAGGAACCGTCACGTCAAACTTCCAGTACTCTTTCTATTTCTAGCGGTAGATACTTTATGCATGTAGCTAAACCCTTACACAGAATAGCAAACTCAAACACTATTTACATTCCATAGTTATTCGTTTGGGGGAATAACAAAGATATGATATAATTCCATCTCAAGTCTGTGACGCTCATAATTAGCTAGATTCAGAAGCTAATTGTGTTTATATATCTGTGTGTATGTGTGTGTATTATATTATATTATCATATTATATCATATATACTACATCATAATATATTTATAGATAGGTATTATGTTCATAGATAGGTAGATAGATAAGTAATGCTATATAGACATATATGTATACATAAATAAATACAAAAACGTGTATGAATGCATGTATATGCATGAATATTTATATGTGTGAGTGTATGTATGTACATTTGTATGTATGTATGTATGTATGTATTTTGAATTATTCTACAATCGTATTTCATACTTGAAAATGTTCGAAAATGTCATCTCAACCAGCATGGTTTTCATGGCAAAATAATAACTTGACAGAGCTTCTGAAGCTATTTGATGGCATTTAGTTACTTCGGATTCTGTGGAATGCTGTTCTATGGGTTAAACGTTTCCTAACGTTATACAGCATGTTGTAATCGATGGGGTTTAATCAAAACCACATGCTTTTGTCATGGGGCTACATCTGTTCATTGTTTATGTAAATAACATTGCAAATATTATCATACATCGTAAAATATAAATCTTTACAGATGATACAAATTGTCAGAATGTCAAGAGACTGTTTAGAACTTTAATTAGTGATACGATGAGCGAAAAAGAAAGTAAGACATTACGCAGCTAAACAAGGTTGAATTACAGCTTACCCACGTTGGCGAAGTGGATATAGTTAAACAGCCATAATTTCTTCCCTTGGGAGAACTATCCGAAGCCTCAGTGGACAACAACCTTAGGTGGATTGCACATAATAGTAAAGTTGTTATAAACTGTAGAATATTCTCAAAGATGTTTAGAGATACCAGGATCTTTAGATTTTATATATATATACACACTTACATAGATATCTCTAGTGTGTGTGTGTGTGTGTGTGTGTGTGTGTGCAATAATTAGAGAATATGTCTTCAATTTTAAAGATTCAAATTTATCAAAGTTATGCAGAATTTTAATTAAGAAATTCTACTGTCTTAGAATTATTGCATTTTATATTTGACAGAGTAGAATTGAAACTCTATTTCATATTTAACAGATATCAAATCATATAATCAATTTCTTATATAAATACAAGGATACTGATTTACAGATTATTTATATATCCAACTTGTAGAAATATGATTATATGAAATACGTTCATTTCTCAAGTGCAATAGAAATTTCTGCCAGAGGAAATTGAAGCTCTTTATTCCTCTGGGCTGTATGACGGAGCAAATATGTATGAGAAAACAAAGAATCATAGAGACAAAGAGGTGATGGTTAAATGAATGTATCTGTAAAATGTGTCCTTGTTGATTTTATATGATGTTAAAGGTTAATCTAATCGCCATCTTTTGCAGAGTAGTGCTTAGTTTTGGAGATGGAATTAATGGAGTTTGAAAGTTACTCTAAAGAGATTCACCTCAGCTATGTTTAAATGAATGACTTCCTTTTATTTTATTACAATTAATAGATTTATTTTTAATTTATTCCGATCTGAACGTGGCAATGTCAGCCTTTAAATCATTCTATTTTCAGCAGTTAAATTAGATGAATCACTAATAATATTTTGCCAACTAAACATTGTGGTCTTGGCTTATTATGCTGAGATTCTAGAATTAAATATAAACTAAAGGTAAGCATTTCTGCAAGAGAAATGCCTTGTTTTTGAGGAGAAATACTGTTCTCATTTATATAAAATAACTTTTACTTTTTGTCTCTTTACAGTATTTCCATTAAAAATTCGGGGTTTCTAATGTCACTGACGTTATCGACATTTTAAATTCTTGAGTGTTTTGCTATTATCATCTTCCGGCATCTGAGAAATGGTTTCATTAAATGCTGCGTTTATTTCCTCATTTCATTTTCGCTTTAAAGATTTTAGAAATTATATAGAAACTAATTGAATGTTCCAACGCAATTGTTATATTGATGAATGTCATAATTCTTTTAACGTTTTGGCTCTTGGAGTTATTGTTTAACCGCAGGTCAGCTCTGACTGAGCAAGCTTATTATTACATATGTGCAAGCTGAGCTCATTCAAGCAGTGCTTTTAAAGTTATGGTGTAATTAGGACAACAACAAAGTAGATACGCATGTCTTTTTTAAGACGGTAGAATGTGCGTTGATGGAAATTTAGCTGCTGTTTTAGCTGTTCGAATGAAAGCAAAGTGACTCAGATAGATACAAGATATAAGCCATCAAATTCTTAAGTTTTGATTTATATTAATGTTATTCAATCTATTTTATATTCGTAAAACCATATTTAATATTCTACCAAAATTTCTGGGTTAGACTAACCAAGAAATGGATATATAAATCTAGTCCGAATATATAAATGTATAATAAACATAGCAAATCCATTCACTCTGATCGAAACTTTAAGACCTATTTTCTACGTGATATGTTAATCTGTTTGAGAAAGCAAACAGATCACCTGCTGCCACCTTAAATTATCGCGTTCTACCGCCTTAGAATTAAAAACAATGTGGCTATTCAAATTCTAGGCAACACGTGTCTATTGAGGAAAGAAAAAAAGTTTAAAGCGACGTGGCAGCAGGAATTGGCTGTCGATCATAGGTTTACTTCACCTGCATTGATAAGAATGGAAACAAAGACAACATTTAGAGAGCCTTTATTGTTTTCTTGTGAATTCACGGGGTATTCTGAGTACCCTTTACTTTCATTCATTTATGCACATAATACAGTGTAATCCATCAATCCAACGTATCAGATAAATTTTACTGAGTAATGAATAAATAAGTTACATCCTTGTTTACTCCAGCTTAGAGAGTCCATCGTCTTCGAGACTCCTTGATCTTCTTACACTAAGGATCATATATATTTGCCACGTATATATACACATATACATATGAAATTGCATGAGTTGTGTCACAGTACGAATGAAATAAAATATATACATGTGTGTGCGTGTGCGCATGCACGCTCTTGTGTGTGTATATATGTATGTATGATATAGAGTAAACTAATTTACATCCAATCACATATAAACTGCGTTTCACTTGATTGGATATATGTCACACAACTTTCAAAACGATGAAATACAGCGTTATTAGTTTGTTTTTAACTGAAAATAACATTTCATAAATATATACATAGAATTTATATAAAGTTATGCAGTAAAGGATTCTTTCGATGTGTTACGAAGGATTTGACTAGGTTTCTGTGGTTTTCAATCCCAAACAAAAAACCCTATATAAATGCGAAATGATATCAAAAGATTTTGAATGCGAAGCTACTTTTATTAATTAACCATTGTATGAAATTGCTATTAGTTAACACGTTGGTCTAGAAATAACTTTTCAGAATGCATCGTATAGTATTAGCTAACATGTTATACTAGAAATAACTATTGAAAACAACATATTTTCTCTGCTTTGTCTTCATAAAATATAACTGAATTAATGAGATCCAACTGTTCATTAACATCCAAACACTTCAGTTACTCTACACATACATTCACAACACATACAACACATTCACACATACATACAAATACACTCATTCACATTCATATCCATACATATACACATCTAGACGATTTGATAAATGTATTTTTATGATGACGCTGTTTTCTGAAGCAAAAATAAGTTTTAAAATAACACAGCAGTTTTCAATTTTAATTTTTATTCTACTAATGCGCTTTTCTAATTTACAGTAAAATTCTTTTCTTTACAATAATTCAACTTATTTTATACTGTCATTTATTTCGTTTTTCAATCAACAGAAATAAACTTTTCTTCCCATTGTTCATAGATTTCTTTTTGTTTCTATCTAATTACGTACAAGAATTTTCAATTGATTTTTATGTTTGGTTTCAATACATATTCTATCACCTTTATGAAGAAATAAAACAAATAGTCTATGATAGGGAATATGAGGAGAATTACATTGCGAACCAGTAAATGAGTACCTTTGTGGTCGTCGACCTGTTAGAAATAGTAGCCATTAATACCTCAAAATACACACTAATGTCCTAAAAAGATGCATTCGATAATGAAAAAAGACAACGCTATTGATGAAAGTAACACTTGACGGTCTTGTAGAGAACGTTTTTGTTGCAAGTAAATAAAAGGTGGTTTTCACCATTAACTCAAGCATGATTATGAGATTTCAGCAAATGCTTTGAAGTTGTACATTTCGGGTTCGTTCTCTCTGCATGGCACAGCGAATAAATACCTATTGCTCTAACTTTTGAACGTAATGTTTGGCAGGAACTTCATAGTCCACTATTTGAACTGTATGTGTCCTGTAGTTAGTAGATTGACTTAACCTCTTGCGATATATAATATTGTCACTTGGTCGTAGGATACATTTGCGGTGTAAGCAGACTATTACCAAGGTTCAGGTCATCACATCTTTTGTCTGAAAGTAACTTTCTTTCACCTGTCTGAGAACGTTGTTCTGCAAAAATTCACATATTCTGCCTTTCTAGTCTAACTAAATCACAGACAAAAACATTGATTTTCTTTTCAATTGATTTGTTTCTAAATTTCAATATAACGTTAGAATTAGCTTATAATTGGACCGGAAGATGCAACCACGTTAAATTTAATTCTGCAAAAATTGCGAATCACAAATATACAACAAATTTTTAATATAATTATTCTAAACTAGCAGTATCGCCCGGCGTTGCTCGGGTTTGTAAGGGAAATAACTATATAAGCATTTTTAGAGAGTTATAGCCAAAAAATAGCAAAAAAATGCATTAAAAATGGAAGAAAAATTATAGTCAATTTTTTTTTAAATCGTTGACTCATCGTAGACATTTTTAGAGAGTTACTTCCCTAATATAATAGCGAAAAAATGCATTAAAATGGAAAACAATGATAGTAAATTATTTTTAAAATCGTAGACTCATCGTAGACGCGCGCTAATACCCAGAAGGGCTCGACATGAATCACGACTATAAGATACCCGCTGTTGGTTACACTGCACCGTAAAATGTGGGAGTAGTTAGGAATCTAAATCGTAGGAGACAGACACACAACTTGACTTTTATATATAAAGATAACTCTTAAAACACAGGAACGCTATCCGCATCAAAACAATAGTTAAGTAAGTATTGTTGAAAGCATTAATCATATGCAGTTTCGCCAAAATATTTATCGTGATTCTGACATCGTTTAAACGCTGACTTAACATTTGATAACTGCGATAATGTATCACTTCCACTGTATTGGTTGGGTTATGAAGGACACTAATCTAAAACAAATTTACGCCAAATCAGTCCGTTGTTATTTTCATAAATGTTTAGTAGATTGGTAGGCATCGATTCTGTTAACTTTTATATTCTTTGATATTCTGAGTGGAATCCTATAATGTATCGCAAAGTCAACCTTTCTAATAATTGAACTTACATTTCCTATGCTTGAACAAGAAGCTGATGCTCAGTCAAACGTTCTTGACTTGAGCAGCTCGTCTGAGGTGGAGAAGACGTCAACAGTAAAATATAATTTTCTTGTAGATTTTAGGTTTTTTTGTATTAAATTTCACAATATATTTGACAAAGAATTATGCTTTTGATCTGACTATGTTTAATAGCTGGCTCCTGTTCTGGTAAACGCAATTACCATTTCACTCTTTGTTGGAATGAAACTGAAGTGCTCATCTTTCATGCCATTAGTCGCTCATCAAATGTTGTTGATAAAATGATAGATTTCGATGTTGTTAGCATTCATCTAGCTCCTTTAGCATTCTACGCCAATTTAAAATAATTTAGGCGTGAAACGAAGAGTGATATTTTCCGTCTTAGAAGCATAACACAATTGAAGTTAGCGGAAATAATACATGAATAGTAATAAATATATATATATATAATGTAATATCTTCACATATAATAGTTCCCGGCTTCCAGTAGGTGACCGACTTTCTCAGCTTTTGTTCAAAATGAAGAAAAATTATCAGAGTAAACTCGAGGTTGTACTTCTGTAAATAACCTTGGTAACAACATGAATGGTTTCAAATTTTGGCAAAAAAACAGAAATTTCTGGGGGAAGGAACCATGTCGATTACATCGATCCCAATACTTGACTGATTATTTATTTTATCGATCATGAAAGGGTGCAAGGCGAAGATGAGCTCGGTGGAACAACAACAATAATAATAATAATGGTTTCAAATTTTGCCACAAAGGCAGCCAATTTGGGTGAGGCGATAAGTTGATTACATCGCCTCAGTGTTTCACTGGTTCTTAATTTATCGACCCCAAAAGGATGAAATGCAAAGCTGACCTCGGCGGAATTTGAACTCAGTGCGTAGCGGCAGACAAAATACTGCTGAGCATTTCGCCTGGCGTGCTAACGATCCAGCCAGCTCACCACCTTAAAAAGAAATAATAATTATTATTATTATTTCTACTAAAGGCACAAGGCCTGAAATTTTGGTGAGAGGGGACTAGTCGATTACATGGACCATAGTGTTTCACTGGTGCTAAATTTATGGACCCCTAAAGGAACAAAGACAAAGTTGACCTCGGCGGAATTTGAACTCGGAACGTAGTGACGGGCGAAATAGCGCTAAGCATTTCGTTCAGCGCGCTATCGATTCTGCCAGCTCGCCGTCTTAATAATAATAAATAATAATAATAATAATAAATAGTCAAATCAAGAAAGCATGCCAAAATACTCATAAACATAATAATACACAAAGGTGGACAATATCAAATCTTGTCGTCAACCGGATTCGTAGAATCGTATGCGTTTTGTAATTAATAATTCTAATGCCAATTATACATTATTCCCCATTGCCCATTCAAAATATTTACATTTGACAGCGCATTAGTTTCTTCGTATGTTTTGATTCAGTGTACCATTTTGCAATATGTCAGCATATATCACGCTAACGCTGAGGGATCCAGACATGTCAAATTTACCTTTCGAAGATCTATTACAAACGGAAGTTCATTTCACAGCAGATAGAAATCAGTAACGTCTACAAATACGCATGCTCTGAACTATTCTCTTTAACTTTTTCTCATCTCATTTCTTTATGTGTGTGTGTATGTGTATCCATATATATATATATATATATAATATATATATATATTATATATATATATATATTGCTTTCCAGTGAAGCTTTTAATTATATCTTTATATATATATTTTTGTCCCTTCTTTTCTATTTACTCCTCAATTTCTTTCATTCTACCAGTTTTCTCCTTTTCCTTTCCTTCTCTTTTCTTTTCTTTCTCTTTCTCTAACACACACACATATCTCTCCCTCCATTTCTCACCCGCTCTCTCCACTCCCACTCTCTTCATCTCTTTCCCTCTCTTTCTCCTTGCTCTCTCTCCTGGTCCTCTTTCTCTCTCTTTCCCTCTCTTACACAAAAACGCACAAACACACGAGCATTAACACATAAACGGAATTTCTACCTATATACGAAATCAATATATTTGGTCGTTAAAGAAAAAAAAACGAGACAATACCACTGACGTCTACACGTAATTCACCAAAACAGTTTAGCAATAATCCTCTATTTATTTCTCTGTGCCGTATTATACCGTTACATCTCGTTATAATTTCGATTTTAAAAAAAAGCGTTCAACTTCTTTATCTCACACCTAATAAACATTCGTTTCTGAGCTCATTTGGGGAAAGCTTTCTGACATTAATTTCCGGAGAGATCTTTCAAACTTTCTTTAAAGCTTTTATTAACTCTGCCCAGTATTATCTAGTATTTATATTGTTTATTATTTTTATTCTTATTACTTCCGCCTTAGCGAAGGCAGAGGTATTGTTTCAGTTGCATTTGTTTGTTTGTTTGTTGTCCATGGACAAGATATCTCAAGAACCGCTGGATGAATTCGGATGGAACCTTCCGAGATATTTGGCTCGTGACTGGCACGAACTTAGATTTTGGGATCGATCCGGTACCGGACAAGGATTCTGGATTATTTTTCCGGTTTTTTTTTTTTACATAATTTTTGAGAGCGGAAGGGTTCATTTTTAGTATTCTCGTTTGTGAGAGCAGTGGAACTTATTTCAGATATTCTCGTTCTAAAAATTACTTATGGCTAATCGTTGAGAGGATGTTGGTGTTGCCTTGGCGGAAGTTTGTACTCTCTGAGTGCTATTATTATTATTATTATTATTATTATTATTATTATTATTATTATTATTATTATTATTATTCTATGTTTGACTTTTACTTTACATTTGCACAAGCTGGCTCCAAGTCTCACCCAGACACCTCAAGAGACAACAAGTTGGAAGTTCATGTTGGTGTTATGCCTAGGGTGCCATATATTTGGTCTTGTATTTAGTGTTGTACTAATGAATGCCTAAAACACCATACGAAAATTGTTTGTTTTAAAACTTGAGATTACATAGAAAGTATTTTGCGTAGGATATGAGCAGTTCCCATGAGCACTATCTTTTGAATTTATGCCATTTGGGGGTTTGCTGGTATCTGAGTTAGGTAGCAATCATCCCCTTTTGCTATCATTCCCAGGGCACCTATGACAACAGGTATTGTCTTAGTCTTCAGGTTCCAGATTTTGCTGATTTCTATTTCCAGATCTTTATATTTGCTCGGTTTCTGGTAGGTCTTGACAGATACGTTTCTATCGATTGGGACAGTCATATCAATGAGGAGGCATGGTTTTTGTCTGAAGTCTTTTACTATGATGCCTGGCCTATTCGAATGTATCTTTCTGTCAGTTTGATTGGTGAATTCCAGAGGAGTGAGATGTGGTCATTTTCAAGCACTGGAGGTGGTTTGTGTTCCCACCAGTCATTATTATTATTATTATTATTATTATTATATATTATTATTATTATTATTATTATTATTATTATTATTATTCTATGTTTGACTTTTACTTTACATTTGCACAAGCTGGCTCCAAGTCTCACCCAGACACCTCAAGAGACAACAAGTTGGAAGTTCATGTTGGTGTTATGCCTAGGGTGCCATATATTTGGTCTTGTATTTAGTGTTGTACTAATGAATGCCTAAAACACCATACGAAAATTGTTTGTTTTAAAACTTGAGATTACATAGAAAGTATTTTGCGTAGGATATGAGCAGTTCCCATGAGCACTATCTTTTGAATTTATGCCATTTGGGGGTTTGCTGGTATCTGAGTTAGGTAGCAATCATCCCCTTTTGCTATCATTCCCAGGGCACCTATGACAACAGGTATTGTCTTAGTCTTCAGGTTCCAGATTTTGCTGATTTCTATTTCCAGATCTTTATATTTGCTCGGTTTCTGGTAGGTCTTGACAGATACGTTTCTATCGATTGGGACAGTCATATCAATGAGGAGGCATGGTTTTTGTCTGAAGTCTTTTACTATGATGCCTGGCCTATTCGAATGTATCTTTCTGTCAGTTTGATTGGTGAATTCCAGAGGAGTGAGATGTGGTCATTTTCAAGCACTGGAGGTGGTTTGTGTTCCCACCAGTCATTATTATTATTATTATTATTATTATTATTATTATTATTATTATTATTATTATTATTATTATTATTGTGGTGAATTGGTAGAATCGACAAAAATGCCTAGCAGCATTCCTTCCGGCTTTACATTCTGAGTTCAAATACTGCCGGTGTGGATAAAATAAGTACTAGTCAAGCACTAGGTCGATGCAATTGACTAGTCCCTTTCCTTAAAATTTCAAACTTTGTGCCAATAGAACAAAGGATTTTTATCATTATTAAAAAGCGGCGAGCTGGCAGAACCTTTAATACACTGGGCATAATGTTTAGCGGAATTTTGTCCGTGTTTACGTCCTGAGTTCAATTTCCGCTCAGGTCGACTTTGTCTTTTATCCTTTGGGGGTTGATAAAGTAAGTACCAGTTGAGTACCAGGGCGATGTAATCGACTTACCGCCTCTCCCGAAATTGCCGACTTTGTGCTAAAATTGAAAAAGGAGGCGAGCTGGTAGAATCGTTACCGCACCGGACAAAAGCGCATAGTGGCTTTTCTTCTGGCTCTTTAAATCCTCACTTCAAATGCCTCCGAGGTTAATACTGTCTTTCCTTCTTCCCTGCTCAATAAAATAAAATACCAGTCAAGTAATGAGGTTATGTAATTTACCAACCCTGTTTTCTCAAAAACTCTAGCCTGGTGCCAAAATTTGAAAGCATTATTATAGCTTAGGTGACAAGCTGGCTGCATCGTTAGCATACCAGACAAAATGAATAGCGGCTTTTAATCCGTCTTTATGTTCTGAGTTCAAATTCATCCGAGATTGGTTTTGACTTCCATCCCCTTCCCAAATTCAACCCTTCGGGGCCCAATAAATTAAGCGCTGGAGTTGACTAGTACCGACCCCCAAAAATTGAGGCCTTGTTCTTTTAGAAGATAGGGTTATTATTCTTGTTGCCCTAAAGGCGGCGAGTCAGTAGAATCATGAGCACTCCGAACAAAATACTGAACCGCATTTCGTCCGCCTTCTGAGTTCAAACTCCACCGAGGCCAACTTTGCTTTTCATCATTTCGGTGGCGACGAAATAAGTACCAGTTGAGCACTGCGGTCATTATAATCGACCTTCCTTCTTTCCCTCTTCTACAGCTCTTCTACAAACGATTATTAAGATATAAAAGCAGAATATCATCGACTACTTCATGGATATTAATTTACAGTTTTGGAACCAGACTAAAAATCGTATTATACATGCATACACTCAGAGAAAGAAACATGGGTTGAATTAGTCATTTGTATCCATTTCATTACCCTCCAGCTTGACTAAACATATGACAACATGTTCAATAAAGTGGTAAATTAAATACTTCAGAACTACGTATTCGAGTTTTTTAATCTGCTTTGGAGGTGTTCGTATAGTGATGTCACGAACAGGAAACGATGGTAACATATTGTTAAAAACATTGGTAATAAGAACATTTGATTTCCTTTCTACATTACCAGTAATTTCTGTGGGTTAGTTGTTGCTTGTCTTTCTATTAAATCTTGAAGTCGTTGAAGTCTTATAATATATGTAAATATATCTAAACATTTTTTTGGTGTAAATCAGTATATTTGATATACATAATCACGTTTCTATATTCAATATTTTTTTCATAAATGCTTCATATATATATATTACCTATGTATATATTTAAGTGTGTAAAAGCGTTCGCGCGTGTGTGTATATATCACACCTACAAATGTTGTTTCTGTCATGCACACAGTTGCATACGCATATAAATTGAATGGCACGCGTGGAAATATTTTCCGGTCTCCAGAATGCAATAAAAAATGTCTTGTAATATAACCATACTGTAAAACAGAGGTGAAAATATGGGGACATTTGAAATCAACTGGGATTTAAAAATCTCACAAATTCTGTAATACTTCTAAGCCCCATCAAACGTCACTGACCCTCCCGAGGGATATTCGAGAACTGATTGTGTGAGTGTGAGAATATACTGTGAGACAACATGTGCCATGATTATTGATTATAGCAAGGAAGAAAGTCGAATATTTGAAGCATATGATATTCAATCTATTGAGAATATATAAATCTGAATATTTATATCTGCTTTCTTTGCGTATTGTCTTTTTTACGTGCGAAAACTAATTAGTTTGACATGCATATCTTTTAGAAAGGATGCCTCCAGATATTAGGAACCAGAATCAAAATGGAGTGTTGCAAAAACGTCGATGTTCATGTTCATACACGGATACACACTAACACATACACACCACATACACACATACATATACGCATATAAACATACATACATACGTATAGTGGTAAGGATATCTTTGATTACGTTATATGAATCCTATTTGATATAATAGTTCGAAATCTAAATGGCTATATAGGAAAAATATATTACTTTTAAAGGTGAGAGAGAAAGACAAGACACAGATTTACCGAGATAGACTGGAAAACACTGAGGAAAAAATAACTATATCGCGTTACATATATACATACATATATACATAATACATACATACATGTATACATACATATATGTATACGTGATGTGTGTGTGTTCGCGTCTGCGTGTGCGTGCGTGTGTGTGTTTGTGAGTGTGCAGAGAGTGAGGGAATAGAGAGAAAGGAGAGGCAGAAAGGAGAAAATGGAGAGACAGCATGTTAGAAAGAATAGAACAACAGATGTTATATATATATGAGACAGATCTATGCTCGGTATTAGTGTTGATTTGGTTTCTCTTAAATAATTTAAGATGAAATAGAATCCATGAAGACCAGTGTTGGTCTGCATCGGTAAGACTTGTATTATTGGGAAAAAGTGATAGAAGGAATGCAGTGGAATTGCCGAGGCATGTGGAATATCCAGTGTTAAAGTTGTAGTGTCATATTATTAACTGTTGCAAAACCTTAGTGAAGATTGTGGTTTTTGGTCAGATTATTTGGTGTGGAAAGATAAAGATACCGCAATTTCTATCTAGTATTTTCATCTGAGAGTGAGATGAGAAAAGACAGAAACAGACAGACTGACAGACAAACAGAGTAAGTAAGTGGGAGACAGGAACAGTGAGAAAAGGGAAGAGGGAGAGAAAAGTGTTCTGCAATAAAGGTTAGGCTGTGCTAGCTTGGCTGTGTGGTAAAGAAGTTTACTTCCTAACTACGTGGTTTCGGGTTCAGTCTGACTGAGTAGCTCCTTGACTAAGTCTTCTACTAGAGACCCGGGACGGACCGAAGCCTTGGTTGAGGAAAACTAAAAGAAGCCCTCTTACACACAACACACACCTTCATAATACATACTCACATACACGCACGCACAAATATATATATTTAATATATATATATATATATATATATATATATATAATATATATATATAGGTATATGCATAATCTATGTATGTGTGACATTGTGCTTATGTTTGTCTCCTGCCTCCACCGGTTAACAGCACGTGTTGCTTTCCTTACTAACTTTGCGATTCAACAACAGAAACCGATAAAAATAAGTATCAGACTTCGCGAAAAAACAAGTGGGACGATTTTTTCAACTAAGCCTTTCAAGTCGGTACCCCAGCAATGCTGCAGTCGAACGACCGAAACATGTAATGCGTGTGTGTATGTGTGTGTGTGTGTGTGTGTGTGTCATTGTGTTACTTTTCCACCACCGCTTGACAACCGGTGTTGATTTGTTTACGTCCCCGTAACTTAAAGTTTCTGAAAGCAAAAATAGTTTTAGGGATGATTTATTCGACTTAACCCTACAAGGCAGTGCCCCAGTTTGTCTAATGACTAAAGTGAGTAAAAGGTAAGAGATAATGCAGGCAATACATATACATTATGAGGAATAAGTAAAGATAGAACAAGAAGACAAAGAGAAATGAGTGCTACTTGTAACTCAATGACGAGAGTGATAGAATGAAGTGCATGTATGAGGGGGTAAGTCAGTCACATCACCCCAGTACTCAACTGGTACTCATTGTATCGACCCCGGAAGGAAGAACGACAAAGTCGATCTCAGCGGAATTTGAACTCGGAATGTAAAAACGGATGAATTAACGCTAAGCAATTTACCTTGCGTGCTAACAATTCTGTCAGCTCGCCGTCTGTTTCTGTCTTAATAAACCTTTCTACTAAAAGCACAATACCTGAAATTTGGTGGGGGGAAGGGGAGTAGTCGATTACAACGATCCCAGTGTTTCCCTGGTACTCAATTTATTGATCCTGAAAGGATGAAAGGCAAAGTCGATCTCTGTGGAATTTGAACTCAGAATGTTGCGACGGGCGAAATACCGCTAAGCATTTCGTCCAGCGGGCCAGTTAACCGCCATTTTCTGTTTTAGTAATCCTTTCTACTAATAGGCACAAGGTCTGAAATTTTAGGGTAGGAGACTAGTCGATTACATCTACCCCAGTGTTTCACTGGTACTTATTTTATCGATCTCGAAAGGCTGAAAGGCAAAGTCGACTTCGGCAGAATTTTAACTCAAAACGTAGCGACGGGCGAAATACCTATTTCTATTTCTTTACTACCCACAAGGGGCAAAACACAGAAAGGACAAATAAGGACAGACAAATGGATTAAGTCGATTACATCGACCCCAGTGCGTAACTGGTGCTTAATTTATCCACCCCGAAAGGATGAAAGGCAAAGTCGACCTCGGCGGAATTTGAACTCAGAACGTAACGGCAGACGAAATACCGCAAAGCATTTCGCCCGGCGTGCTAACGTTTCTGCAAGCTTGCCGCCTTTTACTATCTTAATAATGATATCTATTTTTACTAAGCCTACAAATTCATGCAAGAGAAATATCTCGTTCCTTATAATCATTGAACTATTTTTGCATTTTTATTTATTTAGAACAATTTAGTCAGCAGACAGGATTCAAAATACTTTATTTTTCCATTTTTCTGACTTTTCCCATGACAATATTTGCTATTCTGGTCAGCCTATTCTCATCTTATTTCTCCTCCCTTGTCATTCCTATTATTTTTTACTGTTGATACTGTATATTTTTTTTTTTGGTTGTAGATTTGCAGAATCTCTGATCTCAAACTGTCTTGATCTCTATCTGCTATATCTTGTATTCTTTTCTATTTGTATCAATGAATATTTATTAAATATAGTCTCTACAAACCTTGACTTTCGAAATTAATTGCTATGTCTGGGTAGTAAATTTATTCTCTCTCTTCCTCTCACTCCTTCTCTCTCCCTCCCCTTTCTCTGTCTCTCTCTCTCTCTTTCTCTCTCTCTCTCTCCTCTCTCTCTCTCTCTCTCTCTCTCTCTGTATATATATATATATATATATATATATATATATATATATATATACATATATACATCTCTGTCTTTCTGATTTTTTTCCTGTCTCCCAATTTTGACCATGACAATTATTCCTATTCTGATCAGGCTATTCTCGTATTATTTCTTTTTTCTTCCTATTCTTATTATTTCTACTGTGTATTTATGTCGTAGATATGCAAAAGTTCCGATCTCTAACAGTCTTGATCTATGTCTTCTTTATATCTTCTATTTCTTTCTCATTTATCCCGCCAAGATTCATTATACGATTCACGGTTTTCAGAATTGCCTACTTAGTACCCTTCACCTTAACGTAGTGACGACTAAAATAAGATGGCTGCTTCCGCTCTATCCCAAACTCATGCAGAGATGGTTGTTACTCCCAACACTGGCCAAAATAGTCAATTAAACTGTATTAATGAATATTTATTGAAAACGGGATTCATGCAAATATTGATTATTGAAAATAATTAAAATATCGATGCAGTTGACTTGTGTCTTTCAGTTTTAATTGGTCCCTGATTAATATTCACACTAGGGACAAGTTTTCGATTTCGAGATGTATGGCTTTTCGCCAACATTATAAACTATTGTTATTTGGCAGAATCGTTAGCACGCCGGGCGAAATATATCGCGGCATTCGTCCGTCTTTACGTTCTGAGTTCACATTCCACCGTGAACGACTTTTCACTTCATCCTTTCAGAGTCAATACTTTAAGTGCAAGTGAAACATTAGGGTCAATTCAATCGACTAGTCCCCTCCCCACAAAACTTCAGGCATTGTGTCTTTAGTAGAAAGGATTATTACTATTTTCATCGTTATTATCATCATCATTATTATTGTTATTATTATTATTATTATTATTATTATTATTATTATTAAGGCGGTGATCTAACAGAATCCTTAGCACGCTAGGCAAAATACTTAGCGGCCTTTCGTCCTTCTTTACGTTCTGAGTTCAAATTTCACTGAGGTCGAATTTGCCTTTCATCTTTTCGGGTAGATAAAGTAAGTGCCAGTTGAGCACTTGGGTCGATGTATCCGACATAGTCCCTACCCCGATATTGCTGGCCTTGTACCAGTTGAACAGTAGGTTCGAGGTATCAATTAGCCCTCCACTCCCCCAAATTTCAGGCCTTTTTCTCTATAATAGTAAGAACTATCAAGATATCTGGTGATAAGCTTGTAGGATATGCAGAACAAAATGTATAGCATCATTTCCTCCTTCTCTAACTTGTGACTTTAAATTCCGCCGAGCAGCTTTGCCTTTCATCTTTTCGGGGTCGATAAAGTAAGTACCAGCTGATAACTGAAGTCGATGTAATTAACTAGGGCCCCCTCCTACACAAAATTCAGATCTTCTGCCTATAGTAGAAAGGATTATTTTTATTATGATAACACATAAATTATTCAAGCGCATATCCAAATGCACTAACGGTTCGCTGACATATTGTTTCCAATACTTACACACTGTTCCGATGCTGCTACTACAACTTGAACTCACCTCAAATATCTTCTGAAAGGAACAATAAAATAACTAAGAGGTGGGGAATACATTATGCTTTAACATAGGCAACATTATAGAATGTGTCATAGATGTCATTTGGTGATAGTAAACTATTCAATAGCAAATATATTGGCTAAACAATCGATATTCAAGAGTGTCTAGGTATTGAATAAGTGTATTGTATTTTTTTTCTTTTTATTTCCTTTCTCCTATAACACATAAAATAGATCACAGGATTACTTCTGCTACAGACATAATGGAGGGTGTTTTTTCTTGTGTTTGTTTGTTTTTTGCTTTTTGCCATGCAGTACTTCTTACACCACTTTTCAGAAACCACGCTCCAACACTATACACCCCCACCCACACACACACATATATACATACATACATACATGCATACACATATATATATATATAGATAGATAGATAGATAGATAGATAGTTAAGTGGTACAACAAGGCACCAATATGCTACAATATATGTATGTAAATATATAATCTCTTATTCTCTCTCTCTCTCTCTCTCTCTCTCTCTATCTATCTATCTATCTATCTATCTATCTATCTATCTATCTATCTATCTATCTATCAACCGTTTACGTCATGTGTGTTTTACAAACTTTCCAGCGAATGTGGATTAATTCGTTTTTCTTTTGTTTTTGTGGTGGAAGGGAGTGGATGCTCGAAGCACAAAAACCTTATCTTATAGAGGGTTTTTCAACACTATATTTACATGTTATTATTTATCACTTTGTGTGCTTCAAGATTCACTGTTCTGGGAAAGAATTATATATATATAAAGTTCATACATACGGTAAAAGAGGCAAATAAGAGATAATTTCACGAACACCACTCATTTGTTTTCCACTCAGAAAAACTGTGAGAATTGATTAAAATGTCATCTCGGATAGTTTCTTTACTTGCCATCGGGTTTAGAGTGGGAAATGATGGCGGACAACGAAGTAAAACTGAGAACGAAAAGTCGGTGGTCGTGGTTGAAATGCTAACGATGAGCATATAGCTTAGAGCTTAAACCCGATGGCAAGTAAAGAAAATATCCGAAATATAATTCTAATCAATTTTCACTGTTTCTCTCAGAGTAAAACGAATGATTGGTGTTCGTGGAATTATCCCTTATTTGCCTCTTTTACCGCATGTATGTACACACACACACGCATATATATATATATTAGAAGAAATGAGGTAATCAGAAGATCGGATGGTTCATATTTACAGATATTTATTTATATATTACATTTTTTACATATATATATCTCATATCATTCAGATCATATCATTCAGATTATTAGCGCTTTCTCCCATTCTAGTGGGGTTTTCAAATCAAATTAATTCCTTTGTGGGGAATTTGATCATTTTATAGAGTTTCGTAGTAGTGGGGAGGAACAAGACAGTATAAGAGGGTGAGGTGGATGAGGAGGAAGTGAGAGAGAGAATATATATATATATATATATATATATATAATATATATATATATATATATATATATATATATATATTATGTATGTATATATAATTCTTTTCTAGAATAGTGAATCTTGAAGCACACAAAGCGATAAATAATAGCATGTAAATATTGTGCTGAAAAAAAGCCTTTATAGCATAAGTTTTTCTGTGCTTCGAGAATCCACTCCCTCCCACCACAAAATAAAACGAATTAATTCACATTCGCTGGAAAGTTTGTAAAACACATATGATGTAAACGATAGATAAACAGAGAGAAATAGGGTAAGAGAGAGAGAATGAGAGATTATAGATTTACATACATACAAATATACATACAGAGAGAGAGAAAGAGAAAGAAATAATGAGAGGGTATAGATTTACAAGAATATTGGTGACATAGTCAGCCTTCCTCGAATACTGTGATGCAGACTAGGAAGCCGAAAGTTCAAGGTCATTGTCACCGTTCTCCAAATTTATAACAGATATACTCTCAAGAAATTATATTAACTAATCTTTCAGTTTAATGTGAATCTTTTATTGTCTCACGACATGAATTCAAACATTAAGTTGTGTATGTATGTATATAGGTGTATGTATATGTATGTATATATATATATATATATATATATATATATATATATATATATATATATATATATATATATATATACACACAAGAAGGATGACCACTAAGTGGACATCCATTATGCTCGAGGTAGATCCCATAATGGTCTGACCACTAAAAAATAATTGTTGTCAAGAAAATTCAGCAAACGCTAGAACGTAAGAGAGCAAGACAAATGAAAAGTTACAAAATATAAAGATTAATCACAAACCCGGTTTCATTGTTATCACTTGCGTAATACTTACGTAAATATCCGCAATTCGTCAGTGCGATCGTCATAGCAAAATATAATTTGAAGAACTATACACGAGACGTATAGTTCTGCAAATTATATTTTGCTATGACGATCACACTGATGAATTGCGAACATTTACGTAAGTATTACGTAAGTGATAACAATGAAATCAGGATTATGACCCCATCCTCACGAAATTGAGGATGGGGTCATAACTCCAAAACATTGAATACAGTGTAAGTCTACATTAATTCACATATTTTGTTTGTTTTTATGATTTACCTTGCATTTGCTTTGCATTGTTTTGGCCTTACCCACGATCTTTTATACAATATATTCTACACAATGCTTCACAGTAATTATCCATATATTTATATATATGCGTATTCATATATATATATATATATATATATATATATATATATATATATATATATATATATATATATATACAAGTACACAAATATTCGTATGTATATATATGTGTGTGCACGTCTGTGAGTGTTTGAATACCATTTTCAAACGGCAGCTTTTGGCATTTATAGTTTATAATTAAACGAACATTCTGGTTTTTCTTCGCTTTTAGTTATATCAAAACACCAAACACATAATTTTTATCTTGAGTAGACATTACAATTTTTCGTGAATACAAGCTCACCAGTAAGTAAATACAACATGCTTCTGATATATCAAATTTGTATATTTTTTAATCATCCTTCTCGTGTAATGTTCCACTCTTCCCTACTGGAGATCTACATTTTCCTACATATCACATGTTTGTGCGTGTGTCTGTGTGTTTGTGCGCGTGTGTGTTCTAATGTATCTACGCATATAAGTATGTGTGCTGATATACATATATATAATATATATATATATATATATATATATATATATATATATATTATATATATATATATATATATTATATATATATATATATATACCTTACTTAGTCTCTGTTTTATACTAGACAGTTAATACAGTTTTCGTCAGAATCATACAGCAACAAAGAATTGCTAAAGTGAATAATGCCGTTGGGAAAAGCATGCATGTTTAACTTTTCTATCATTTACATAGAATATGAGAACTTTTATGTTTTATCAAAAAGAAACACTAACCCTGTATATATAGAGAGAGGATGGGCCAAAATTAGTGCCCCAACTTAATGGGTCTATTAGTTCTGTAGTTTCTTGATGCCTGCTGTTATTATTTCTATATGTCATTGATTATTCGACGTGACGAATTTTGTATGAGAATGCTTGCAGAAGCCAGAGATTCAAAATGTTTTGATCGACTCATTTTCTGTGATGAAGCGACCTTCAATGTTTCCAGTCACATCAAGCGCCATGACTGTTTCTATTATTCAGATGACCCTGAAGTGGTTTGGGAAATGCACGTCATATCCCCTTCTCTTGTCATTTGGAAGGCGATATTGTCTTCAGGAATTTGTGCATTCCATATTCAAAGAGAGACGATGAATGATGACCGTTATCTGGCGTCGTGTGAAAATATCATCTAGCCGTATTTTCGATACCGTCATTCGAAAATCTTTGTGCAAGATGGAGCACCTCATCATAATGACAAACGTGAAAGAAACTTGCTCAATCAGTACCTATGATATCCTTGGATTTTCAAAAACTCAAGCTGGAGAACTAATTTTGATTCACTCTATATATATATATACTCTTTACTCTTTTAATAGTTTCAGTCATTTGACTGCGGCCGCGCTGGAGTACCGCCTTTAATCGAGCAACTCAACCCCAGGACTTATTCACTTGTAAGCCCAGTACTTATTCTATCGGTCTCTTTTGCCGAACCGCTAAGTAACGGGGACATAAACACACCAGAATCGGTTGTCAAGCAATGCTAGGGGGACAAACATAGACACACAAACATACACACACATACATACAGATATATATATATATATATATATATATATATAACGTAAGGTGTACTAGCCATCTGCTTGTGGCTAGCCACTGGGGGTGGGGTGTTACTGATGCTTTTAGTCCCAGGCGATCAACGTCACCAGATGGACTTTAGACACAAAATTTCAGTGCCCTTGTGTTATTTGCAAAGGGAGGTCATCCTCCCTCGAAAACCTAAGTGATACATACGGACTATAGTTTCAAGGTATTTGCCTCTCGTCAACGCATGGTAAACACCGGTTTTCGATGAAGGAGACCCTCTGCAAATAATATTTAACGTTTTTCACAGCAACCACAGTCACTGATTTAGAAAAACTGTCTGAAAGCATTAATAAATCTCTGAACGAGATATAAACAGTACCGCTCGACAACGTAAGGTGTACTAGCCATCTGAATGTGGCTAGCCACTGGGGGTGGGGTGTTACTGATGATTTTAGCCCCAGGCGATCAACGTCACCAGATGGACTTTAGACACAAAATTTCAGTGCCCTTGTGCTATTTGCAAAGGGTGGTCATCCTCCCTCGAAAACCTAAGTGATACATGTGGTTGCTGTGAAAAACGTTAAATATTCTGATTGTCATAAGTTTCTCTTAGAAAAACTTTTAAATACGTGAGTGTGTGTGTGTATGTGTGTGTGTGTGTGAATATATCTATATGTCTGTGCGGTGGAGTATACATAGTAATTCCATGATAGTATTACATTTATTCCTTCACTGCGAGTGTTTCAACAAGACACATAATACAAATATAGGTATAGGTTTTAAACGCCAGCAACTTCAGGGAGGTGTAAGACGATTACATCGACACCTGTATTCGAATTTTACTTATTCTATCGGCCCCGAAAGGATGAAAAGCAAAACCGAGCTTGGCGAAATTTGAAATAAAATTCGAACGTAAAATCGGAGGAAACGCCGCTAAGCATTTTAACGATTCTGCAAGCTCGCTACCATAAATGATTGGATAATTCTACGGTATATTTGCTAAGTGATGCATGTTCATCTCGTTAGTCGATTTCACAGTAAAGAATAGAAATATCATTATTTCTAATTCTCTCTGAAGGAGACTACGGCAGCGGTACTGGATATTAATAGTTATCGCCAAGCTAACATGGCAGTCCAGATATATAGGATGAATGCTGCCGTTGATTATCTTGTTAGCTTGGCGATATCTATTTAATATCTAGTACCACTGCCGTAGTCTCCTTTAGAGAGAATTAGAAATAATGATATTGCTATTTTTGAAA
>NC_043004.1:23200477-23230477 GCF_006345805.1 Octopus sinensis
AGGAAAATACTACCAGGAAAGCATTGTTTACTAAATACAAATATTTCAGGGCCACTTATGCCATATAGTGAACTAGAATATTCGCTAGATAATTCTTTTTTCTATAATCGCCTGGGGAATCTGAGTTAATATTGGAAGTACTTCAAATCATTATATTGCATATGTTAGGCCCTATCGTATTGCAGAAATTATTTGAAATACTACAGCTTTTGCTACTACACGAACGTTTATTGTGAAAATATCTGCCACGCATGACGTTTTCTATAAACATATATAACAAACATTGGTTCTTTGTACAAGAGGTTTTACTGCAGTAAATACATTAAAATGTGGTATCCGAACCATTTCCTACATATTTAATGACATTTATGAGGGCAGCTTCTGTATCCGGAAATCGAAACAGTACTACCAGCCATTTGTAATACTCAGAAGTGCACTGTATATTGCTGTCGTTAGAGAATAATCAACCTAATAAAACAGACATATAATGAATCCCATTGAAAACATGAACATCTCATCCATTTGCATATCTTGAGTAACATTTCTCCAAAGTGGTCTTCCTTATTTAAGGGAGATTTGAGGAAATTTGGCTGCTATTTTGAGGGCCACGTAGACACTCTTACGCTCCATCATAAATGTGTCTACGAAGAATATATTTAATTCACTTGATACACATATGCCCACATACACATATAAACACGCGCATATGTCTGTATATATATATATATATATATATATATATATATATATATATATATAAATGATTTAAATGACATCCTGAGCGATTGTCTCAATTTTGCATTATTCTTAGGTTGGTTCTCCGAAACACTTCACGCTTCTCCCCGAAATTTACTCCCACACAAGTGTGATCACTAATTCCTAGGGTGCTTATGTGATATCTAGCTCCTCTGGATCTTTCCTATAAATTGAACATATATATATATACGTACGCCCAGGCTCAACAATATGAGTACTCAATCTAACGAAAGTAAAAATGTTTTTTATGACCACCTTACATGTATGTATGTATGTATGTATGTATGTATGTATGTATGTATGTATGTATGTATGTATGTATGTGTGTGTATGTGCATGTGTCTTACAAATTAGATACAAATGGTTATAAATTAGAAGCCATCCTCTGTTAAAGGACTCAAGATGAGGTTAGTCGCTGATGAGAATATTATTTATGTAGGCGCGCATATGTCAGCATATATGCGCGCGCGTGTATGTGTGTGTATTCACAAATAGTAACTTATAACTGATTTCGGATGCTGCAGCTGGGTCCTGAAGTTGTGGTAGGGGGATGCATTGGTATAAGATTTTATTTTCTGCTTACAGCGTACAATCTTAGCAATGAGGCTGTTTAGACAGGAGTAACTATTCTTAACATTATGCACTTTAAAACTTATTATATTTTTGTTTTCTTGGGAAGTGGAGTCTAAAATGAATATATTCCGGTTTTTAATCCATGGAGTCACGTAACTTCGGCAGAGAGTTAAATCAAGTTATTCTACTGGCCTTATATCTGTTCAGAGGGGTAGGACTGGTACATCTGATATATCAGATAAATTATCGCTAGAGACGCTCTTCACTGGGATTACATTTGTGAGGAATGTTTCAGTAAAAAGGATGTTTGTGTTTGCATTGGGTGTGTCAATCTGACCCTTGTATTTGCTGCTAATATGTTATTAATCAGCAAAATGATGAAACGCAAACATTCTTCATTAACATGCTCGCTTTTAATATTAATTACGTTTGGCCCTCATGAATATTTGATATTATAGCTCTTTCTCATCCCTTCTGCGCCAGCGTGATAAGGTTTCTAAATTTGACATAAAGCCACATACTTGAGTCAGGGTGGTCTTGTCGATTGAAAAGGCATTTGTAATTGATATGAATTTTGTCAACCCTAGGTCCGTAAAATACAAAGATAGCAGGATTTATAATTAAATATTACAAACTATTTTCTCTGAGTTTATCCATCTTCAGCTTTTATACATCCAAAGAATCGGCTTGTAACATAGACAAATATTTGGTGGAGGGAAGTGTAGTGTCGTCAATGTATAATTCTACTTTATTTCATTAACACTGCGGGATTTAACCTCAGAACCGTTAAGAAGCCAGACCTAAATTTCAAAATTTATGTTATTCGGCCACCCGTCGACCTTACACATCATTTACATAGATTATGTCTGGCATTCCTATGTTCCTGTAATCATGTAGTCGATCGTATCTCGCCCGGTACTTGATTAGTACTTTATTTTATCGACCATTCCTCTAAACGCTAAGGAGACTTTGGTAAAATTTGAACTGAAAGCGTAAAGAGGCGTGACGAAATTGCAAGGCATTTCAGCATTCATTATAGCGATTCTGTTGCCCACCGACTCCACACATCATAAATATTGAAATGAAATACAGAGGTAGTAGTAGCAGTAGTTGTTGTTGTTGTTGATTATAAATAATTACTTTTAATGTTAAAACTGAACGTAACGCTGAAGTAATGACCAATGCAGTGCCACATTGAATATTCTATTTCAAAACCAATTAATTTTATGCAGTTTCAGAAAATACTAAAACCCATTTCTGTATGAATATATTCCTGTGAGCCTCTGTCAATATGTATGCGTGCGTGTATTTGTTTATACATACTCATCTGTGTGTATGTGCGTGTGTGTTTAGAATATCCAAATTTATCGAAATAAAATATCTTTTATTTTTGCTTTAAAGATATTTTAAATAAATTAGGATGTTTTTACACAGAGGAACTGAACGGATTTTTTTCCTAAAAGCATTTTCGAATCATTTCAGATATAATTAAAACAAAACTAAATCTGGGTTACAAATAAAGTGATCGGAATTTACTTCCGATGAAACTTTATGATACAAACGGCAAAAGTCATCAGCGCCGTAATTGGTGTTATTGGTAGTGATATTGTTGCTGTTGTTGATGATGATGATGATGTTAATAATGGTGGTGATGATGACGATTATGATGTTGTTGGTGGTGGCAGTAGTGGCGATGGTAGTGCCGCTACTATTACTACGACATTTTTTAGAGATACACAAAAGTACATTTTTTTTAACGTGTCATTTCCTTATCTAAGAGGGATATTCTGTTGTTATGTCTAACGGGTTACGAATCCGCGTTGAAACTCCCTGCTTGAATGGAAAAGTGTATCGTGTGTTAATGATATAACACTCACGAAAAAGTAACATTATCGACACTGTTGGGGCTGGAACTCAGAATCTTCAGTTCTGAAGACAGATGCCTTCTGCATTAGGCCACCTCCACTTAATTATATCGTCTGTGTTTTACCCTTACTTCAAATTTCATCACAAATTAGATCTAAATTACATTTCCAGTTTTATTATTCAGCAATTACCTCCCTATTTTGCGTTTTTAGTTTTCTTCTTCTTTCAAACAGGTTGACAAGAATATCTCACTTTAACTCTGCCACGTGCAGAAAATGGCAGCCAAATTCCCCTGGAAGCATACGATATCGATATCTTCTATAAAAACCGTATGATAATTAGATAATCTATATTCTCTAAATACACTGTTTCTGAAAACTACAGGATAATCGCGGCTAGAGGTTTTCGCTGCAGTGCTTTGGTCTGACGGATCAATGCTTACAAGATACCTAATAACACTAAGAAATAAAACATTAAATGACGTAATCCTAGATATGCTATATCTGAAAAAGTACAGATGTTATAAAGCAAACCTATTTATAGGTTTGCTATTTTACCGGACTGTTTGAAATAACCGTTTAACCGTCAATTTGGACACTAATCACCTGAAGACGTTGGATTGTTGTATTATGTTGACGCAATAATGTGCATAATATATGTAATTTCCAGCAATTACCAGCTGATACTGATGCGCCGAAACAATTGTAGTGATTTGTAATAAAACTTGTTCATTCCCTCTTTACCCATTAAAATTATCTTTTGTATAAATCCTACGGATATTCGCGGATTACCGAAATATTTCCAGTAAAAGGAGCAGTCCTACTGTATGATAACATCTGGTAGCCAAAGCCCGCAGAGAAGCTTTGGAAACCATGATATAATGTTATCAATCAGATAAAGTAAAATTATTTATAATTATGTGTGTGTGCCTGTATGTTTGTATGTGTATATGTATGTATGACATACTTAACGTGTGTGGTGGAAGAGCTAGAACCTGCGGGTTTCGTCCGGGAAAAATCCCTTTATACACATATTGTATATACACATATTGTATAAACAAAATATTTCAGAGTTAGTAGAAACAAAATCACCCTAGTAATGACCACAAGCGCGACAGATACGTATTACGACATACTGCATCTTGTCAATGTCATGCGGTCGTGTCACCTCTGAAACGAGCTCGAATCGGCCTGTCTAAAATATTCTTTAAACTATACACTGGTATGCAAAGACGCTACATAAGCAGAATGAAATTCGTTACATCTCTGTTGCTCGCGGTCACTTCTGGAACAATTTCGTTTCACCTAGATCTGAAATATATTGTGTTCTTTAACATAAGTCTACGAAAGAATGATTTCCAAACGGAAACAACAATTTCTGGCATTTGAACGACACAGATACGTAAAGTGTGTTGTGTTATATTTATAAGGTTTTTACTACAGAGCTGCTTCTTTCACATAATTCCAACACACACGCACAAACATACACACACGCGCGCGTACACACACACTCACACACATACACACACATATGGGAATAACAGCCCACCTCTAATTCAATGAAGAGTATAGATGGCCTACGCGTTATATACTTTCATTGTGTTCTATTTTATCAATGAAATCTTTGTTGCAAATGGGGAATCAATCCGAGTTAAAAGTAATATATAAATGACTTTCTTAAGTTGTCTTTTCAAACTGACGTGCACTATTCCACTGTTCCACCATTCCACTGTTTTACTGCTCCACTGTTCCACTGTTCCGTGCTGATACTCGATAGACTTTCTACAGTCTATTCCTTTCCGTCTAATAACAGTTAAGTGATGAATGTTTTAGACCACTCTGAAAATTAATATCATTTACGCTGCTTTTCAATAAACGAATACATTTGTAACTCCAGGGATTACAGCGTTTTTATTAAACTTACATTTAATAAGAAATTATTTCTTTTGATTCAAGGAACAAAAATCGTTATTTATTACCTTCAGTGCATTTGTATAATGATGACACGTATATGTAGATAGACAGATAGATAGGTAGATAGATACATACATATATAAATATATATATACACACACACACACACACACATATATATATATATAATATATATATATATATATATATATATATATATATATATATATTATATATATATATATATATTCTTTTGAGCACTGCTGTTGCTTTTTCTACACTGAGCATATTTGAGCCCACGGCGTCTAGAGCGGCTATAAGAGAAATCCGAGACGATATAGAGGGTGTAACGCAGATAAACACAAGTTTTGACACACACACACACACACACGGACACACAAGTGTAGGAAACAAACACATTCTCTCACGCACTTACACATACGCACTCTTGACTCGACAGCTGTTTCAGGAAACTCGAAGTTACGTAATAATCGTACAATTCATAATTTTCTGATGAACTATACAAAATGTCATGGTTATGCCACCGGTAAACAGTCACACAGAGATATTATTATAAGTTTGGCTCCCCCATGAAGAAAAGGTTAGCAAAAGCGGTTTATATTATAGTGCCAGAGATTTAAACAGTTGAAGAGAGAGGAGGGAGAACAAGAACAAAAGCCAGGGAGGAGGAGGAGGTTATCTGTGACGTGGGAAGGAGGAACAGAAGTAGAAAAGAAATGAATGGCATGGAGCCTAATTATGTATTTATATATAATTTTAGTCAAGCCTAATTACTACCTCAATCTCTCTCTCTCTATTTCTCTCTCTCTCTCTCTCTATCTCTATCTCTCTCTCTCTCTCTCTCTCTCTCTTGAAAGTATATAATCTATATGCATACATACAGATGTGTGTGTGTATGTGTGTGTGCAAGTGTATGTCTACATATATATGGATATCTGTATGCATGTATAATATGTGTACTATATCTAATACACGTATATGTGTTTGTGTTGATGTGTGCTGGCTATGCATGTGTATGTATATATATATGTTTGTGTGTTTGTATTGCATTATATATTGTGCATATATGCTTTCGGGCCGAAAGGGTTTTTTTTTTTACACGGCGCCGTTTTTACAATCCTGTAAATGAAAACAATGGTATTTTTATATAAGCTTAAAGCTTATGGCGATCAGCGTGCAAGACTAAGAAAATAGTCTAATAAAGGGGCATATAAGCCATCGACAGAAAAAAAGAAGGCTTTCCTATTGCATTATATATTTTGTATATTGTGCGCCTGTATATATCTGCATGTGTATGTATGTGTATATTTACATACATATTAATATGTATATAAGAGAGACAGAGACGCTTTCAAAGCGAAGTTTAAAGCAAAACTGACATCTTGAATTATCATGAACTCCCATTCATAAGCTAACCATATAAATTCCATGCAATTTAAACCATCCCAGGACCCTCTTTCCCTCTCTCTTCCTTTCTTTCCTGTCCTTTTTCTGTCTTCCCAGATTGTCTTTCTTTCTCTCTCTCTCTTTCATTTTTTTTTTCTCTTCTCTCTTTTTTCTCTCTCTAACCAAACCTCCAAAACTTCACCATATACACATTTGCGCAGACAAGTATACACACACACATATATATCTTCATATATGTATGCACGCATATATAAACATGTGCATATAGAAATAAAGGAACATTCTCTTCCAGATCTAAATAAATTGGCATACATTTTGTGTAATGAATTCACATCTGATGCGTCTCAGAAACAAGCTAGATGAAAGCGCCAATAATATTTACCCCAAATTTTAACTACCTCCTTATGTGTGTGTCTGTGTGGTGTGTGTGTGTGTGTGTGATGTGTGTGTGTGTGTGTGTATGTGTGTGTGTGTGTGTACCTTTCGCTATGTCTGAATGCATCCCTGTGTGTGTTTGTATGTTTTATCTGTGTGTGGTTGCTTCTGTATCGTGTATGTGCGTTTGTGTAAACATGCGGCAGGTATTTTATATATACTGGTATTTCACCTACGGTTGTTTGCGTGTTTAGGTTTGTGTGTATGTATATGCACACGCCTTTATCACATGTATGTATATCTTATGTTGTTTATGCATGAAACCACCGTTCATGCATGTGTTTGTATGTATCTGTATGTGAATTTCTGCGTTTATTTGTTGTGTGAATGTGTTCCCATGCAATAATAAATGCACCCTTTCAACGCCTAGCCAGGCTAATGGGCTTTCCCGGTTTCAATGGCGTATGTGTTCCCCAGCTGGACGGGACACCAGTCCATCACAGCTGAAGTGTTTTGTTCAAGAACACAACGCGTCTCCCGGTCCAGGAATCGAAACCACAATCTTACGATCATGATGCTGACACCCTAACCACTAAGCCACGCGCCTCCACTTTCCATGCAATTACTGTTTTATAAATTCATTTATTTCTGTTTCTGAATACATGTAGTTATCAGTGTAGGTGTGCGTGCGAATGTGTAACAAATATACAAATGTGACAGCGTGAATTAATTAAATAAACATGAATCCTTGGGTGGGCATTTAACGGGGCAAAAATGTTTTAAATGAATATATTAATCATTTGAACACTTGAAGATTACAATCATCAGTTGAAAGCGTTCCTTAGCCTGAACATGAAATTAGCTATAGCCTTCCAGTTGATAGAGGGAGCTGGTTTCTTAAATAGTGTATAGCTACACAAACAAACATTACTAATGCAATCTCGTGCCAAATCGGGTGCCTCTATGTAGCTACTTAACCTGCTAGAAATAACTGTAAATCACCCAGAAATCACACACTCCCATTTTTAAATAAAATTAAAGAACACAATAGATATTGTAGTTCTGTATATACTACGATTGAACAAAATGTTATGTTGACGTCTAACCATTAGTTTGTTAGATGTGTGAGGGCGCGTGGCTTAGTGGTTAGGGCATTCGGCTCATGATCGTAAGGTTGTGAGTTCGATTCCCGGCGACGCGTTGTGTCCTTGAGCAAGACACTTTATTTCACGTTGCTCCAGTCCACTCAGCTGGCAAAAATGAGTTGTACTTGTATTTCAAAGGGTCAGCCTTGTCACTCTCTGTGTCACGCTGATTATCCCCGAGAACTACGTTAAGGGTACACGTGTCTGTGGAATGCTCAGCCATTTGCACGTTAATTTCACGAGCAAGCTGTTCCGTTGATCGTATCAGCTGGGACCCTCGTCATCGTAACCGGCGGAGTCTTTAATTAATGAGTTTGTTAGATCACGACTGTTTTGAGGCTAGACAGCAACATCAAGTACAACAGCACTGCTCCGACATCACAGTCGGGAGTATGATATAGAAGGTCGGAACAGTGATGCCTTTTGGGATTGCTAAAATTACAAACATGATTCATTCAACTGTGCTCTACACTAAAAAAAAAATCTTGGTCTGCTGCTGAACTGAAGAAAATTATTTGAAGTTAGGCTTGGCGTTTCTATTTATTTGTTTTGAAAATGACAGTGACTTTTCTGCTTCATGTTGTTGTTTTTTTTATTTATGCATCTCCTTTTAGTGACATATTACTTGATAAAAGTCTTATAGTCTCTCACTGGGATCAAATGATAGATGAATTCCTAAAGCCAAAGTAATCAGAAGCAGAAATCGATACATTTTGTTTCTTTTGTATATTCGAAACCCTTTTTATTTGTGACAGCTATGATTGTTAAATCTTGCAAAATCATTCTTTTCGATAGCACAGTAAAATTCAGTGTCTCTAAAGAATTATGTGTGTGTGCCTGTATGTTTGTATGTGTATATGTATGTATGACATACTTAACGTGTGTGGTGGAAGAGCTAGAACCTGCGGGTTTCGTCCGGGAAAAATCCCTTTATACACATATTGTATATACACATATTGTATAAACAAAATATTTCAGAGTTAGTAGAAACAAAATCACCCTAGTAATGACCACAAGCGCGACAGATACGTATTACGACATACTGCATCTTGTCAATGTCATGCGGTCGTGTCACCTCTTAAACGAGCTCGAATAGCTTTGCTGTTATCTCAATATTGGAAAAACAATACATCTCATTGTGAGATCTCCAACGAAACTTTAATAATTTCCAACTTACATATATATTTATTTGCTGGCACATAATAGAAATATAATATGCTTTGTAAGAATTATGCATCATTTTCTAATTTCAAGGTTTTGCATTAGAAACTTTCAATGGCTGATGATCGATCGAAGAATAACGATAAAAGTTTTACTGATAACATGTAAATAATATATTTCTTAATGGGAATAGTGTATTTTCTAAATTTTAACTGAAATATTAAGACTTTAATAATCTTTTACTTGACTAAAGACAATTATTGAAATGCGTAATAACTTCACAACTATTCCCCGCTTCTACATCATGGAATATTGCTACGAGGAAGTCTTATTTCAACCATTAAAAACTCACAAAAATTGTAACACTATTGTCAGTTCATTTTTAATGGTAATGTGCACTATAAAGTATCAAACAATTCAATATCCATATAGCTACAGAAACACTGGATTATATTAGTGACTAAGTCACAGAATTGCAACAACACTTATGATAGCATTATTATGTAATACAAGAAATACGAATACACACTTCTGTGTGTTCCTAAATGGTTCAAACACTTCTTCTACGATGTTTCAGTTTCAACATCCTATCTTGAATCATTTGTTCATTATTTAAAAGTTGAGTAATTTTTTCATTCGAATGTACATATACTTTTGCCTTCACTTTATGCATCTACTATCAATGTGATATCCTCATAGTCTCTCACTTTCACCTCTCTTGCCTTAGTTCTCACCTCAAATGTAGCTATATCAATACCAGTATATACTCGTCTGAAACGCCTAGCCGTTAACAGACCGAGAACAGTGAAAAGGTTTTTAAAGAACTAATCAAATTTACATTAACAAACGTAATTTGGAAAGTTCAAAATCTAGGTCCTAGTTTATCCATATCTGGGTTGTACATTTGCTTAATGTTCTTCCGACAGAAAAGACGAAATTTTTATGCTCACCGCCCGATAACATTTTGCTAGTGTATATATATATATATATATATATATATATATATATATATATATATACACAGTGAAGCTTTACTATAGCATCGTATATTATCGACTGCTATTTCTAGTAAATATTGGTGCATTGCTGTACCACTATATAATATATGTGTGTGTATGTGTATATATATATATATATATTAATACATATAGATACGTGTATGTATGATAGATAATTATTTGTATTACTACTATGTTATTATTTAGGCGGCGAGCTGGCAGGTTCGTTAGCATACCGGGCAAAATGCTTACCAGCATTTTATCCGTCCTCACGTTCTGAGTTCACATTCCGCTGAGGTCGACTTTGCCTTTCATCCTTTCAAGGTCGATGAAATTAGTAACAGTCCGATACTGGGGTCGATGTAATCGGACCTGCTGGCCTTGAAGTGCTGTAATTATACATAGTAAACGGGTGAGCTGGCAGAATCGCTAGGATGCCGAACATAATAATATCTAGTAGAATGTCATCCGGCACTTTGAGTTCTGAGTTTAAATCCTGTTGAAGATAATTTTTTTTTCATCACTTGGGGGTCGATAAACTAAAATCGACCAATCCTCTCACTTAGAATTGCTGGCCTTGTACTATAATTTGAAACCATTATTTACGCAAGAAGGGCGAAGAGTTGACAGAATCTTTACAGAGTCAGAAAAACTACTTTGCTGTATTTGGTCCGGCTTTTTACGTTCTAGGTTCAAGTGCTGCAGAAATCAACTTTGCCGAAATTTTAAAAATTTATGACTATATATATATATATCACTATAACCAAGGGTATTAAACTAGGTAACGAGTTAAGCGTAGCACCCAAGAAAGCCATTACAAAACTTGAACTTAGAACGAAGAAAGCTGAACCAAATACAGCAAAGCATCGCTGGATTGACACGTCTAGACTGTCCTCGGAAAGGTGAGATTTGAACTCAGTGTGTAGATAGTTACAACCATTTCATCCGACACCCTAACAAGTCTACTAATTTATTAACTAAAATTATGTGAAACAAATCTGACGCAGCAGTTTCAATTCAAAAAGCGGGGAGTTGGAGTTTGATCCAGTGAAATAAAAAATTCATTTCTTCGCCGAATTGCAGAAACTTAAAACCACAAAAAAGGTTGTAAATGCATTGTAGTGCTTTCGTTGCGGTGCTGTTGACGTTTAATGAACATTCAGTGTAAAACTGTTTCCTTGATATAATTATTCATTATTTGCAAGCGCTACTGTGGAGAACAGTTTGATATGTCTAATATCCGAGAGCATTTTCAAGATCACTATTCATGAGATCTCCGACAGTTTAGTGTGAGGTGTCATCATTTCAATGCTGAACTGTCACTTCAAAAGAGATTTACGTTTGGTCTTTAAATAATTCAACTCAGCAAACTGTTTTCTTGCAATGAAATTCGGATATTTCTCTAAATAGTTGTCAGTTTGCTTAATGCAACTCAATTATTAAAACTAGGAGAAAAAACAAAAAAGAATTTCTAAATGTAGGCGAAGACATTGTTTAGAAGCTCGCCTTAGAACTACGTGGTTTTCCGCTTCAGTTCTACTGCGTGACATCTAGGGCCAATTATTATGTTATAACCCCGGAAGATCAATGTCTTCTGAGTGAATTTGGTTGATGGAGACTATGAGGAAGCAAACATGTCAAACATGACTTTACACGAATCTATTCTACTCAATGCTTCTTCGTACGACATTAATTTCATAAATAGATAAAGAGCACGCACACACACACACACACGCACACACATATCTGCACATGCGAGTAATCACGTAAATAGAAAACGAGGTGAAAAAAATAGTGCTCAAATATCGAAGGTAGAGTAATATCTTTTATAAAATCTTCACAAACTGTTGCTCAGTTTCACATTACCATTCGTCGGACAGTTGTGATCATACTAAAATTTGGTATGATCACAGCCGTCTGACGAATGGTAACATGAAACTCTGAGTAACAGTCTTTGAAGATTTTTGTAGCTTTAAGTGTATATATGAAATGCATAGCCGTATTTCGTCTGCCGTTACGTTCTGAGTTCAAATTCCGCCGAGGTCGAATTTGCCTTTCATCCTTTCGGGGTCGATTAATTAAGTACCAGTTACGCACTGGGGTCAATATAATCGACTTAATCCGTTTGTCTGTCCTTGTTTGTCTCCTCTGTGTGTAGCCCCTTGTGGGTAGTAAAGAAATATATATATATATATATATCTTATATAAAATCCGTTCTCTGTGTGTGTGTGTGTGTGTGGTGTGTGTGTGTGTGTGTGTGTGTGGTGTGTGTGTGTGTGTGTGTGTGTGTGTGTGTGTGTGTGTGCGTGTGTGTGTGTGTGTGTGTGTCTTCTCGGATCTCGGGCATCCGATTGCGCTCAAATTTGACATGTAGATACCGACGGTATCAGGGCGTGTATAAGTCTTGAAAAAAATACAAAAATTGAATCCATGTGAGAATGCGATCGATAAAGCCGTAGGAAATCGTTTTACTTTGGTTGCACAATCGACTGTGGCGCTGATAGGAGTTGCCTCACTTAACACTAAACATGCATATTTCATACACAGTCGGTCATTTTCCTTTCTTTTTCTTTTTCAACTACTGTTGAGTGCCAAACAAATTTGCCAAACTCAATTTAGTTACCACTAGCTTTTCCATGCCCTTGAACATCTCGTAAAGTAAGTTAGCTTAAAATTAGTTACTTAGTTCCCTAGGTTGTTGCTTTTCATCAAAACTCGCCCTAAGTTGATTTCCTACATGTTTTATCGGATAAACTTATTATTGTTCCAGGTACGTTCTCATAAATTCATTATGCATTTCCATCTAGATTTACCTCCAGCTAACCCATTTGCATGCATCGTTTTTATCCTGCTTTTCTTCCGTCAACCTGTACACAACTGCACCTTCCATTTTTGTTGTTTTTGTACTGCTTAAAGGCACGTTTCTTTTCTGCCAAGCTTACTATTTAAACCATGTTTGTTTTCTCCCAGTCAACAGCCTTATCATTACTGGTATTTTAAACTCTTCGGTTGCATATTTCTGTGAATAAAATCGTTTTTCTTTGGAATAGAAAAAAGTATATTTTTGTTTCTTCTTTTGCTGGTGTCTCAAATTTAGGTTAAATCAATGTTTCTCAAAGGGGAGACCTATAGGACGGTCGGACAAGTTGTTTTGAGAAACTTTGGTCTAAATGTTTGACAACTCAGCACCGTCCATTGCACGGGGTGCGTTTTTCTCGTATATATATAGATAGATAGATAGAAAGATAGATAGATAGATAATATTCTCACAGTTTGTTGTCAATTGTTATAATATTAAGTGCCTCGAAACACCAACAAAATATTTCACTCATATTTTTGTGTTAATAGAGAAGTTTAATTTTATCTGTGCTAAAGTTCAACTGAGAGCGGTTAAGCAAATTATTTTCTTGAATACGCAGTAAAAATTTACCTTTATGCAAACTGCTAACTCTTAATCATTATTTCCAATTTGTCTTGAAAGCGATATCTAAACATCATACGTTGCTGAGAAAATATTATTTATAAAAAGTTTCTTACTAAATTATGAAAACTAGTAGATTTTGTTCCAAATTAAACATACAGTTGATAAGAAAATATGCAAAAATAATCTTGAATAAATTAGATTTGGCTCGAACACACCTGTAGCTTAAAATTTTGTGTGTATGTATATCATAGATAAATAGATAGATAGACAATAATACCTCTTTTCATACCATGACTTATATAAACATTATCAAAAGACGTGACAATGTTACTAAATAAGATTCAATCATATTTCTTTTTATGATATCTTCCATAATATATACGTCATTCCTCGTATGCAGCTATTGTTATTTAGTTAAAACAATGTGCTTTCTTCCAGTTTTCATGAACCAAAAGCTTCGTGTTAGAGTTAAATTTATTTTCCTGTTGCTTCCATCTATTTCCTATTCTTTTGCATTCTTCACCATTTTTCACGCCCCACGTGTTTTACTGCAACGCATTTTGTTTCAAGATTTTCTGGGGTTTTTTGTTTGTTTTTTTTCACTTTTTAACATTTTTACATTGATTTTTTTAATTCTTTTTTTCTCTTTTCTTTTCTCTGTTAGCTTAAGAAACACTATGTAATTATACAGTGCTTCGTGGGAAATTTGATGTCACGTGATATATATATATATATATATCACGTGACATCAAATTTATGTTATATATAGATATATATATAGAGAGAGAAATATATATATGTATATATAGAGAGAGAGAGAAAGATAGAGAGAGCAGACAGAGAGACACATAAAACACACACACACACACATATGTATGAGTGTGGCATGTTGAACCCCCAGCTTATTAACATATATATATACATGCATATCCATATATATATGTGTGTGTGTTTGTGTGGCTCTATGGTAAAAAGCTTGCTTCACAACCACATGGTTCCTGATTCAGTGCTATTGCGTGGCACTTTGAGCAAGTGTCTACTACTATAGCCTCGCACCGACCAAAGCTTTGTGAGTGGATTTGGTAGACGGAAACTGAAAGAAGTCCGTTGCATATATATGAATGTGTGTGTGTGTGTACGTGCGCATTTGTGTCCATGTTTGTCGGCCTACTACCGCTTGACAACTGGTGTTGATGTCTCTACATACCCGTAACTCGGCAGTTCGTCAAAAAGAGGCCGATTGAATAAGTACCAGGCTGAAAAAAAGAAGTACTGGTGTCGATTCATTCGACGACAATTCTTTAGGATGGTGCCCCAGCATGGCCACAGTCAATGACTGAAACAAGTAAGAGATATATGTGTGTATTTGTGTGTGTGTAAGAATAATTCTTTCTACAATTAGTACAAGGCCTGAAACTTCGGGCGCGTTTACATAGACCCCAATGCTTGACCGGTACTTATTCTATTGTCTCCGAAAGGAGGAAAGACAAAATCGACCTCGACCGAATTAGATCTTTTAACATAAAGCTCGGAAGAAATACTTATTTCTTTACTACCCACAAGGGTCTAAACACAGAGGGGGCAAACAAGGACAGACAAACGGATTAAGTCGATTACATCGACCCCAGTGCTAACTGGTACTTAATTTATTGACCCCAAAAGGATGGAAGGCAAAGTTGACCTCGGCGGAATTTGAACTCAGAAAGTAACGGCAGACGAAATACGGCTACGCATTTCGCCCGCCGCGCTAACGTTTCTGCCAGCTCGCCGCCTTTTTCGCTCGGAAGAAATACCACTAAATATCTTCTCCGACCTGCTAACGATTCTGCCAGCTCGCTGCCTTCTCTGTTACAATATAGACTTTGATTTGAATAATAATAATAATTTAAAGTGGCTCCCGCTATTGGGAGTTTTATTTGTTTAATTTTGTGTATTTTATTTACACGTTTAAAACCTTTTATATCGTCCTGTTTTGTCATTTCATGTTGCTTGTATGTAAGCCTTTGTGGCCAATAAAAAATTATTATGATTATTATTATTATTATCATTATTATTAAGGCTTACGAACTGGCAGAGTTGTTAGCATGCCGAGCAAAATGCTTAGCGGCATTCCCTCTGTCTTTACGTTGACCACGCCTTCATTTTTTCGCGGTCGATACATTAGCACCAGTTGAATACGAGGGTCGATTTAATTAGTCCCCGCTCCACCTAAACTGCTGGCTTTGTTCTAAAACCTGAAATTATTGTTATTATTATTGTTGTTCTTTTTGTTTTTCTTCTTCTCCTTCTTGTTCACTTTAAGTTCAAAGTATGACAGATGTTTTCGATAAATTGAAGCTGCCATAGATTTTCAGCACACTGTTTGAAGTGGCTATTTAAAACGAAGTATACACAAAAATATGTGTGCATGCATATTAATGTTGTTTTGCCTGTTTGTGTATACGCATTTGTGTATAGGTGGATGTATGCATGCGTTTTCAAATCTTAAAAATTCAGTATATTTATTGTCTTGTAATATATACTTTCCTTTTATGAAATTGTTTTGAGATTTTCCCTGTCATCTTATAAAAATAGATCTTAGATTTTAGGAAAAGCTTCAAGTCTATGAATTTCTTCCAATTCCCCATGGGTTTATTCAGTTACATTTTTAACATAATATAATTTTTAACAAATACACTTGATAGCTGCAAAGTTATAGATCCTGCAGCAGAAATTTTGTTACAAATCCAAAGATTTTTCCCTCATTTTTATACTGTTTTTCAATTAATCATTTGTAGAATAACATTAATAATGGTTTTTGCTTTGACACAGAAGTTTAGAGTCAGAAAGGTATCAAGCCAATAAGAGAATTTACATGTTGTTTTGCTTGTGAGTAATATCAGCCAAATCCCTCTCGATTCGTATCTTACTATCTTTTAAAAATGTTCATGAGATAAGTTGGTCCTAGATACATCATATCCCAAATCAACCAATATAGTTGTAGCCAGAATGTCTTTTACCACAGATATGCTCGATGTTCACCACAAGGGCTAACAAATATCAATTAAAACAAAAAGGGACAAAACACAGGACGAAAGTTACAAGGGGTTTTGTCCGTTTGAAAAAAGTCCGTGTACAAAAGCAGGGTAACAACGAAATATAAGTAACAATTAAAACTCCCAATAGGGGGAGGCGCTTCGAAAGGTTACTCGTGGAAAAACCCATAAAAGCCACGGGATCCTGGACTAAAGTGGGGTGATAGAGAGCCCCTTTCTCCTTTTATATTTCAAATAGTAACGATAATAATAATAATAATAATAATAATAATAATAATATAAGACCCTGGAAATTGAAATACAAAAGATGTGGCATCTTAAAGCGAGAACTGTTCCTGTTGTTGTAGGTGTCCTAGGTATGATAAAAAAAATGGGATGTCAAAAACATCCAAATAAGATCCCAAGAGAACCATGTCACAGAGAAATCCAAAAGATTGTGCTGAAAAGTACTGCCCACATCCTTAGACATCTCGGCAAATAATTGTAACAAGCATGGAGATTAAAATATTTATTATTATTATTATTATTATTATTATTATTATTATTATGTTTCACTTTTGCTTTACATCTATACAAGTTGGCCCCAAGTCTCAACCAGAGACCTCAAGAGACAACAAATTGGAAGTCCATGTTGGTGTTATGCCTAGGGTGACATATATTTGGTTTAGTACTTAGTGTTGTACTAGTGAATGTCTAAAAAACCATACGAAAATTATGTTTGTTTTAAAACTTGAGATTACATAGAAAGTATTTTGCGTAGGATATGAGCAGTTCCCATAAGCACTATCTTTTGAATTTCTGCCATTTTTGGATTTCCTGGTATCTGAGTTAGGTAACAATCAGCCCCTTTTGCTATCATTCCCAGGGCACCTATGACAACAGGTATTGTTTTAGTCTTCAGCTTCCACATTTTGCTGATTTCTATTTCAAGATCTTTATATTTGCTCAGTTTTTGGTAGGTCTTGACAGATACGTTTCTATCGATTGGGACAGTCATATCAATGAGGAGGCATGTTTTTTGTCTGAATTCTTTCAATATGATGTCTGGCCTATTCGCATCTATCTTTCTGTCAGTTTGAATGGTGAAGTTCCAGAGGAGTGAGATATGATCATTTTCAAGCACTGGAGGTGGTTTGTATTCCCACCAGTTTTTATCATGGGGCAAGTCCAGGCTTTTGCAAATTACCCAGTGAATATATTGTGCAGCTCTATCATGCCTGTTGTTGTTATTGTTATTATTGTTATTATTGTTATTATTATTATTATTATTATTATTATTATTATTTCAAATTTTTTCCACAAGAGCAGCTTGTGGGGATAGTCAGTTGCATCAACTCCAGTGTTCAACTGGTACTTATTTTATCGACCCCGAAAGAATGAAAGGCAAATCCGACCTCGACGGAATTTGAACTGAGAACGTAGTGACAGGCGAAACACTGCTAAGCATTTTGTCCAGTGTGCTGACAATTCTGCCAACTAGGCGCCTTACTACTACTACTACTAATAATAATAATAATAATCCTTTCTACTATAGACATATGGCCTGGATTTTGTGAGGAGGGGGACAGTCGATCACATCGACCCCAGTACTCAACTGGTACTTAGTTTCTCGACCTTGAAAGGATGAATGGCAAAGTTGACCTCGGTGGAATTTGAACTCAGAACATAGCGGCAGAAGAAATACCGCCAAGCATTTTTCTCGGGGTGCTAACGATTCTGCCAGCTCGGCGCCTAAATAATAATAATAATATAATAATAATAATAATAATAATAATAAGCATTTCGTCCAGTGCGCTAACGGTTCTGCCAGCTCGCTACCTTAAAAAAAATAATAATAATAATAATAATAATAATAATAATAATAATAATAATAATAATAATAACAACAACAACTAATAGATTGAAGACGATTTGAAGTTGGAAATACGAAGGTCGTGGTCAATGAGGAGAGTAGACGTGATACCAATAGTAATTGGTGCACTTGAATGTATCGGCACTCAACTACCAACATGGCTCAAAAATATTGGTAGAACACCTACAAAATCAGCATTGCTTGGAACTGTAATAATCTTTCGCAGGGTTCTTGAAGCATGACCAGTAAACAAGTGTCTCCTTAGTCTAGTGACTGTTGACAGCTGACACTTACCATCACACCCAACAAAGAAAGCTGAGAGTTTTTCATCAAAGGATAATAACAAAAATAATAATAGGCCATTCTACTATAGGCACAAGGCCTGAAATTTTGGTGGGAGGGGACTAGTCGATGACATGGACCATATTACATGGTACTTAATTTTTCGACCCCGAAAGGATGAAAGGCAAAGTCAACCTCGGCGAAATTTGAACTCAGAACATAGCGGCAGAAGAAATACCGCCAAGCATTTTTCTCGGGGTGCTAACGATTCTGCCAGCTCGACGCCTAAATAATAATAATAATAATAATAATAAAATAATAATAATAATAATAGCAGCAACAACAACAACAAGTAGATTGACAACTGACAAAAGAATGCGATCAACTGAAGTCCAAGTCTTTCAGATTCCTATTTGAAATATAGAATGACTACAAGCCGTTAGAGAAACAGGATGATTAACTCAGCTGTCCAAAACCTCAAGATTTCGCGACTAAGCTTGCAAGTGAAGTATCACAAATTCACAGAACAGGGTTAGCTGTATGCTTAAAAATTCACTTTACATCTATGTAGTGTAAGCTTTAATCCTACTGTGCACAGTAACATGAGCTAGTATCTTCTACCACCGCCTAAGATCGACCGACGCTTTATCAGCTAATCTTGGTGAATAGAATCTGTGTCCGAGAAAGCGTTGTTTCACTCCATGTCCTAATCGTTGAGTAGCTGTGTTGCAATTTAGGTCAAGTATTTGGTTTGATAATAATTTCCTTATTCTCTCCCGCTAAAAACTGAGCGCCTTAAATCGATCATTCAAGTTCGCTTTACCCATCTGACTATACCATAAATAATATAAAAAACTTATTATACTAAATAGAACATTTCAAGTGTAATTCTATTTAGCTGCTTATATAAATTTACAACAATTTAATCTACTCTAAATGTTTACGTTCTTCGTGGAATGTTTCTGTATTTCATTTTCATAGGCATTAGAGTCGTTCTGCTTATTTCACTGTAATATTATTGTCCTTCATTTAATTTCAGTATCTCATGACAATAACTCGATCAGTAAGTTTATTGTATGAACCATATGACTATCATATACATATACTATGAATTTAATATATGTATATTTTATTATGAATTTATGTCCCAGAACTAATACAGTCATGTTTTCCTTTTCTTGTGTGATAAAGTTGTTAAACGAATAATGCTCGAGATATGCCAGTTCAAACTTCATAGTGATATATCTTTTAGTTTATATCGAATTAATCTCGCAGTAATTTAATTTGAATTTGTTCATTTCTTTTTTGTAATATAGCGTCTCGACATAGGATGTATGACTTACAGAATAATGCTTAAACATTTATGTGTTATATCCCCACAATTGCTTGCCTCAATTTACATCAATTTTTCATGGATACTTACATACCAAAGCAAATATACATGAGATTGAGTTTGAGTTAGTGTGCATCCCGATAAATGCATACAGTCTCATATGTGTATATATGTGTGTATGTTTGTATGTGCATGTATGTATGTATATATGTATGTATATCTATTTATCTATAAATATATAAATAATATATATATGCACTGCATATATACATACGTATATGTACATACATATATATATGTATATATATATATATATATATATATATATATATATATATATATATATATATGGGCACAGGATGTCACAGAACTTAAACAACATGAAATACGAAAACATACAATACGAACTTTTTTTGCGAATAACGACAGAAACAGATGGAAAACAAGACAAGCAACATAAAAAAACGACCCTTCATCAGTTGTCGACTGTTTTTCTACTCTGTATTCCATGCAATTCACAAGATACGCCTTCGACAAAGCAGTTAATCCCTCAAAGCAAATTAAATAAAATCTGGGATTTTGCAGAAGGTCGTAACAAAAACAGGACTGTGAAAACAAACAGGAAGGGTTGCTAAGCCTAAAGCGGTAAGGTGGTGAACGCTGGTGGAACAAGCTTTGTCGAGAGACAGGCAAGATTACGTCTGATCCATGCAGCTGATCAGGAAAGAAATTCAAGTTAGAAAAAGAAAGATGGCCGATGGTCATGTATGAGCAACTAGAGAGCAAAGGAGGAAGAGTGAGTGAGACAGAGGGACAGACAGAGAACGGCGAAGGAGGGATAAAAAGAATTAGAGAAAGGATAAGAGAGAAAGAAACGAAAGAGAAATAGAATGGTGTCGCATCCAAATTAAGATAAAGCTTACTTGGAAATGGATGCATGGCGCTAAATCACATAATAATATAAATAATATATATATGCATATATACATATGTACATACTTACATATATAAGTACGTAAGTATGCATGCATGTAAGTATGTAGGTATATGTGTATGTATTTATATAACTATATGTTTATATGCATGTATGCATTTAAACATGAATGTATTTATGTATGGTTTTTATTTTAAAGCTATTTTAAGAACAACAAGAGAACATTTATTGATAGGATAATTCAATACTGAGAGTAGAGATTATAAAGTCGAAGATTTTAGGGTCTCCGAAGTTCGCCCGACCTATTCAAACTTCAAACGTCGTCACGAAGCTGCAAGTAATAAGGAACTGAATGCTGGCGATAAAGAACAGTAACAATTTGAATTGACTTGAAAAGCAGTACCAAATAACTATATTTGAGTTTCATGTCGCTAATTATCAAAGAAGTAATCACTGTGATCTTGGTTAATCGCCGAAAGAAACTATAATATTTTACTTTATCTTTTACCTTTCATTCGTTTCGATCATTGGACTTCAGCCATACTGGTGCACCGCCTTCAATAGTTTCGATCGAACAAATCGGCCCCGCTACATTTTTTCAAGTTAGGTACTTTATTCTATCGCATAAATTCATTTGCCAAGCCATAAATTACAGGATATAAACAAACCAACACTTCTGGTCAAGCAGCGATGGAGAAGAAACGTAACACAAAGAAAAAGAGATACACACGCATACACACACACACACACACACACATACAGACATACACACATATATAATATATATATAACGGATATCTTTTAGTTTCTACCTCTCCCAATGTTTATAGTGACAGAACTAAGCAGTCATAGGTAAGATGGAATGGATCTTTCCAAATCCACTCACAAGTTTCTAGTCGTCCCGGGGTTATAGTAGATGGCATTTGCACAAGCAGTGGAACTGAACCCATGACCATATGGTTGGCTAGTAATCTTCTTATTCACACAGCCATAAATGCGCCTATTGAGTACTGTTTGTGTAAGTGTGGATTTTTCATCTTAATTTAAATTGTGAATGTAATAAAAATGCGGCGTCATTAACAATTATGAGATTCAAATAAATGAGATCAGTATCCGTACTTCAAGGTATTATTGTAAAATAGTTGCAGTTTTTTTTCTTTATCTCACGGCCTTGACTTATAAAGACAACTCTTGAGAAGCCACTAATGACTAGAATAAACCGAAATTAATCACATTTGTATTCAGTTCTCTCTATAGAGTGTCTGTAGTTTAACCACAGGGGTTCTTTAAACAATGAGGATAAATATGTTGATTATAGTTATGCTTATAAACCTAATAATAACTTACTCACACACAGAGATAGACAGACAGACAGACAGACAGACGGACGAACGGATAGATAGATAGATAGATAGATAGATAGATAGATAGATAGATAGATAGATAGATAGATAGATAGATAGATAGATAGATAGATAGATAGATAGATAGATAGATTAGATAAAATTGATACTTGCACTATGGTCATATTACATGAAAAAAATTTTTAAATACTCAGAATTTCTATACAGTGTGAAGCAAAAGTTTTAACATCTTTGTGTGTACATGTGTGTGTGTATTCTTTATTTGTGAATTTGCAATGTTACCTTTGGTTTCATAGGGAGAACATTGCAATTAACAAGCGTTACTCTAAAAACGTTGGTAACCTGCCTCCATTTTAAATGATACTATATGAGATAACACGAGGATTACGGGTTTTCAAACATTGCTTGGTGGTATAGCGTGAGATATAAAATACACACATAATGGGGAGGTAATTCATGTAGAGAATTTTTTCATTGTAATTTCTCTTGTCTTAACCTTGGTTTTTTTTTGGTGTTTGTAAAATTTGCTGTCCTATACAAATACATGCGTCACATGTCTATATGTATTGATGTCCGCATATATTTATGTATTGATGTGTGGATGTGTGTATGTGTGTGTGCATCTACAGAGTATATGTGCCTCCGTCTATATTATTATCATCATTTTGAAGATATTTGTAGCAGGTGGAGATATTAAACAAAAGTCTGTTCGTTTCTTATTATGATACTAGGCCTAAAGGCGGCGATCTGGCAGAATCGAAAGCACGCCGGAAAAATGCTTAGCGACATTTCGTCCGTTTTCACATTCCGCCGAGGTCGACCTTGCCTTTTATCCTTTCGGGGTCGATGAAATAGGTACCTTAGTCTAGTGACTGGTTTCGATGTAATCGACTTGCCCCCTCCCGCAAAATATAAGGCCCTGTGCCTATTGTAGTAAGGGTTATGACACAATGCCTCAGACTAAGATGGAATAGAGATTTCTTTTTACATATATACCTTTTGTATGATAATTATATATTTGATGTTAATGAAATTAAGAAATACGAGGAACCGGTGTTTAGTTATTGATAAGTTTATAGAGATACACACGTGGAAGAATTATCCAATATTAGAAACTGGTTTTGAAACGCAATAATGAATAGAATTTAAAGAATAACTACTCTTACTTTTTGTTATTATTGTCATTTAGGCTTATGAATACTTTTATTTAACAGCCTTTTCACCAAATATTTTCCCATTGTGACCAATTTTTATTTATTTAGCAATCGTGTATCGAATGTGACATTGCACAGCGTAATATTAGATGTCAATTTTAAGATAGTCGAATGTAATTTATTCTCGAAAATTTATCTGTTGTTTCCAGCAGATCAAGCAGTCACATAGAAATTCCATCTCCCCTGGTGTGGTTTTTATAGTAACAAAGCTAAGCAGTCGGAAATAAGATGGAACAGATCTTGCCAATAACTTAATAGATAAAGACAAGGAATACTTACCTGAATTCGAAGCTAACATCATTTATGTATATAGTTTTAGAAATACCTGCAAAATGTCTTTTTTTTTTTTTGAGTTGGCATCGTAATTCTCCTCAATTCAATTATTACACCAGATACATAATTTCTTAAAGGCTTGATATCTTATTCCAGACACCACTTTTCTATCGGGATTAGAAAGTTTCTCGGACATTAACATCTAATGTTTAACATAAAGCAAGATATGACAACATTAGTGATCGTGGTTGTGGTCGTGATGGTCGTCATCGGCGTTTTCATGGTGGTGGTGGTGGTGGTGGTGGTCTACGTAAGGTGGAACAATTCTACCTTGAAGTTTGTGATTCAGGATCTCTGGATATGTTTCAATACTTTGGGGAATGGAGTAATTTAATGTAATAGGCTGTCCTTGGTCCGTCACAAAGAAAAGCCAATTCCAAAATATTAGGTTCTTCCTATCTCCTATAACATAGGAAATTATCCGAACATACAAAATGTCCATATCGTCTAGAATTTCGTTTGAATTTGGAAGTCATACATTTCATTTTCAAGAGATCATTCCTAACTTATTTAACAGAAACATAACCAGTTGCATGTTATTAATCGTCACGAATGATCAAACTGCCGATGATGTTATTACTTATGATTGCAGTTTAGCCCCTGGACAGACGCAATTAAGCAAGCCCATGATCAAAGGATTTTTATTCATGACTGTAAAGCCTTTTCAAGACAAACTGTGTCCAGAACTCCATTTTTCAATGCGTTATTTTTATAAGACGTTCAGATGTAATTTGAGTAAGGTGTGACTGTTATTTCAACCAGTATCGTGACCACATAGACGCTGATTATTTCTTTGTTTGGACGTTATTGGTAAAATTCTGTTCCAGCACACGTTGGACATATTAGCTTTGTCAATACAAACGAACACTAACCGCCTCCTACTCCAAACTTAAAAAAAGGATTTACAACCAAAAGCCTTACCATACATCTCCACGCACAACCCTCTTAACAATGAAGCCTTCGACACCATCCTTCAAAACATTCTCCTGCTAAAAAAGGACCACAGAATAAACTTAATCCTTCAAACACACACCATCATAAAAAGCAAGAGCCAGCCCAAATCTATGAAAATTCTCCTAACACTAACCCGAATACGCTCAACAACAACACTGAAGCTGTCAGTAAAAAAATGCGGAAGACCCAACTGTGGAATATACATCAATTTAATTAAGGGATCAGAGTTCTCCTTCAAGTAGGGACAGCGTTTCACAGTGAAAGGCAGCTTCACATGTGCTTCAGAGAACCTGATATACGCACTAACCTGCTACGGGTGTCAAGATCAATACATAGGCCAAACAAAAAACAACCTACGTTAAAGAATGGCTTTGCACAGAACCCAGATCAAAATTCCCAAAAACAGAAAAATAGCATTCAGCCAACACATCGACATTTGCGCCAATAACATAAATCCAAGCTTCATAATTGTTCTCCTCTACCAGTTCAGGGATGATACAACCTGTAGCCAACGAATTAGTAAAGAGACATTCTTTATTACAAAATACAGACCCCTTTTGAACGCATCTACAACAAACGACACGTCCACCACGACCTTGGAATAACAACACGCAAATATTAAAAATTATACATTTAAGAGATATCCAAGAATTCATTAAAAACAATCCCAATCACTGCTAGAATCCACAACGATCCACTTTGAGGTCACTTGAGCATTTAACTTCCCGCATTCCCTTAGTATTCTGTCTTCTCTTTCCCATTCTTCGTCTTCTTGCTCTCCGCTACCTCCTTCTTTACTTTACAACTACTGCTGTCTAGAATAACACCTGTGCAAATGTTTTAAACAATACATTCAAAAGATATGTCTCAAGAATTCAATCACTACTACCATCCACAACAAGTCACTTTCAGGGCACTTGACCACTTAACATCCTATTACTATCATGGCACTACCGCATTCTTCTTCTTCTTCTCCTTCTTCTTCTTCCTCCTCTTCTTCTTCTTCTCTGCCAAGAATTCACAACGACCTCGAATCCACAAGAGTAAACAAGAGAGACAGAGAGAGACAGAAACAAGGAAAATGCCCCTTGTACTATGCAAATATTATTTTGAAAAACTTTTCATGTAATTTTCCAAAATTTAATTGTTTTCCATACTTACTGTCGAAAAAGTCTCAATAACTGGAACCGGTACTGAAATTTTTTTTATATTATTTTTTAGCATTTTTCACCTTGACATTTTTCCATATATATATATATATATATATATATATATATATATATATATATATTATATATATATATATACATACATACATATACATATATATATATATATATATATATAGATCTATATACATACACACACACACAAATGTATCTGAATATCCCGGCGATCGATAACCGTATAATCAAATCAAATCCTTTAAAAGCGGTACCCCAGCATCACTGCAATCCCTTCATAAACGACAGGGAAATAGTCAAAAAGAATTGCGTATACAATTTTCTGTTTGTTATTCAAATCTATCCAAGATTGATTCTAATTCCTATCTGGAGCTTAACTGACTGGAATACTTATTACCACTGCAGATATTTCTAAAACATAAAAAAATATCTAATTCTAAACTTAAATTAGAATTTTGTCTCTTGAGTATTCTGATGTAAATAACTATATCCCGAATTGCTAATGCACACACACACACACATACATACACACACACATGTATATATATTATGCGCGCGTGTGTGTGTGTATGTGTATATGTGTGTACATTTCACCTCGCTCTAATATTTTTTCCTCGTGAAAACGACCACAATTAATTAACGTGAATTACGATCTTGGAATATATTTTTTTCCCTAGTTATTACTTAAATATATGTTTGTGCATTTATTTGATTTTCTTTTATCTGCCACACTTTTTCGTACATTTATTTACTTATTTTTTACTTATTTTCGGTTTCATAATCAATAAATGTCTTTTATTACATTACTTTCAAAAATATATCCAAAAATTATAGAATATGATAAAAAGAAAGAACACAATTCGGTTTCCATAAGCAATTGAAAATCCAAAAATGTACATAAATACAAAATATCTTTTTTCAAAAGAAGTTATCTTCGTATGCGTATATGTATATGTACAAATGAATGCACAAGGTACCTATTCTCCCTCTCTCTCTCTCTCTCTCCTCTCTCTCTCTCTCTCTCTCTCTCTCTCTCTCTCTCTATCTATCTATCTATCTATCTATCTATCTATCTATATATATATATATATATATATATGCTTGCTTATGAATGTATGCATATAGATAGTAGGTAGAAATGTGCGTATGAACATACACACACTTATTATGCATATTTGTGTGTGTGTGCGTGCGTGAGTGTGTTGTGTGTGTTTAGTTCGCGTGTGTGTGTGCGTGTGTGTTGATATATATATATATATATATATGAAGAGCTAGCAATCTGCCTTAAGTTTCCATTCGTGCTGAGCTCTGTTTCCCATAGTCGTGAACAGCCTAAAGCAACTAGTAACGGGTATATATGTGTATATATATATATATATATATATATATATTATAGTGCTGTTATACTCATGGGCTCGTCAGAAACTACATGTGATAATGGTACTTACATAGGAGTCCTTGGTAGAGAGATATACAGACTTGCAAAAGTGTGGGTAAAAGACATACTGGTGGGTAGATCTGTTGCGGCAAGCGAGTAACGTTGAGATTAATACAAGGGCTTTTAATGGTGCCCCAATACTGCCCCTGATCTCTTTTTTAGCTATTGCAACCATCAGCCATACGCACCTCCGTCACCGCTGTTTGAACATCTAGACAATTGTACGATACATAACAAAAGTAAATCCGCCTTCATTAATGCTATCATCTGTCACCACGATCCTCGCTTGCGCCATCTTTGTCTCATCAATATCAACATCACCTCATCACTTAAAGCCCACGTATGACCCTTAACAGCTTAAGGCGGTGAGCTGGCAGAATCGTTAGCATGTGGGGCAAAAGTCGATTATATAAAAGCTGGGGGTGAGTGAGAGTAGGCTGCACCAATACTGTTGCTTATTTTGAGACGAGTAGATTAAAGCAACGGGAAACGAAATGCCTTACTCAAGGACGATCCATGAATTGAACTCACAATTTTACGATCATGAGCCGATAACCCTAACCATTAGTCCACGTACCGTCACACACACACAATACACATACACACCCTTACACACACATAGAATATATATGTATATTTATATATCTATGATATGTATATATACACACACATATACATATATACACATACATAAATGCTTATATACATGCATACCTGTATAGATATACAATATATACATGCATGCATACATAAACACACACATACATGCATATATGCATACATACATACATACATACATACATACATACATACATACATACATACATACATACATACATACGAGTATCGATAAGGAGTTTGCAAATCCAGTACCCAATATATATTTTCAGCTTCATATCCGTTATCATTAAGCCAACAGGATACATGCCTATTTTTCTGGAGCAAAGTATGGCTGAATTGGGATCTTAGAGAGAGAACGCAAATCCGTAATTAATACGTTCCAAAGGATCACGTACCTGGGATTGCAAGGCCTTTATAAGATTTAAAAGATGATTGTTAAAACAAGATACTTTAATTTCACAATCTCGCTACCAAGTAGCTGGCTGGTAAAAAAATTATTCTAAGTTAAAACGACTATCCTCAGAATAACATGTAATACTATATTATATAAGGAGGCTTTACATACATATGGATTGCAATGGTCTTATTGGAAGTCGTTCTTTTAGTGAATTTCTCTCGTGTTTATTCCGAGAAACAGTAGTATTAGTAGTAGCAGCAGCAGTGGTGGTGGTGGTGGTGGTGGTGGTGATGATGGTGATGATAGTGGTGTTAATGATTTTTGACTTCTGAGTAGGTTTCCATTTTTTTTCTTTTATATTTAATCCCTATTGGCTTCTCAGTAATTTTTGGTAATCAATTCGAAATTCTGAGACAATTAATTATCATTCATTCTAATTTTAAATATCTTGAAACCTAGCAGCAAATCGTAATTATAACAGTAGTAGCTACAAAGATGACGTTAATAAAGATACATATATCACCATAATGTACGAATAATCGATAAATGTTGGCTGACCATTTCTGTAGATTTAATAATGTTATATTTTCGTCTATATTTCGGTCTGTTTCTCTTTCATAAACTTATTTGAATATTCATTTGGATTCTTCAGAACCGTCTTAGACTTGCTTCTGACATAGAAATATTGACCTTACAACAACTCTTCAAATAAGGTGTCTGAGAATGGCAAATATCATTAAAAGGTGTTGTTTACTAATTTTACTAATTTTTGTTCATTAATTATTCAGTTTGTTTATTTTTCAATAACAGTTTGTTTATTCCTTTCGTTATCTTAGTGCAGATGACACTTCGATGCTGAAAATTCATCAGATTACCGCGCAACCTACGATTATCGACGGCTCTCAAAACACTTAGCTCTTGACTCGTTGACCAAGAACTAAAACAGATTTTTCCTGGTTTGAAAGACGTTTCTCTTGAGTGGGGGTTTTGTTTTTCATATTCAGTAATGCATTATCATGTAGTACAATTAGTGCCCTCTTAATGATGGGTACACTGGATAGTTTTTTGGGGTGCCTCATGGGTCTAGGGGTTCAATTCTGATCTATATGGGATGTGGTTGACTGTCAACAAATAAATACGACAACCCCCAGAGCTTTGAATTGTTTGGAGTCTTACAACGCCGCTGAGACTTCTCAAGGGATAGTCCACGCTCAGTGTTGAACATCTACAAGTCACTCATTACTTATGGTCAAATCCATCGCTACCGACTCATTATCTTTATAGTTCTTTCTTCCTTTCTTTTTACTTTGTTTGGGTAATAGTGGTTGTAGTAATGGGTATTGTGCGGGTATTTGTGGTTGTGCTCGTTTTTATGGTTGGCGTGGCGATGGTTGCTTTTGATTGTGACGATGGTGGTGGT
>NC_043004.1:23235477-23255477 GCF_006345805.1 Octopus sinensis
TCAATGATAAGAGATTATCTTCTACTGTGTCTATAAATATATTTAGTCCCGGGTTTAGCTGGATTAAATCTTAATTACGTGGAATAAATACAAACACTGCATTACGCCAAAATATTATTTTCAGGTTAAAAATAATGAGATTAAAAAATAAAAACATCTCTATTTTTATAATTATTTTATTTTATTTATTCAAATACCAGATTTAAGGAATTGGCTTGGAACTATTAAATCTAAAGTAATCCACAAATATATCGAAATGCTCCGATTTCTTTTATTTCTGGTTTTGTTTTTACTGTTTGCTTCTTAGTAAATTACGGCTCAATATTTAGAAAAGTTTTGATTATATCTGTCACAGAAATAATCCTACTGAATTAATATTGTAGGTTAATAGGAACATGTCTTAAACTATCTTAGCATAACACCATGACTGGAATTCTAACAACAAGAAATTAAATACAAATATAAATACGCATCAACCTAAAACTGATGTTTTTGTTAAGCCAAACAATGTACAAACACTTCAAATGTCCCCTAGTTAACTGATGACGTACTACATTATGGTTACAGGCTTGCGTGTGTATGTGTATGTGTGTGTGTGTTCTGAAGCAGCATTGAATAGAATATACTCGTGTAAAGTCGTATTTAACTTGAACGCGAAGAGACCTTTTGCGGCAGAAAATAGTCCCCTCCTAGATGGCCTATTTGCACACACTTTGGCTGTGAACAATGTCACTGAATTGTAGGACACATGCATTTCTGCATTCCTACAATCAGCTATAAACACGAAATTTGACCTTCACAGCCCGATAAGAACATTAAATAATACGTTCGCTGATGTGAGTAAAGCTTAGTTAATCTTCGAACGATTTCATTCGTTTCCTTATACAAAATATGTATATATGTATGTATGCATGTATGTATGTATGTATGTATGTATTCATTTATTCTTTAACTTGTTTCTGTCTTTTCACAATGGATATACTGGGGCGCATCCTTGAAGAGTTTTAGTCGAACAAATCGACCCCAGGATTTTTTTAAAACCTGGTATTTATTCTATTGGTCTCTCTTTGCCGAAACGCTAAGTTACGGGGAAGTAAACACACCAACACCAGTTGTCAAGCGGTGGTTGGGACAAACACAGACGTATAGACACGCGCGCGCATATATGTATGTATGTATGTATATATATATATATATATATATATATATGTATGTATATATATATATATATATATATATATATATATATGTATATGTGTGTATATATTATATATATATATATATATATATATATATGCATACGCACACATACATATGTATATACATATTATACACACACACACATATATATATATATATATATATATACATACACATACATATGTATATACATATTTATACACACACACACACACACACCACACACACACACACACACATATATAATATATATATATATATATATATATATATATAATATATATATATATACACATACAGTAAGAATCTACAGGAATGATACAAAATTCTGAGTTTTGTTTCAAAGAGCTTGTCAAACTTAATAGACTTTCAAATATCAAATCTAAGTGTAGCAAAATGAGAACCACTTTAGAAACTGCGAGTATTTCTTATTACAAAAGAACGTTAATTTTCACCTGATATAAGAAATATGCAAAATGTTTTATTAATATGAAGGAGACGAACCACATTTTTCCGAGGTTCTGAAATGTGGAATATTGTTATATAGTGATATATTCATATTAGTGTCTTCTTCATTATTCTAATCGACCGTTCTACCCTTCGACATTTTTTCCATTTGCCTCTTGCATTGCATGACGTTCGCTTAGGGAAATCTGAAAAACTATCAAAGAAAGCCGGAGAGAACACAAGTAGAAATGTTGTGCTGAAACAAATAGCAGGTGATATCATTAGTCAGTATATATACTTCTCCATATATATATACATACGCAAATACAGGCATATATTCATATCTGGGTATATACATATACACTCTTTTCTGCAGTATAAAGAAACCGACACCTACACACGCGTGTACACACACATGCACACACATACGTATAGACACAGACACAAACACACAAATCAGTTTTTCCAAAGTAGTTTTTGCTTCCATAAATTCAAAATACCAACTTTCCTTGACTGATTCTAGAATAATGTATTCAATCTGAGCCATGCAGATATCCTTAATAAATCATTCTTCTTCATAATGAAGCAGTTTTTTTGTTGATTCAGTTAAGCTTTGTAAGTGATTACTTCCTATTGCTGAATCATCGAGCAGACAGAGAAATACAATAAATAGTAGAAATCGATAGTTTTTATTATTATTATTATTATTATTATTATTATTATTATTATTATTATTATTATGGGTTTTTTATTGTGAAAATACTCGACAAATTTATTTCATCAATGTAATTTAGAAACATGTCTTGATGTATTTAAGAAAGTGTAATCAATTTTTTTTTTCAAATCTACGAGAGTTCTGCTTCTACAAGAAAAGCAAATAACGTCATATAAATTCTTAAAAGAAATTCTCTCTTCAATGTTTTAAAAAAAAGAGATTTTTACTCGAAAGAAATCCATTGAAATGTTGAAAGAAAACTAGAGAAAAAAAATGACATTTTTCATCACTAAAAGAAACTACAAAGTTAGTGGCAACTATAAAATGTATTTATATTGTTACGTCTGGGTACCTATGAATTGATATAGACGAAGTTGCGTTGCTGCATTAGAGAGATTAAATCTAGTCTATAGCATAGAAACAGAGCTAAGCATTTTTCTTTCACGATTAATTGCGAAATCAATAAAATGTTGTATTATGTGAGGAATTCAATGCATCATGACACCAATGATTTTTATACATACACTTTAATATATAGATACGTGATATCAAACATAAACTCTCTTTAAATACACCCACAGCTAGATATATGTATGTATATATTTTTCTATGCTTGCAAGCATGTATATGTGTTTGCATGTATATCTGTAATATTAGAGAATTATGTAGAACTAGCATGTAATAGATATTGTAAAACTGTTGAAATTCATATAGCGCATTATTTTTGAATGGGCAATATATTGTAACAAAATGTATCCATCCACATACATATGTGCATCATGTACGTATGTATATAACTAATATATGAAATATAAGCACACACAAACATACATTTACATATATATACAAATTATGTATCTAGATATACTTGCATAGGTATAGATATTAGTTTTATGTATATGAACATACAACTACATGCACGTGAACACACACATTCAGATATATACATGTGCGTGTGTGTGTTATATGCCATATACAACATAGAGAATTGGTGGATTTAACATACATATATATATATATTATATATATATATATATATATACATGAGAGAGAGAGAGAGACTAAAAATAACAGTAAAAAAAGAGTAATATTGATTGCATTAGTGCTTTCATGTGCTTCCCAATATTTTCGCATGTACATATGTATATATATTTATATACGCCTGTATATAGAGACATTTATATATATATATATATATATATATATAAAACAACAAAGTGGGGTGGTTCAAAATTCACAGCTGTTTCCGTAGCATTATATTGATGCATCCATAGATTACATCATAGCAAAATCTCACCACCTTCAGGTAAATTTTGAAGTCATATATAGGCAAGGTAAAATCTGATGATAACATGATAGTTGGTGAACGGATCATCTTCTGATTATTTTACATGCCTGTATGTGTGCTTAAAGATTACCTGATGATAGGGTTTTGCTATGATGTAATCTAATAATGCATCACTAAAATACTACTGAAACAATTGTTACGAATTTTGAACCCTGTTTGTGTTCCTCGTTTATGCATACGCCACACCTGAAACCAATCCTGGATTGGATCTAAAGTTTATATTGGATTTGGTACCTGCCTGTATGTATATGATGTGTGCGCGCGCATGTATGTGTGTGTCAATGTGTATGTGTGTGTGTGTGTATCTAAAGATACTTGCAGTATACTACCAACAAATAACTAGCGATTGTTTTACCATACTGTGAAGTCCTAGTAATACCTAGGCGCCCTTCTTGTTGAGATGTTTAGATGCTAATAAATACTGTAACTAATCGATGTATGTGTCTCTGTGTACGTGCGTGCGTGTGTGTGCGCATGTTTGAATATGCATATGTGACTTTTTATATAGATACATGCGTTGCTAACGGTTTTCTAGTGCAGAAATTAGTTAAACAGAAGGGTAATTTGACATATAATTAGTTTAGTTATTTATTATCTTCATCATTACCTTAATATCATCATTATTCCTTGTTGACTTCATTATTCGTTACTGTCTTCATTATTTATTTATTGTCTTTATTATTTCCTTATTATTTTCATGTTTCTCGATATGCAAAAACAATGTTTCTATCTCTCACCATGTGTGAAATTTGTTTAGTGCTACTTCTTCACCGTAGATTTTTTTTTGTTTCCATTATTGTAGTTTTCTTATTTTTGAGTGCAGTGATCGAATGCAAATTGGCCTCACGGGATGAATGCGATTCAAGATTGGATTCTATTATTAACGTTATTTGAAACATAGCATCTTCATCAGAAATTGGATTATGACAACAGCTGTTATGAACTTTACGGTTAATTCCAATTTTCTTATTCATTACGCTTACTTACGTACATGAAATATCCCCTCATTAACTTAAACTAATTATATTATTATCTTTTTTCGAATTCTTTCTCTGTTGTTTATGTTACTTAATTAAGTTAAACCACTAAAATTTCCTGTTATCTTCTCTACAAAATGGTGGAATTCTCACGATGTTATTTCGTTACACATCTCCAATAATAAGAAACTGAAACATAAATCGAATTAAAAATCACTGAAGTAAGACTAGCGATACCTATGTATATGATATATATATATATATATATATTGATTTTAAACAGAACAGCAAAGTTTCAAAGTGACTCTAGAGTCCAGAGTTTCAACGATGCACGAAAGCAACACTGTAATTTCTGTGTATGTAGCTTCTGCTGATGAAAATATAAAATACATATTATGTTTGCTTGTTCTTTGTGCTACGAAAGATAAATAGATGGATGGATGGATGGATACATATGTACTCACAAGCAACACATACATTCCTCAATAAATAAATACATATATATATCAGTATGTATGTATGCAAAGGTATGCACATATACATGTAAGTATATATATGCATGTGTGTCTCTGTGTGTCTTTGTGTGTGCGTGTGTCTCTGTGTATAATTAGTCTCTGTTAATGAAACGCACGTGTGTGTACAATAGAAATATGTTATGCACAATCACTTGTGCTTCGTTTTCTGAATGTACTCAGTGAACTATTCAACTGCCGGTTCCAACCGAATAGTATATAGCCTATAGTGCATATATACAAATATGTGTATATGTGTAACTGCATATATATATATATATATGTGTGTGTGTGTGTGTGTGTGTGTGTGTGTGTGTGTGTGTGTGTGTATGTTTGTATACTATATGTGTGTCTGTATGTATGCGTATATATATGTGTAAGTATAATTTATTTACGCATATATATATAATATATACATATATATATATATATATATATATATATATATATATATATATATATATATATTATTATATATATATATATATATATAATGCAAATAAGAAGATGGAGAAACAAATTTGGTTTGTTCATCAACTTACGGATATTATAATGTTGGATTATTATTTATTTATTCTACAAATGAGAACATCAAAAGCATACAAAAATATTATATAAATCAATGGATAAGATAATAATACAAATACAGATTTTAAAAGTCACAGTATAAATTAATGAAATCCTAAAAATTACTTCTTATAGCGGTTTCAGCCTATATATTGTCGAAATTTATAGAAAAGCAAGGACAAAGACAGGTGTATGAACAACAAGCAAATGTATTAGTTTGACGCTTGGCAAAATGAAACACTTTTGACGTTTCGAGACTATGCTCTTTAACAGGAAGGAATAAAAGAAAATAAGCAGAGAGAGAATGAAAAAACTTGTAGATTTTATTGGATTAAGGACAGTACTGTCATCGTTTAATAAACAACAGTGAGGAATTAGGTTAAGACGTTTGTTTACATCTTTGGTGTACTTTATAGAGAAGAATTTTGAAAAGTCCCCTCCAAACACGACGGCATAATAAACACAATTATTTACTGAACCCGAGATGACAACATAATCAGGATAGTCATAAATAGAATATGACAATGCAATTTGTTTATATAGACTTAATTATGCTACCGATGATTATTATTTGTTAATGAGACATGTAAATTATGGTGCAACTAAATGTTTTATTAACAATCTTTTCTCTTTGTCCATATCTGTATGTTTGTGTGTGATTGTGTGTATGTGTGTGTGGACTACCATGTATATATATATATATATATATACACACATATACAGGGTTGGCCAGCGGTCACGCACAAAATAAGTTCAATACGATCCGGAATTGTCATGCTTCAATTTTTCTTAAACTAAATTAAATGAAATAAAAATACACACGTACTTGTACATGATGAACAAAATTAATAATAATAATAATAATCCTTTCTACAAATTGCACAAGGCCTGAAATTTAGTTGGGAGGGGCGGTACTTATTTTATCGATCTAGAAAGGATGCAAGGCAAAGTCAACCTTGGCGGAATTTGAACTCAGAACGTGCTGCTAAATATCTTGTTCAGCATGCTAACAATTCTGCCAGCTCGCATAAATAAAATGTGAACTGTTTTGGTGCGTGACTTCCGGCCCACCCTGTATAATTATGTATGTGTATGCAGATAGATAGATAGATAGATAGATAGACAATCATGCAAACACATATATACATATAGAGCACCACTCGATGCTTTTGGACAAATTCATAAGTTAGACAAGTCTCGTAAATTATATATATACACTTTAGCTTCGCTGGGAACTATAAACGAAAAGATTAGAACACTGTTATTCAAATTAGATTCATATGAGGAGGTTATGAGGTTGACTCAGAGAAGAACAATTTTGTTGCCTTTTGTCTTTTATCTTTTAACTTTTGTCAGTCTTTGAACTACCGTCATGCTGGAACAGTATTTTGAATGGATTTAGCTGAACATATCGACCTAGTTCCTTTTTTTTTAAGTCTGGCACTTACTCTATCACTCTTACCGAACTGCGAGAATACAGGTTCATATACAAATGGTCGACTACAGCACTATATATGTGTGTGTGTGTGTGTGTGTGTGTGTGTGTGTGTGTGTGTGTGCGTGGAGGCGCAATGGCCCAGTGGTTAGGGCAGCGGACTCGCGGTCGGAGCATCGCGGTTTCGATTCCCAGACCGGGCGTTGTGTGTGTTTAAAATATAATGTGTAATTGAGCCAAACTCATCTTAGTAAAGGAGTGTTTCTGAATTGATCATTGATGTACATTGCATTGACCCTTTAATTGTTCTGTGCATCACATTTGATACAGAGAACATATTCCGTTGGCATCTATGCATCATGTATGACGCACATTCCAATTTTGTTTTTCAACAACCAGAGTAACTTCAGCCTTATGAAAAGAAACAAAGTGTTATATTAATCAGAACATATGGAACAAGAGCTAACTAAAAGTCTGAACACAGCATAGGCGTTTAGGAAAATACTTCGTGCAAGCAGAGGGATTATGTATATGCATCGGGACTGAACCATCTGATAATGTTAAGCAATTCATAGACAATTACGTAGGTTCAGAAAACAAAGATAATAATCGGCAAAATTAACCGGCTGAGTACATCTTCAACTTCATTAGTATCAGCAATGACCTTCCATATATGCCACTTCTTGTATCAATAAATCTTCAGTCTTTAACTACTTTCGGTTCTGTCTTTCCTCAATCATTTTCACTTTACGAAAGTAATTATCCTCAGTTCTAACTCTCAGTTGCACACGCACGCACGGAGGCACATACATTCATACACACATTCTGATAGATAGATAGATATACATCCTAAGACACGCACAGTCACACGCATATATATATATATACATATATGTATGTGTATGTATGTATGTATTGTGCAGTCAACTAATATATAGTTCCCTGTCGATAATTTAATCCAAGTGATTACAAATTAAACTACGGAAACGACTTATTCTTGTTAATGAATGACAATTCAAAGTTGTACAGTAACTTCATCCAAATCAAATTGGCTGGCGGCCGAAAGTCATTTATTTCCAGTGAACAAGCGTGAAAATGTTGAATTTCCTGCGTTGTTTAAGAGACGTATAGAATATTTTATGATATTTCGATTTGACTTTCTACGCTCCGAGTACAAATCAACTTATGGTTAACTTCGATTTTCATCCTTCCTATGTCGCTTCTCCTTTCTTTCTCACTCGGATTTAGCTATAACAAAGAAGATGACATCTAAAACAACATTTCCCAAATAACTCAATTTTTGTATTGCCCCACGCAAACTCTGTGTCAACCGAATGATGTCTGTCAAGGAATATACAGAAGTGTTCGACCTGATAATATATGGATGGAAAGACTCATTTGGAAAAACGGACAATATCTAAGGAAAATTCATCACTAAAATCTTCAACAACTTGGAAAGGTTCCTAGACTTGGAAAATGGGTACCTCATGAATTGTCTGAAAACAAACCCAAATCCCGAGTTGACATCTGCTCTTCTCTCCATTCTCGCAAACTCATTTCACCCTTTTTGCATAGACTTGACTGGTGACGAAAAATGGATCTTCTGTCGAAATGTTAAACGTCGTAAACAGTGACTTGGTAAAAGGGAAAAGGCTCAACCACAACCGAGAAAGGAACTTCATGGGAAAAAGTTTCTTCTCTCTATCTGGTGGGATTGCAAAGGAGTAATTCACTTTGAATTGTTACCACCTAATGCAACAATCAATGCTCAAATCTACTGTCAGCAATTAGAGCGTGTGAACCAAGCTTTGAAGAAAAAAGACCCGCTTTAGTGAATCGAAAAGGAGTGATGTTTCATCAGGACAAACTGCAAAGATCACATCACAGAAGTTTGAATAGCTTGGTTGGGAAAAAATTCCTCATTCACCTTATTCCCCCGACCTTGCTCCTTCAGACTACCATTTGTTTCGTTGTTTACAGAATCCTTTGGCGGACATAACTTTCGCAAGCAAGGAGGAGGTCGAAACTGACATTTCAGAGTTCTTCGCTTTGAAACCAAAAGAGTTTTACATTGATAGGATTAAAAAGCTTGTAAATAGAAGGAAGGAAGTCATAGATAATCAGGGAAAGTACATTGATGATTAAATTTCAATTAAATATAACATTTGGTCACTTGTTTTCTTTAATAAAAATTCGGACAGAACTTATGGGATGACCTGATATATATATATATATACTTTGATAGGTTTCGGCCATTATTGGCCCAGGCCATGTCTAACTTAATAGCACCACCTGGTGCTATATATATATATATATATATATATATATTATATATATATATTGTCCTGCTTGCTTAGCCAGCGGGGTAGCGTCACTTGAAGGCTAAAACAATGCAAAGCGCATTGTGACCAGCGATGTGTAGCAGCATCTGATAGTCTGGTCGGTCACGGTGATCACGGTGATATATATTATATATATATATATATATATATATATAGACCGGGCTTCTTTCAATTTTCGTATATAAAGTCCACTCACACGGCTTGGGTCGGCACGCAGCTCTAGTAGTAGTCACTTGCATAGGGTACCATGCAGTGTGCCGGAACCTGGATCTATGTAATCGAGAAGCCAACTTCTTACCGCACGGCCATATGTGTGCTTACTTTTGTTGAAATGTCGTTTCGCAAAAAATTCACAGCAAGTGAATAAGTTGAATTCGAAACCAAGAATTCATATCGAACAGGAGTAAATATGTTACTGATTTTCGTCTTAGCCATTATTTCAGGTTTTCCCATCATTACAGTAATCTGGTACATTAAAAACAAACATGTCTAGCTAATGCTTTTATATGTAGACAGTTTGGCTGTCTACATATAAGAGTATTTGACTAGATATGCCCAAAGTAAACACTTTAGCATAACCAGTATATTTATGAAGAAGATTTTAATACACTTGCAAAACAAAATATAATTCTCAGGATTAACAAAACCTTCTTTCCGAGACAAACTTACTGTATTCGACCATGTTCATCTTTCTACTTACTCATGGCTGTAGAAAGTGTTCGTTTTCTTAAGGCTTTTTTTTTTAAATATTGACAAAGAAAAGACTTCATATCAACTATTCTGATAAAACTTTCTAACTTTCCTAAAGCTCTGACGTGGGAGTGTGTATGTATATTCTGTGTGTATATAATCATCCTATTCATATACAGTCTTTCATATTTATACCCGAGGCATCAACAAGCAATTTCATTTCCACACAGATTTTCCCCAACTCTATATTTAGGATGATTTCTTGGAAATGAAACAAGATTCCTATTATAGAAGGTGATAGATAACACTTCCAATAGCATTATATTCATAAACACATATATAAGCATATATGTGTGCGTGAGAGAGAGAGAAAAAGAGAGTGTGTATATATGTGCGCGCACGCATGTGTGTATGTATATATATATATATAACTATGTGTATATATATATATACATATACACGCATACATATATATACATACATACATACATGTACATACATATACATGCACGTGTATATACATGCACGTGTGTATACATACATATACATACATGCAAAATTTGATGCAGGTATATATGTAGGTAGATGGGTGGGTGAGTGAGTGGGTAGGTATGTAAACAGGCAGGTAGGCATGCAGGTAGATATGAGTATAATATACCGAATATAACTAAAAATATCTTTTAATGAAATATAAATAAATAGGCGAATTCCTAACTGTAATTCTCTACTCAATTCTTGCAGCCATGTTTATATCTAAATAAGACGTTTAATTACCACCCCTTCCTCCCTTTTTCCTCAGGGTAAGTTTTAATGTCTGTCCTGCGGCTAATATGGTTTTCCTCTAGAGAATGCCCTTTATCATTTTAGTTTTCTTCATAAAAAAAAAAAACTCAAGTTGGTAACATTACATAGTTCCAGGCTCTTCAGAAACACGATTTGTTCTTCAGTTTTATTGCCAATGAAGGTGTATTAATCACGATGAACATTTCTCTGGGGTTTTTTGTTTGTTTTTGTTTTTTTGTGGGGGTGGGAGTTTATTTTGTTTTGTTTTGTTTTTTAAGATAACCCTCATAGCAACACGATAAATAAATATATCTCGAAAGATATTCGTGTCTTTTAGACGTGAAATAAAGCGAATAAAAATTATATATATCGCTTAAACATAAAAGGGTAGCAATCTTTTGATTTGATTTTGATTATCGATTATTTACAATTCGACTATAAAAACGATAAAAACAATATAAATTATATACGACTTTCATAAACATTGCACTTGAGGAATGTAATGTTATTACAGTGAAAATGAAACAGTGGAAAAATGTGCGACTAACTGTCTATAAAATTTCTCTAAAGATTTCTCTCTTCTGATGTATATATTCTTTCTTCTGAAGCTGTAAATTCTATTCTCATTGATTGTTTCGTTGTATAAATACGTTTAGAGCTTCCTTCACACTTAGTTACTGAAGTGGGCTTTGTATGAGAATGGTTCTGTGTGATAAAAATCTTAATAGATTTAACCTGATATACTAAAGAGAGGGAGGTATTCAAACACATACACACTAAATACAGCATCTAGCTGCATGCATTTCAACGTGCATGTACGTGTGTGTGTGTATATATATATATATATGTAGAGAGGTAGATAGATAGATATAGAGAGAGAGAAATGTAAACATACGCATATAGGTACATACGTATGTAGAAATATTTATAGGTACAAACACAAGCTTTCATACGTGCGCGCACACACACATACATATATATATATATATATATATATATATATTATATATATAATATAATATATATATACATATATATAAATATATATATTATATATATATATACATATATATAAATCCATAATCGTTAGTCCAACCAAATGTATTGTTCAACTATAGTTCACCAGGAATCAAAAAGAGAAACAATATTTTTTGTCGGGCTATTGATAACAGATTAAATCTATTCTTCACTCACAGGCTTATCCTTGAGTAATATATTGTAAGTGGCCAGACATAGCTTCCTTTTGAACTAGTCAGCCCTTGTAATATATATATATATAAATACAAACGTACATACCTACATACATACATGCATGTATGTATGCATATGTATATATACTTTGATACTTTGATAGGTTTCGGCCATTATTGGCCCAGGCCATGTCTAACTTAATAGCACCACCTGGTGAAATCTTTCAAGTCAGAATTTGGGCACTATGGCCCACTCAAGTAGAGAGTTATTGTTTACAGAGACATATCCGGGTGTAGGGGGTTTATCCGGGATTTCTTGAAGGTGAAATAATTGTGCCGTATTGTTGTTATGAGATGAGAGTGCGATTTTTGTTTTGGGCGGATGGCACGGGGCCCAAGCCTTGGATGTACCTTAAAGGTGATGCCTTAAAGGTGATGCCAACATCATTTGGGCAATGCTGATGGAATATTTTCCACATCATGCAGATGATGTAGCGCTCACGACAACGTTGGAGAGAATAAAGTTTTAGCTTTTCTAGTCGACCCCAATAGTCGAGGCCTGTCATGCCATCTATCTTTTTTGTGATTGCCCTTTGAGGTGCTTCAACTTTTATGATACCTATATATATATATATATATATGTGTACCTCGCAGAGATAATGATAGTACCTGTTCATATATATATATGTATATATATATATATATATATATATATATATATATATATATATATATATAATATATATACATACATGCATGTGTGTATGCATATGTATATAATATATATATATATATGTGTGTGTGTGTACCTCGCAGTTCATTGTTCATTGTTCATATGTATATGTATGTATATATATATATGTGTGTATATATATATATGTGTGTGTGTGTGTGTGAGTGTTCTTTCATTTTAGTCCTTTATCCGTGTTTTTCATGACACTAACTCCTATTTATTTCTCCAAGTAAAGGATAACGTATTCACACAAACACACACGCACACATCCATACACACGTACATACACACACATGCACGCACGCACAAGTATATGTGTGCACGCGCATCGATGTATAAATAAATATGCGTGTGTATACATATACACACATACATATATGTGTGTGTGTATATATATATATATATATATATATATATATACTCTGTGTATTTGTGTGGGTGGGTGTGTATGTGTTTGAGTGTGTGTCTATGGCTATGTGGAAAGAAGTTTACTGCTCCACCACATTATAACCCGCATAGACCAATGCCAAAATGGATCTGCAGAAGGAAACTCTAAGAAGCCTGTTGTGTATATACCTGTGTGTGTCTGTGTCTGTTTATCCTTGTGTCTGTGCTTTGAACCCCACCACTTGGTTTGTTTACTTTCCTATAAACTAGCGGTTCGGCAAAAGGAAGTCGACAGAATAAATCTTAGACTCCAAAAATAAGTGGTGAGGTTGATTCGCTGAGCTAAAACCTATACATTATATGATTGCAGTTTAATTACTGAAATACATGGTAGCAGGTAATATATATATATATATATATATATACGGTTTAAGTAATTGAGATTCAAGTGAGTTCTAATGAATTCACATGAATATGGTCCTTAACTAGGATGCACCGGAAGTCTATATGGTGTTAACCATACGACAAAGTGGGGTGATTACAAATATATATATATATATATATATATATACACACACATACAGAGAGAGAGAGAGACGGACGGCCAGACAAATAGACATGTATAGCTGCGGATAGGTGTCTTTTACTATAGCGCAGAGGCAACCAAAACCACGTGAGAAGATTTGGTTGACGGAAATTTGAAGCCCACCATATATGTATACGTATGTATGCGTGTATATATGAATGTATGTGCATATGTATGTATGTATGTAGGTAGGTAGATAGGTAGGTACGTAATGTAATAGGTGTGTTATGTAAGTAGTCAGTTTTGTATCCCACTCTAACTCTGGCATGAACAGCAAATGAAACTTGTGGTGCCGAAAATGTCTATTAAAGGTGACTAAACGCGGTTTATCATTGAACGGACTGGTATATATTAAAAGTGATAATTAAAAATCAAACCATTCCGGGGGTCGATAGAATGAGTTCCAGTTGAGCACTGGAGTCGATGTAATTGACTTAGACCCTTCCCTAAACTTGCTGGCCTTGTGCCACAATTGGAAACCAATATGTATACAAAAAGTCGAAATACGGGGGTGATAAAAATCTAGAGGCAGTTCCAGGGTTTTGCTGGAAAGGGCGAGTTAACTGGATATTACTCTAAGAGGAGGTATATTCGAGTAAAGGGTGAAATGTTCACTGGATAGTAATTAAAAAAAAGTCCTATAAGAAGATAAGAGAAGGAGGTCAAAGCATAAATTAGGATGAACTAAGTGATAGCAAGTGTAGCATAACGAAGACGATGGGCACTTCAAAAAATTTTTTTCTTAAATACAAAAAATAACAGGAATCTCAAAAGATTACTTGAAAGATTTATTTATTTTTAGCCTGATAAAACACTTTAGTTTAGACGAGTAAATGGACATTCTAGCTTTTTAATCTTAGTTTTGTTTTTATTTTTGCTTCCATCAGACCAATGCTATCGCTTAAATAAGGTTCCTTCTCTTCCCTCGCCAATGTAGGTAGCTTGAAAGTCATGTCTCCGTTATTGTTGTTGTTGCAATTATTGTGATGAGTTTTTGTTTCGTTATTTGTAAGCACCGCCTACCAGCGAAATACAATTATTTGAATCATAGAGAGTAGTCTACTTCCTCGAGATGGTGTATTCTGTATTATCTAGCAGTTTTTTTATGGGACTTCACCCTATGAAGCAACCACAGGTAGCTGTTGTTAAACAATGTCTAAATACATTGCAATTATTACGAGTAACCTTACATGACGCTATATTAATATGAACCTTGCAACTTAAAGCTGATACAAGATGCAGAAACGTGCCTCATGACCTATCCTTAAAGTTTATTGACTTCCATCCTCGTGTTATATTAGCATTATCATTACTAATGCGAAATGCTTAGCGGTATTTCGCCCGTCACTGCGATCTGCGTTCAAATTCCACTTTGAGGTCTACTTTGCCTTTCCTCCTTTCGGGGTCGGGCGGGGTCAAGGTTGATTACATCGACTAATCCACCCACGCCAAACTTCATGCCTTTAGTAGAAAGGAATATTATTATTATTATTATTATTATTATTATTATTATTATTATTATTATTATTATTATTATTATTATTATTATTATTATTATTATTATTATTATTATTATTATTATTATCACCATCATCATCTTTATTAAGGTGGCTAGCTAGCAGAATCCTTAACGCGCTGGGAAAAGTATTTAGTGGCAATTCGTTTGTCTTTACGTTCGGAGTTCAAATTCCACTGTGGTCGACTTTGCCTTCCATCTTTTCACAGACGATAAATTAAGTACCAGTGAAATATTGGGGTCGACGTAATCGACTAGTACCTCACCCCAAATTTTAGGCCTTGTGCCTAAAGTAAAAGGGATTATTATTATTATTATTATTATTATTATTATTATTATTATTATTATTATATTATTATTATTATTATTATTGTTTTGTTATTATTATTATTATTTTATATTTGACTTTTGCGGAATTTGAACTCAGAACGTAGCGGCAGACGAAATACCTATTTCTTTACTACCCACAAGGGGCTAAACACAGAGAGGACAAACAAGGACAGACAAATGGACTAAGTCGATTATATCGTCCCCAGTGCGTAACTGGTACTTAATTTATCGACACCGAAAGGATGAAAGGTAAAGTCGACCTCGGCGGAATTTGAACTCAGAACGTAACGGCAGACGAAATAAGGCTACGCATTTCACCAGGCGTGTTAACGATTCTGCCAGCTCGCCGCCTTACATAATTAAAATATTAAAAAATTGACATGCTCATGTATTCAGTTCTATTTTTACCTATTCTACCAAACCTGCACATGTGTAACATATACACAGATAGATATATAGATAGATAGGTACATACATACATACATACATACATACATACATACATACATACATACATACATACATACATACATGCATACATACTATACATACTACATACATACATACTAATACATACATACATACATACATACATACATACATACATACATACATACATACATACTACATAATACATACATACATACATACATACATGCATACATACATCATACATACATGCTACTCCATACTTACATACATACATACATACATACTACATACATACATACATACATACATACATACATACATACATACATACATACATACATACATGCATACATTATATACGCTTCTAAAGAATAAAAAAACAACATAAGGTCCCTCACTATCCCAGGTAAGTAAAACAAAACAATGCTAACCTAACATAGTTCAGGTTCTTATTTTACTTTTGTGATCCTTTGTAGAATATGTATTTGGTGTTAGTTGCAAAGTGTTTATACGAGTAATGCTGTTTGGTACATAATAATCGATCATCAAGATCAGAGTTCAGTTATAAGACAAATACAAAGCTGATATGAAGTATACCCGTTTTATTATAAAATTCAGTTTGACAAGGATCAAACATCTTCCTGATAGCTTATTCAATCTCTGCACGAATGAAGCTACTTTGATCATAGGTCTGCTCGTTCTTAACAAACCTAGCTTCAAACAACAATTTGTCCCTATTATATTGGTCTTGACCTGGTGAAATATGAAGTGACAGTTTGGCTGGATTTGCACTTAATGTGTCCTTCCATTTATAAGACGCTAATTTATGATACGCAAGGTATTTAGCTGTTATTACCAACAATGTCTACATAAGTGTCTACATGTCTTTTCTACACAAGGTCTCCGTCGTTGTATGCTAGTAGTTCAGTTTACTGGAGATAAAATCTGGTTTCTACTGACCTCGCTGATTAATGAAGCTTACAACAACTTCTCTCTTCTCTCTTCTCTCTCTCTCTATATATATATATATCTATCAATCTATACTTATCTCTCTGTGTATTTCTGGTTCATTCTCTCTATATTCAAGATTCCATCCTGTGTTTGAGCCAAGATATCTGTTACAAACGTCAATTCCAACAACTCTAGTTGATTAAAAACTACGATAAATCACCAAGTCACAAGCAAATGAAATAATAAATAACCTCAATAAAAAAAAAACTAAAGTAAAATTAGTTTAGTTTACAATATAATTCCAGTACATTGATCTGTATCTTCTTGAATGTCTTAGAGCCGCGAGCATGAGGCGTGGTTTTGGCGCCAGAACTATAAAACATTAGAAAGATGTGAAAATATGATAGATGAGCAAAAAGCAGTTGAAGAAAAACAAAAAAAGAAATGTTTTGTTTCACGTAATGTCTTAAAGTTTCCAATTGAAAGGAAGAGTTGACGAATATTTTAGTCTTGAGAGAAATATTTTGTTAAAAAAGAATAATGGGAAATATTCGCTAGCACATTTCGATAGCCTTGGGGGAAAGAGCATGAATGGAAATCTGAAGTTAAACATGTGAGAACAGTTTCAATCAAATAATAATAATAGATGCCAGTATTTCATAATGAAATAGCTGTTAATCAAAATATAAGAGCATTGAAATGGTAAACAACCATCTCTTCAGAACTAAATGACCAACATTATCGAAATTTAAAGATTTAAAGATGGGCATGCGTGTGTCAGTGCTTGTGTATATATAGACACGCATACATATATATATATATATATTATATATAATATATATATATATATATCTATATATATATATATTATATATATATATATATATATATATATTATATATATATATATATAAAGCACATATATAAGTATTCACAAACCAACTAGTGTAGCTGAACACGATAGCCTAGAAATGACAGCAAAACCTCCTTGAAATCTTTACTGTCTTCAAAAATCGAGTTTGTTAAATCGAAAATCATTATACTCTAATAAAACATATGGCGCCGCTTCATTTTGAAGACTCCCTTTTAAAGAATGGTTTGACTATTATTTCTATCAGGTCATGTGACTGTAGTGATCAGGGACATCTCTAAATGAGTTTTTTCTTCATCAGGTCTTTATATTGATCTTTATTATAGTCGCTGAGATTATGAATCAAAATGCATTTGTGTTCTGGTTTTGCAGGCCGCCATGTCGAGAGTGGTGCTGTTGTTATTGTTATTGTTATTGTTGTTCTTATTTAGCTCGCAGATCAACTCTGATCGAGAAGATCCATCATTAAGGACATTTCGACTATAACCTTGCAGGCTTTTACTAGTACAAGACACAGAAGACAATCCGTTTTTGTAGGAAGAAAGGAGTTTATTTAAAGGAGATTTGGCTGCTGTTTCTAGAAAATTGAATGACTCCGTAAAAAACCCTTCCCTCAGTTGGATCGAGAGCGGTGTGGTGGTAAATGGTATTGGGGTTCAGTTTTAGCATCTGCAAGAGAAACAAGTTCAAGTAGAAAGTCAATTGGGTTAACGTTCTAGAATGAAAGGACTTATTGGAGCAGATTAGCGAGAGACTGGGAGTACAAACAATACGGGTGACGAGGAGGAAAATAGACTAGTGCTGTTGAGTAAATCTAGGAGAAAGCAAGCAGGAAACTAGCTAGATCAAAGATGCACAAGACTTTATAATATCAATGACATAATAGTCAAATTTAGGAAACTATATGACTAGTGCCAAAGGTTGAGCTGAAATCAATCACTCGATGTAGTCTAGACATCATTTCATCTGTTTTTCTGTTTTTATTTTCAAACATAGAAATTTATACATCTGAGAGCCATTAAGTCATGCCTTAACATTTATTCTTTCTCTCCGAACATTTATCCGGCTTCGGTGCAATGTGCACCTTCTTTAGCAAATATGCATTCAATGCGTTTGTCAAATCGAAACTTCATTGTGCTTGATATTAGGAAACTATCACTGTTAACCAAATATCGAATACATTACATTCCGCTACGAATGTGAGAAATCAGAATTTGAATTCAATATAGAATAGAATTATCAAAACCTACTCTGAAAATGCAATAATTTTTCAAAGTGGGCAAAAACGTTGGGACTTTTTTTTTTTTTTTTGCTTCTAAGAAGAATGAATGAGGATAAATTGCCCAACAACGCTTGATTCGTAAAATGTAAATAGAAAAGCGGACACAAAGATATTTATCTCAAGTATCGTACTACGAATGTTGCTCTTTATTCCCCTTGGTCTGAAAAGCTGTTGGTTGATTTCCGGTTGATTAACACCTTTGATATAACATGATTCTGGTGCACAATAAGCCTGTATCAACTATTTCCTCTCTTTTAACTCAACAGTCACATGTGGTACCTACCATTCTTTGGTGCATAATGTCTTTTGACAATGGCACGAAATCACAAATGTATACAGGAGAGATCAGCTGCTCGGATTGACGACCTTAGTGCTTGATTGATATTCATTATATCGATCCTGTTGTCTTTCTACCGCTCTATTCTGTATTCTTTTTATCACACTTGAAAGCTATAATTTATTCCGCCATTCAGTGGAACATCAGTGATTTGTCACTTGAAGAAAAATATTTCAAATACTGAAACTGTTCAAATTCAAGAAAATAGCTAGTGTTTTCTAAATGTAATAAGTTTCTAATGTTAAAATCTAATATTCAAATACTTAGTTTTGTTACCGTACGTGCTCTAACAAATAAGTATCCGGACTGTTGATATAGTAACGAAGTTAAAGCATGCAGAGTGAAGCCGCTTGGCTTGGCATAGATTAA
>NC_043004.1:23260477-23335477 GCF_006345805.1 Octopus sinensis
CAGCTCCCTTTCCATTTGGTCAATTGAAATACGTGCAATCTGCTTTTAATTAAATAGTAACACTATATTCACTCAGTTGATTCAGTTTTCGTCAAACAGTATATGGTGAAATAGATTCTTGTTTTACTTGTTGAAGTCGTTTCTGCAGTAACTATTTTTCTTGTTTGTTTTTTTACATTGTTACTGTTGCTACCAATGAGGGTGTTCTGGTTATTTTTGTTGTCCCTTTTGCTGCTGCAGTTGTTGTTGTTGCTTCTGCTGTTGTTTTATTTTTGTTGTTGTTGTTGTTTTGCCAATGGCCTGTCCAAATCAACAAAACAAAAAGCGTTACCAGAGGTTGCAACACAATCATTTTTAAGACATGGCCTATCCAAGTTTACAATATTCAACGTATCCGTCATTTTTTTAAGATAGTAATCTTTTTTCAAGTTAGTGACTTGATGGTTGCATCTAGCAGGGCGTGCAGAAGCAGATATTTCTGCACTTCCTTTTTTCAAAAAGAATCTGCAACTTTAAACACGTTTCTTTAGAAATTATGAAGTAAAATAACATCTCTACAATTTATATCTGCGTTTGTTATTGTTGTTCTATGCTAATCTTCGTTTACACTTTTGCTGCAATTTCACCTTCAAGTAGGAAATGGTTACTTGATGGGTCTGACCTGATATCATCTTAAAACAGACTTTACTGTGACCCTACCATCTCAACGATGACACTTGTCATCAGCAATGAAAACAATTCGATTTGGTTGAGTTATTATCTTCGACATCTTTCATTTGTTTTGTTTGTATGTTTTCTTTTCTGTATTTTGTCGCTAACCTACTTACCTCTAACTATCTCTACTCTCCGATTTTTATAATAAATACTCGAGCGACATCATCCATTACACGATCGTCTCATACCAATTATTATTTTCAACGTTACAAGTAGCATCTTGAAAACAGTGTGCAATTAGAAGACTATTATTTTTTTACAAATATATAGCATAATAAGATACCTTTAGTTATAAATTACTGTCATCTGAAAAGGAAGTTGAAAGTTGAAGAAACTGAAATTTTGACAGTATAATTAAACCGAATGTTTGGAAAATAAGGTTAATTAATTTTGCAAGTGTTTTATATAATGGGTATTGTTATTTATTTATTTTGTTTGTTTGTCAGTGACATTAATTTAGAAAGATACTCTATAAAAGCACTATAAAATACAAACGAAGACACTCAATAAAGATAAGATTAAGATCTTTTGTACAAGTACTGGCATTGTTTATTGCTAAATGTTTAAATATGAGAGAAAGGCGCGTAAAGGGAAATGGCTGAAATCGTTGAGTTATTCACAGATCATTTACATTGTTCAATTTAATACCTTTTATCTTGTGAGTTCAAATGATAAGGTAGACTTTACCTTACTTCCTTCTGGAAGTACCATCCAAACAAAGGCTGGAGACAGTCCCTTCAGAGACATTAAGTGAAATCTTTAAACTTTAAAAGAAGGGGCCAAAACGCATGTCTGAAGTGTATGCAACACACCTGCTTGTATGCTGGTTTCATAATATTTGAGGAGGAGGCACACGAGATTTACCGTCAACAATGTCATCCTTTAACTAGTAGCCACTTTATAATTGTCACCTTTGTCTTTGATTGCTGAAACCATTGTTTAATAATGTTTACCTCACCTCTATTCAGTTATAATGTTAATTAGTTTGTTGACTACATTAGTTATGTTATACTACTTTCCTATCAAAAAATATTGGAATATTATTTGAGTTAGCAAGTAAAACGTTTATATATGTTTTTGTTTTATCTTTTCTTACAACTATTTCTATTTTCTATTTCTTTCAGATTAAGGATGCCATCAACGATCATATTGTACGTTTTGTTGGAGTTTGCTTAGATTTACCAAACCAATCGATTCTTACTGAATACTGTCCGAAGGGTAGTTTACAAGTGAGTTACAATATTTCCCATTTTCGAGTCTCTAACTTTATTTCTACTTCATTTGTGTAAATCTCAATGTTTCTTTCAATCCTTCTGCAAAATATTTCTTTATTCCCCTTCTTTTTGCCATTTTTATATCACTTCGACTAATGAGCGATACCCATAGATACAATCTGTATGATAACTAACAAACAACAATCAAAAAGCCAATTAGTCTTATACAATAAGGTGAAGAAAGTATTGGCTCAGAGGATATTAGATAACTTAGAACTACATACCGCCTTAGCTATTAATTTAATGAGATCTTAACAAATACGGGAGAAAATACTAGACATGTTTCAGCTAATCATAAACTTTTCCTTGCTTGCTAGCTGTTTGGAGTACATCAATATAACGAATTCCCTCATCACTAGTATGGCATGTACGGCGAATAATCAATGGCTGAGAAGATTTAATAAAACCGAAACGCGTCAGGACTTATCACCTGTACTTGTCAAAATCAAATTAAACTAGCATAAGTCATATTTCCTTCTGGTCATCACATAAATGTTACTATTTGGATATTTAACCTCCCTGAATAAACTATGACGACTATAACAGGATGAGAACAACCAGTCAGCGTATAGTTAACGATCAGAATTACTCTCCCACTGTATTCAATACTTAATTATTATTAATATTTTAGAGTTGTCTAGGGCGGCGAGCTAGAAAAATCGTTAGCAGGCCGAGCAAAATGCTTAGCGTCATTTAGTACATCATATTCTGAGTTCAAATTCCGCCGAAGTCGAATTTGCCTTTCATCCTTTCGGAGTCGATAAAATAGGTACCAGACAAGCACTAGGATCGATGTAATCGCCTTACCAACCTCCCCCCAAAATTGCTGGCCTTGTGCCAAAATTTGAAATTAATGATGTAGGGTTGTCTTCGATTTTATAGCAGAATTTAGAAAATAAATGTCCACATCACTAAATCCTACCAGCTTCTTCAATCAGTCATTTTTGTGTGTGCGTGTGTGTGTGTGTGTGAAAACTGTATTAATAGAGAGGAGTAATACGGTTTCAGAGACAACAGGTATATTACTAGTATTTTATTATGCAAGAGACGACTTAAATTCAAACTTCAATTTTCTTACGAACAAAATTTTGTGTAATAATGAAGTATTAGAATCTTTGGAAAGATTTCATGTTTTAAGTCAGCAATGAGTAAATATGAAATAGGTCACAAAGTGAAAGAGGTTAGATTCTGTGTGAAAGATTAGAGTTTAATATCTCGAGTAATGCCTTGTATCAGATGAAGAGACCTCCCTAGAGTGGTAACCGCATTTATTTCAAGTGGCAAAATTTATATTATGTGAAAATATTTTTTAAATTCCCCCCAAAATCTTAAAATTGAAGCGTTAATATTTTGTCCACTTGCTTTATACAATACTAGAAAGCACCTATCGCACCATCTCTCTCTCTCTATCTATCTATCTATTTATCTATCTCTCTGTGGCTCTCTCTCTCCCTCTCTGTCACTCACTCTCTATCTCTCATTGTCGCTCTCTCTCTCTTTCTCTCCTCTTTATTTTCTTTTTCTCGGAAAATTTACTAAAGAATACTATTGTCCTGATAACAACTACTTATGACAGGAAGACAGTATTATAGGAAACAATTTCAGAAAAATTATTACAAAACTTTACTGTCTCCATATATTGTGACTTTTATTAGAGTGGAGTCAGGTTTATTTTGGAAAATCGACAAAATATATGAAGATTATTGTAACAAAAAATATCGCAGGAAATCACACTAGAGTTTCTTTCGTTTTTATATTTGCTTTCCTTTCTCTTTTTTAAAGTTAATTATTTATTTTTAAGAAAACTGAATTGATGTTATAAAGTTCTGAAAACATCAGGAATAAAACCATATTCATCTATAGAATAATTTGGTTTTATCACTGTGGAAATAAGACAGGAAATTCTATTTAGTAATTGTTATCTCTTCTCGGCAGTATAACTTTTAAGAAGCCAATTTTACTCTGCAGCTGCCAACTTACTCTTTTATTCCAAATTTATTCTAAAATCTTATTGTCTTTCTCTTTAAAATTAAAGTAGGCGCCATATGGTTGTTTGTATTTGGATGTACTCTTTGTGTTATTTTTGTTTTTGTATTGTCATTAATAAACTTTAGTTAATTATTATAAAAATAAACAATATTGTTAATATCTTAGTTGGTTTTATGAGTTCCAACAAATATTTAAGAGAGAATGACAATTTGTAAAAGCATGGCCGTTTCCTTAGTGGAAATTAGAAACAGATTACACAGGAAAATTAATAACAAAGGTTAGATTCTTTTTCTTTATTGGTGTATATCAAAAACATAGTTTAATTATGGCTGTCTTAGTTGATATTGGTTACATAGACTAGTCAAGGTTTTCTTAGATTATATTAGAAACGTATATCAGCCTTTCTTTGTCGGTACTGGCGACAGAATAAGAGAATTAAAACGAACGCTGAGTCGTGGATTGCTTCTCCACCACATGGGAAAAATCTTCTGCTGTAGCCTCGGGCCGACCGAAGCCTTGCAAGTAGATTTGGTAGACGGAAACTGAAAGAAGCCCCTTGTGTATATATTTATGTGTGTGTGTATGTCTGTGTGCCTGTGTGTGTCTTTTAGTTTGTCTCCTACGACCGTTTGACAACCGATGTTGTGCATTTACGTCCCTGTAACTTAGCGATTCAGCAAAAGAAACCGATAGAATAAGTACCAAGCTTAAAGAAAAAGGTAAGTACTCGGTCGATCTATTGGACTCAAATTCTTCAAGGTGATGCTCCAGCATGGCCGCAGTCTAATGACTGAAACAAGTAAAAGATAAAAGATAAAAAAATAAATGTGAGGAATTTGATATTTGCTTTGTCAACAATTAGTTTTATAAGTTCAATTACTCTTGGGAGTTTGTGTTCCCACCGATCATCTCATAGTGAAGCACAGAAACAGAAATTGTAAATTCTGTTGCAAACTGTTAAAAGAAAAATGCAATGAAGATTGGGATAAAGTCAGGACAGACAGATGCCAGGATGTGTGATTTATTGAATGAGGTAAATCCTTCTCTTTCAGAGATTCAAGCAACAAAGCAGGTATGAATAGTGCATCACACACCAATCCACAAAGTGGTAGCACAGTGCATATCTCTCGATAAAAGGAGGATTCTTGTCCAAGTATATGGGCGGTTGATTTGCTGTCACCTTTGTACCACAGAGTAAATATGGCGGAAAACTGAAGGGTGTGAGGATAGTGCAAACTTAGCAAAGATCTTTTGACAATGAACCAGAACCGACAGTTGGAACTGGGGGATCATGCAGGGCCAAAATGTTGGTACAAGTTCAGTAATTTTATATGGTAGGGACAAGCTGATCACATTGATCCTAGTGCTTAATTGCTAGGAGTTGTCCCACTGTGCAGTATCTTGGACAACTTTCTTGTCATTGCTTCGGGTCGCCCCATATTTTGGTGAGTGAAATTTGATAGTCAAAAACTGTAGTAGCACCTCGGCTAGATGGTATTTCTAAATCAAAGCACCGATCTTGCCACACCCAGCAGCACACTGATTCCCTTCTAGGTATTATTTTAGTGAAATACACAGTCACTTATACAGGGGGTGTTTATTAAAGATTTCCCCTGACCCACTTCTGATTATTGCAGGAAAGGGAACTTGCACAGGTATAATCATACCTGTCTCAATATGTCACATTGTAAATTGCAGCTTTCCACTGATATCTGTTTGTCTTTTACGGCTGCTGAAGTGGACTAGGATGTTATAATGGAGGCAATTGAATGCAGATCAGTTATACTTGAAAGGTCGTACACCAAAAGAGACTTTCTACGACAAGAAAGACGTTTATGGTCACGATGCCCCATCATACGACGTAGTCAAACACTGCCATCGCCAGTTCAAATGTGGTCGGACATCGGTGGAAATATGGACCACATTCCGCCATTGATGATGACACCATCCATAAAGTGGAAGCTACCATTTTGGAGGATCACCATATAACTATTTGGTCACTAGCCCAAGAAGTGAAGATAAGTGTAGGGTCCGTGGAAAATAATCATTCACGACCATTTGCCCATGCAGAAGTTGTCTGTACGATGGATTCCGAGGATGCTCACACTTTTTCAGAAGCAGGAGCGAGTCGATTACCCCCAAACTCTTTTGACATTGTACCAAGAAAACAAGGACTTTTTCGTCAGCCTTATCACACAGGATGAAACATAGACCCATCACTATGATCCTGAGAGTAAAGCCCAGTCGAAGCAATGGAAGCATGATAATTCACCTCCTGCAAAGAAGGCTCGCGTTCAACCTTCAGCAGACAAGGTAATGCTCACAGTCTTTTGGGATCAGCGCCGAGTATTGACGATGGATTTTCTGGCAAAGGGCACCACCACAATTAACGGGGCATATTATGCTTCTCCGCTGACGCCATCAAAGCCAAGGAGGCGTGGCATGCTGACCAAAGGAGTCTGTCTCCTTCAAGACAACGCCCAGTTTACAATGCACATGTTGCCCAGATGAAAGCACACCCCTGTAGCTATAAAATCATCCCTTTTTCTCCTTACTCTCCTGACCTCGCACCATCAGACTTCCACTTCTTTCCAACCATGAAGCCTTTTTTGAAGGGGAAGCACTTTTGGGATGATGATGAACTTATTTCCGAGATAAAGTCTTGACTCCTGATGCAACCTACCGACTTCTACAGACGAGGTATTTACAGCTGTATAAAGCGATGGAAGAAGTATATCACCATTGGTAGTGGCTATGTAGAGAAAGACTAATAATTGTGCCAGGTTTCGTTTATCCCAGTCCTTGAAAAGTGGTTCAGGGGAAATCATTAATGAACATCCTTCGTATTATAATTCATTTCTATTGATCAGTCAGTAGTTATCAAGGAAGTCGACTAAAATTCCTTTATTTTTTTAGTTTTTGATGTCCAGCTTTAGGAGACTGGAAATTGATCGGGAACAAGAACACAGTAACAATTTTATGAGAAGTAAATTATAGAGGAGATATATTATCCATATCCCTGGGGTCAATGAATCTAGATGCGAGGATTAGTTGTCTTTGTCAAAATCCAACGCTCCATCAATAAAATTCCCTGTCCTTTCATCCCTTTGGTTTGTGAAACCGAATAAAATTTTCGAAATTAAGTGGAGAATTAAAGAATTTTTGAGAAAGTAAGGTTGGGAGTAACAGCATGGAAGCAATAAAGAATGAATGGAACAAAGCGAGGCAAGTGAAAGAATGGAGGAGAAAGGCGTAGACGATATATAATTGGATTAACACTCGATCTTCCCCAACAGTTACTAAATTATACATTTTTATTTCATGGTTATCGTTAAAAATATCAGTTAAATAATATTTTGAAAGACAAATTTGGTTGAAAAAAATTATTATTTCGATAACTTTCTAATGAATTGTTTCTGTGGTTAGGAATAAATTATTTGCTATTTTTTAATATTTTATATTTTGTTTTAATGACATATTTTGTGATGAATGGTGTAAACATTTTGCTTGTATCCATAAAACATTTCAGTCCGCTAACAAAGGTCGCTACTACAAAGTTAATTGCGATGAAATGTAAAATTACAAATTCGTTAAAGAAACAAAAATGTCATTTTGATTTAGAGTTATCTCATAATCAAACACTTTGCCGGCTTCAATAATTTTAGGGAGAAGCAAATAAAGGTTAAAAATGTAATTTTAGATTTGTATTATATAAACGCCTCAACAAACTTCATAATTTAGATTCAATTTGGTGAAAACCAAAACAAATATGACATTGAAGGCAGGAAATATAGTTTGAACATTTATTATTAGAAGAGTTGGGGAGATTTAAATCGATAAGCGTTTGATGACCAGCAATCTGACGCTGAATCCCAGTATTGTGTTTTGCTGCTGAATTCCGATACTGTATTTTAGTACTGTGTCCTGGCATTGAGTTCCACTTCTGTATTTCAGCATTGAGCTCTCACACTGACTTTTAGCTCAATGTCATAGCACTGTGTCCCAGCAACTGTTCCAGTTTTAAAACCCTGCACTGTGGAGTATCTCTAGGAAGAGGCAAACAACAAACAGACAATAATCGAATTCACTTCGTTATGAAAGGCTTTTTTTAGGAGGATAGAGTTCATTGCTCAAAGCGATGGATGTAGGTTGATATATTTGATCATTATTTCGTTAGACTTCAATATTTCAATGGAACTAGAGAGAATAAGAATATTGCCTTCAAATTTTGGCACAAGGTCAGAATTTTCAGGAAAAGGGTAAGTCGATTACAGCGACCCCGTGTTCAACTGGTTTTTATTTTATCGACCCCAAAAGGATGAACAGTAAAGGCAACCTCAGCGAAATTTGAACTCAGAAGGTCAAGTTATACGGAATGCCGCTAAGCGTTTTTCCGGTGTGCTAATGATTCTGCCAGCTCAGCGCCTTTGCAAGGGAAATATTGATTTCAAATTTTGGTATGAAGCTAGCAGTTTCAGGGCTAAGTTGCTTACATCGACTCTGGTACTCAACCGGTACTTATTTTATCGACCTCGAAAGGCTAGAAGGCAAAGTCGACCTCGGGGGAATTTGAACTCAGAACGTAGAGACGAACAAAATGCCGCTAAGCATTTTGCCCGGTGCAGTAACGATTCTGCCAGCTCACAGCTTTTGCAAGAACTATTAAAATATGTTATTGTGTACTGCTTTTTTCCTGATAACACAAACGTTTTCGAATCCATCTACATGGTTCCAGGTTCTGTTCTACTGCTTGGCACTTTGTGTGTTTTAGCCTCGGGTCGACCAAAGCCTTGTGAGTGAATTTAGCAGACGGAAATTGGAAGTAAGCTGTCGTGCAAATATGTGTGCGTGCGTGTGTGTGTGTGTGATCTTTGCATCTGTGTTTGTTCCTCACCAGTGCTTGACAAACAGCGTTGGTGTGTTTACGCCCCCTTAACATAGCGGGTCGGTAAAAGAGATCGACGGAATAAGTACCGGGCCTAAAGAAGTACTGGAGTTGATTCATTCAACTAAAAATTCTTCAAGGCAGTGCCCCAGCATGACCACAGTCTAATGGCTGAAACAAATAAAATATGAAAGACATATATATATATACTAGCATTAAAGATCCGTCGTTGCCGGGTCATAGTGCTAGTGCATGTATATATATGTGAATATATATGTGTACATATTACATGTACATCTATATATATACATCTACACATAAAATACAAAATACAAAGTTATATCTTGATATCGCTAGTGATAACAATACTCAAAATATATAACAGACTGGAATTGTAAGCCCGTCTCTTGTAATTTCGATCAATTGTATCTTGTCCTACCTCTTGTATAGAAGTGTGGCTACAATCCAGCCTACCTCTACTTCTGGGGAGGGGGATTTTTAATTTTTTTCCGGGACGTCCTACGTCCCAGATATAAAGGTAAAAATAAAATATTTCCACTTTGCAAGTTCGAGTCAAGTGCTCCCTTGCACGCTCCGTTGACTCAAACCTTGCTTCTATTGTGACGAATTTACCGCCTCTGATTAGATACCTTTCATAGTCGCATGAAGACACTTTTCGAAGGTGCTTTCCTCCATGTGTTCAAAGTATGTGTTCAAGTTTTAGGGAATCGTAGTGGAGAAGATATGATATTGCTGTGGGCTCGCCCTAGGCAAAAAGTTCAAGATTTTTGTTTTTACCGATGACACTTCCCTAAGTAAGACATGTGTAAAATTTGAATGAAATTGGTTGAGTAGTTCTCAAGTTTTAGGGAAACACACAGACAGACACACATTCTCAGTTTTATATATATAAAGATATATATTATATCATCATATATTATATTATATCATATATTTCTAACCGTGACTAATAAAGGGTATATATATAGTTATGGTATATTCTGTTAAGAACGTATTAGAGTACAGTATAAAGCTCGTCCACGTTTAGATTTTTCAATTATATATATACATACATACATATATATATATATATATATATATATATATATATATTATATATATATATATATATAATATATATATATATATGCATCTTTGTTAACGCACAACGAGTACACCTTTTAGTTTTGTTTCAAAGCTAAATCAATGCACTTTCGAACTTTTTTTTGTGATTTGTTGTTTTCTGACGATTATGTACTTGTAACTTATTTGGAACAAGTTATACAGAAAATAATGAGCCACCTCTCTACTGCCCGTAAGTTAAGAACTTACTATAACCCTCAAAAAAGGTGCTATTTACACTTCCTCCAAGAGAGACATGTACAACAAGACTCGATGAAATGAATTCTTTTGTGTATTTTGACAGCTCTTTGTACAAGGATAGATCTTTTGATTTCGAAATGAAATTGAAAATTAAGAAAGCTTCAGTTAGCTTTGTTAACCCGGAGAAACGAATTTGCTCAGATAGAAATTAAAATTGCTCACCTGTCTTTGCAACATTTTGCTGCTGAGAAAATTCGAATTGCCCTTCAAATAGTAAAACATGATACAATAAAAGTGCATGCTATTGAAACTCTGAACAGTAGAGAGTTCTGAGGAAACATTACTTGCATGTCTCATTATTTTCCACAACCTCCTGCATTCTGCGCAGATTGGCTCTTCTCAGGACTTAAGAGTTTTTGACTCCGTCTCTGTAAATGATCTTGAGCATTGTGCTCACCCACCATTGGTAAAATGCTTTCAACATCAGTCCTACTACAATGTTTGAAAGACGCGCTAGATGAAAAATTCAGGGAAGAGCCAGCAGTGTTCCGGGCAAGAAGATCACACACCGAACAGATCTTTGTATTATGAAACACTGCAGATCAGTGCGCAGAACTCCAGCAATCACTAATCCTCAGTTCTTCTACTGGTGGGCTGAAAATCAATTTTGGACAACTGCGTAAGAGTGAAACTACAGGTGATGTGATTCTTGGCCAAATTATGTGCTACACTTTTTTTACAAATAAAGAAAAATTCAAAATAAAATCAAACATAGGTAATCATGTGAAATGATACCAAATCTGGAATAGGCGAATGTCTGCAATGGGGAAAATGGTTCTGCTTGAAATCAAAATTGAGGGCTACAAAATATATGTGTGCACGTGTGTGCGTGTATGTATATATATAACGGGAAGCTTTATGAAAATAAACAAAAGACGAAGGCAGGTGGAAAACAAACGAACAATTGTATTAGTATGGCGCTCAGGAAATATAAATAAAACAAGTCTTTAACGTTTCGAGCCTACGCTCTTCAACAGAAAGATACACAGAGAGAGAAAAACACAGAAAGAAGGAGAGAAAAAAAAATGCGTGCAGTAGCTAACGAATCAACATGGCGATCTGGCGATATATATACATATGTATGCACTCACACATTTAAATCTCTACACAAATACAAAAGCACACATGTACACAAACATACGCATATACACATACTCATACACACACACCTACAATTGCACGCACATGTTACGTGTTTTTGCACTCTACACACTTTCCTATCGATCCGAACTTTGTTACATTTATGACAACATGAAGACTCTCTTTTACAAAAGTGAGATAATTATACATGTGTAGAAAAATGAGATAAATACACCTGCGTAGAAATATGAGACAATTGCGCCTGAATAATAAACGGAAAGAACTGACGTCAAGCAAGAATAATCTACCTCTTCTGAGATTTCCTGTTGACATTTGTTTACCATAAATTTCCAGGTTTAAATTATTAACAATGTCTTTCAGCATGTTGTTTTAAATGAAATATATTCTAAATTTTCGAAATCATACAGAAGCAGGCTCTTCCATACATATAGATGAAGAGAGGGAGAGGAGGAGGAGAGAGAGGGACAGGGGGAGGAGAGGGACAGACAGACAGACAGATAGATAGGGGAGGGAGAGAGACAGATAGATACATACCTACGTATGCACGCACATTGAGAGTGAGAGAGAGAGAGGCTGACAGACAGACAGACAGACAGACTGACAGAAACACAGATACAGCCAAACAACAAAACAGGCAGGTTCAGATAGGAAGAAAGAAGCTGCTGAAAATGGTACTTCCACAAATATATTCGTACACAAACACGTGTGTGTGTATGTGTCTGTCTGTCTGTCTGTCTGCTCGTCTGTCTGTTTGCTCGTCTGTCTGCTCGTCTGTCTGCTCGTCTGTCTCTGTGTATGCGATTGTGCATAAAACTAATTTGAATTTTCTACGTGTATGCACGCATGTATGTGTGCCTGTGTACGTTTAATAAATTCTCCCTGTTAAATATTAACAGATTAATTTAGAAAATACTGATAAAAGATTTATCGATAGTCATCAAGTAAAATATTTGACTATTCTGCCGCTATTTAAAATTACCATGTAACTAAAGCTAAGTTGAAGCAACTTCATATATATATACATACGTATGTGTCTGTGCATATGTATGTATATAGCTTAATGTGGAGGCGCAATGGCCCAGTGGTTAGGGCAGCGGACTCGCGGTCATGGGATCGCGGTTTCGATTCCCAGACCGGGCGTTGTGAGTGTTTATTGAGCGAAAACACCTAAAAAGCTCCACGAGGCTCCGGCAGGGGATGGGGGTGATCCCTGCTGTACTCTTTCACCACAACTTTCTCTCACTCTTACTTCCTGTTTCTGTTGTGCTTGTATTTCAAGGGGCCGGCCTTGTCACTCTCTGTGTCACGCTGAATATCTCCGAGAACTACGTTAAGGGTGCACGTGTCAGTGGAGTGCTCAGCCACTTACACGTTAATTTCACGAGCAGGCTGTTCGGTTGATTCGGATCAACCGGAACCCTCATCGTCGTAACCGACGGAGTGCTTCCACATATAGCTTAATACAGAAAGTAGAAGAGAGCTAGTTTAAGAAACTGTAATATAGTAAAACTAAAGCTGTTATTTGGTATTGTTCTACTTCTGTTTTTCACATTTACATATAATAATGTTATTTGATAACGAAGATATATGGATATATGTTGGAAACACTGTCTTTGTGTATTGGAAATTATACATGTATAGGTAGGTAAATCGTCAGATAGATAGGTAGGTAGGTAAATCGTCAGATAGATAGATAGATAGATAGATAGATAGATAGATATGTTTCTTTATTAGCCACACAGGCTGCACACAGATAGAACAAATTACAAGGTAGAGCTTTTCTTTTGAAGGTATTAAAAAAAAAAAAAAAAAAAAAGGAAGGGGGAGGTTCGATCAAAAGGGATCGTAAAAGGAGAGAAAGAGGACAAAAATAAGGGGGTTAAAAAAAAAAAAAAAAAAAAAAAAGGGGGGGGGAGAGGAAAAAAAATGATCAATAGGATCGTTATCACAGAAATGTCAATATGAAGTGTAAAGGGAGGACAGGTGAGGTTTACCCGTGGAAAGAAAAGCCTGCGGAAAGACCACGGTAACCTCGGTCAATGAAGTCACATTTTATATTTCTTTTTTTTTTTTTTTTTTTTTTGCAAATAAGCAACTCTCTGTTTTCGATTTCTGGGTTCATAGGACTATGCTCAAGGTGGCTTCGTCATTCATACGTGCCATTCTTGCTACATTCACCCATCTTTTTTTAAAACATTCGCTAGACAAAACTTGCCTCTCTACTCTCACTTTCCTTTTCAAGTGGTACTTGAAGAAGTTGATGAGAGATTGACCAGAGAGGAAAGTGTTTGTCTCCAATCCTTTCAGACGCGTCCACCAGATACATTCTTTCGCCATAGCCACAGGATGATGAAAATAGCTCTTCCTTCCCGTTTGAAGGAAGGAGGCGTGACAATATTGACGATAGACTCAGCTGATAAACCGACTCGTCCCACACGTGACAGCAGTTGTTCGACATAAGCCACAGGTCGGAAATTGTTGGACACTGAACGAGTGCGTGCAGAACGGTTTCGTCGCTCTGACCGCATCTCGGGCAGGTCGGTCCCGTGTTTCTCGAGCCGTGTCTGTAGAGCTTATCCCAACGGGTAGCGCTTCTCGGTAGCACTGCCAGGCCAGGGATCTCTGGAAGTTGTCCATGGGCCCTGGCCCGAAAGTCGTCCCGAACAGGCGGGTCAGGTACTCCTCGTCGACGTCCAGGTTCGCCCCGAGCTCGTCGTCGTACCTCCCCTCCACTAAACCCCTATAGAATGCTTTGGTTGTGTTGAAGTCACTTAAGGTCGACCCAGGACGGCAGAGTTGCTTGAGAGCAACGCGACACTCGCGGTGCCATTCGCCCTTCCTCGGCCTCTTTTTGATCCACGACTGCAGTTCGGTCATGGAGACGAGCTGCGGGAAAGCGTGCCTCACAAACGGCGACCACACCTGTTCACCGTCGTCTACATAGAGCCAGAGATGTCGCAGTCTCAGCGCGTGTCTGCGCATCATCAACCACGGCATGCCCAGCCCTCCTTTTAACGGGTGTTGACAGCAAATGGATCGCCTGACCATCGGGACGCATCCTTTCCACAAGAAGCGAAGAGGATGCGTTTAGTTTTGGTGATGGTAGGGTCGGGACAAGGTACGACGGTCAGGCGGTAGTAGATGACGGACGCGATGTACGTGTTCGCCACCTCCGCTCGACCTTTTAGGGACAGTTTCCTCTCGGCCCATTGCCGGGCGAGAGTGACCACCCTACTCGTTATCTCGTTCCAGTTCTTCTCCACTTGAGGTCCGGACCAAACCAGACCCCGAGCAACTCAACCGGGCCGTCGGTCCAGCGTCCCACGACGGAGGCGCTGGTGGACGGCATGGGCTTGCTTCTCCAGGTGCCTAGTCGCAAGCCCACTGACTTTTCCCGGTTGATTTTCGCTCCTGTCACCGCTTCGTAGTTTTTCAGTGTCTCGCCGACCAGCTCGATGTGCTCGTGGCTAGACACTATGACGGTGACGTCGTCCGCGTATGCAGACACGCTCGTCCCGCATCCCAATTCTCGCGGGATGCCCCTTAGAGTCGCCAGCTTCCGCAGTAGTGGCTCAAGAGTCAATACGTATAGAAGCGCCGAGAGGGGGCATCCCTGACGGACCGAACGTGCAATGTCGAAAGGTCTCGATAGATGTCCATTTACGCGAATTACCGAACGGATGCCTCTGTACAAGGCAGCTATCCAGCCGCGGAAGACGGGACCGAAACCAGCCGCTCTCAGGACTGCCTCCAAGTATCGATGGTCTACCCTATCAAAGGCTTTTGATTGATCCAAGTTGATCAGGCCCCACCCATGCCAGGTTCGTTAACTACCCTGTCTATGATGTAGCGCATCAGATGGAGGTTGTCATGGATGGTCCGGCCTGGCACGGCGCATGTTTGCGCCTTGTCGACCAGTTTCTCGATGACAAGCGCCAACCTCTTGGCTAGCACCTTGGCCAAAATTTTCAAGTCTGCATTAAGCAGAGTGATGGGCCTAAAGTTATCTATTACATTTCCCTTGTTTAGATCTTTCTTCAGCAGTGTTACGGCTCCTCGGCTCACAAAACCAGGAATGCTCCCGTTTTGCTGCCAGTTGCAGTACACGCCGCCAAGAGATCTCCAAACAGTCTGGCATACAATTGTAAAGCTCGTAAGATAGATAGATAGATAGATAGATAGATAGATAGATAGATAGATAGATAGATAGATAGATAGATAGATAGATAGATAGATAGATAGATAGATAGATAGATAGATAGATAGATAGATAGGTAGGTAGGTGTAGATGTATATCAATATGTTTGTATGTACGTATATGTATGCCTATATGCAAAGGGAGGGAGAGAGAGAGATGCATCAGTATAAATTTAGTGTACGCGACTGAAAGAGCAGCAAATAAAAAAGCCATCTATATATCCCATGCAATATATAGACATTGTTGAGAAGCATGATGCTATGGCCATTCTATGGATAAAATCTCTTCATAGATATATATTGTGTGAAACGCAGTATATACCGAAGCGAGGCGAAATGGAATTGCCTTAGCAGTAATTCACAAGAAAGCCAGCAGCATTTCGTCCTTTTCAGGCCATATCAATAATAAGTACCCACTAGTCACGTGTCTGGACGAAATTTGTCCCTCCTTATATAGGAGACAGTGAATTATACATTCACTGTTGTTGCGAATAGACCGCTGGGTTGAATAAAAATCCGATGTACGCAATTCAGACAGTGTTAGAATAAAATAGCTATCAATGTATCATACTGGATATACACTGTTAAAAGGCATGCTGCGGTGGTTTGCTTCGTAAGTATGTTAAGTATGGAACATAAATATTGATTTAAATTTAATCCTTTTTTATTTGCGTACACTGGGTTTTCGCTCAGCCTGGTGGCTATTCACAATAGCAGTGAGTGTATAATTCAATTGTTTCCTATATATTGAAAGGGGAAAATTTCGTCAAGGCATGTGGCCAGTACGTACACGTCATTGATAAAGTCCAAAAAGTTCGAAATATATATCTTGCATCACACTTAGAACAATTTTGATTCGTCTCGTTTTGAGTGTTTTACGTCTGTGAGAATTTTTTTTCTACCGTAAACCACAGCATCATGCTTTCAATAGTGTATATACATATGTATATGTATGATATATAAGTATGATACTTAAATGGCTAGAAGTGATAATTAACGTGTGTTTCAAAATGTTATACATCCTTCACTGGTTGATAAATCCGGACTCATTTTATTTTAAAAATTGGACCCCACATCATCATTTAAATTCCAATCAGTTTCTTCACCGACCGTCATTTATTTTGTCCAGAAATCAATAAAATCAGATTGATTATATTGACTGTAAATATTCGCTGTTTTCTTTTTCATTTTTTATAGTTTGTTGATTTTAGTTTTGTTAGTGTTTTTAAGTTTGTTTTTCTTTTGCATTTGATCCTGTCGTTAGTTTTACATTACTTTCTTTAAATCTTATTTCATTAGACTCTGTAAACATTTTGTTAGACACTAGCATATTAAACTATTACAATAAAACACACCAGCGTCTTTCTTTTGCAGGTATATAATTTAATTATTCTCATTAGACAGACACAAGGCAACGTGTTATTAAGGGAAATAACAGTTGGTTAAATCAACCACGGTCACGGCTGGTACATTATTTTTTTTCGACCTACAGAGTAATGTAGGTCAATTTTGACTCTGCGTTCTGTGTGCGAATTTCATTGCAGTTAGGCTAAAGGGACACATAGAATAAATACCAGACTTCAAAATAAGTACATAGGTCGATTTGTTCGACTAAACCCCTCAAGGTGATGTCCCAGTATGGTCGCAGTCCAGTGAATGAAACAAGCAAAATATAAAAGATAGATGCAGGTGTGGGTGTGTAATAAGAAGATGCACCCCAACCACATTGCTCCGGGTTCAATCCCACTGACTGCGTGGCTCCTTGGGCAAATATGTTATACAATAGCCGCGGACCGACCGAAGGCTTGTAAATCGATTTGCTAGACGAAAACTGAAAGAATATTGTGTGTGTGTGTATGTGCGCGCGCGCGTGTGTGTGTGTGTGTGTGCGTGCTTTTGCGTTTGTCTTCATCTAATGCTTGGCAACCATTGTTGTAATCACGTCTTCCGTAATCTAGCGGTTCGGCAAAAGAGACTAATAGAATAAGTATCAGGTTTTTACAAACCTAAGTATTGCAGTCGATTCATTCCATTAAAAATTATCTTAGGTGGTGTCCTGACATGGTCGCTGTCTAATGAATGAAACAAGATAAAATATATGATTCTTCTCTTTTGTTTTTGGCTATTCGATAAGTTCATCATTTGTCTTCGTTTCAGGACGTATCTGACCAACTACGGTGACCTAACTAGCAATCTCGGTCATTTTAATTGTTCTAAGATGCTAGCCTTTTGTGTTACTCTCTAATTATGAATCTTGTCATTTATGTCGATCCAGTTATTATACATGCATATATATATATATAATATATATATATATATATATATATATATATTATATATATATATGCATGTATGTGAATGTGGGCAATTAAGTATTATGATATTCATACATGCATGTATGTATACAGAAAGGTGTGTGTGTGAGTGTATGTATGTATGCATACCAATATTAGTCTAAATGCGAATCATACTGGCTATGAATTCAGATTAATTCTACCAGTTTATCAATGGATCGGGCTATTTAAGTTTGACTATGACTCCTGATTAATTTTATTGATTTAACTACGAATTAACTACTTATCTCATTCAAACTCGAATAAGATCATTTACCTACGTCTGAAAATTATTCTGGCCATTTATGCTGGCCCATCTATAAATTCCGGTTATTTCTATTGCTCTAATTATAAATTTGGTCACTTAAGCTGGTCTTGGTGTTAATTTGATCATCTGTGTTGTTCTAACCATAAACTTTACTATTTGCTTTACTTTCCATACTGTTATTAAAACGTCTGAACGTGCCATATACATGCATGTATGTATGTGTCTGTTTGTACGTATGCATCATGTATATGGATAGATAGATAGATAGATAGATAGATAGATAGATAGATAGATAGATAGATAGATAGATAGATAGATAGATAGATAGATAGATATATGAATTCTTGTGTGTATAAATGAATCTATGTATACCCAATTGTTTCAGTCTTCTGTTTAGAGATGTATGTTTGTGTGTATTGCCTATTGTCGTAGTTGAAAACATTTATTTCAAACACAGAATTTCTGAATCAAAACACAAATATCCACTTAAACATTGGCTCTGAATTATTGTCCCAATAAAAAGGTTTTCTATTGCAATTTTATCCAAATTCTTTTATGTGTATGTATGTTTATATATCTGTTTGTACATATGCGAGTATGTGTGTGTGTGTGTGTGTGTACATTTATATGTTCGTTTATGTGTTTATATGTGTATATATATTTGTGTGAGTATATCTGAGTATATTTGTATGTTTGTGGTTGGTTTATGATTCTGCCATCTAACTAAATTTGTTCTGATATATAGATATTGTGTCTGAAAGTAAAAGCTATCAGAGAATATATCGAGGAAAAACGTGTAATTCTTTAGTTATAAATCATTTTAGAGATACAAATAAACATATTTTCCTGAGATAAAAAAAAAATGTTTTACAAATCAGCAACCGATATTTCCATCTAAATAACCTAAAACACTTGATTGTGGGATTTTTGTTGATTTAGTCTCGTCTGATAGTTTCTCTTAATGTAATATTAGATTTATGAACGAAGCTAGAATACTTAACCTGAAAGAACAAATGTTGACCACTCTGGGGGGTTTTCACTTAAATGTTATTTCACACCATTTGCAACAAAGCAATTTAACCTATTACTCGTAGCTTCGATGCAATTAGGAAGTGTTTGAAAGGCTTAAGTGAAATCTGTGTTGAAAAATACAGGAATATATCAGTGTGTTTGTGTATATCTGGTGTCGTTTCTATTTGATATTTCCTGAAAAATTACTCTTGTTCTGTCTTGCATAACCACCTATTCTAGCTAAAAACATGAGATGATCAAATATTTTGCGTTTATATTACTGTTACTACTACTACTGCAGCTACTGCTGCTTTTGTTATTACTGTTGTGTCTTAGAGACAGACCAACTCTGACTGAGTAGACATTTTTGTCAAAGCAAGTGTAGCCGTGACCACCTCGTCTTATTTTATGATATATGGTATCTCAAACTAAGTTATTTAATGTGCCATATTCTTTTCTACCAACCATTTTAAGTCATTTAAGGGAAGCGTGGATTTATTACACTCAGAACCAATGAACACATATAGGTCTTCTCGCTAACTCCAGGCCTGTTCCATTTAATTTAATAGTGGGACGATTTTCACTGAGACCCATTAAATTTATACATGGTTCCGAGCTAAATTTGACAATATTTATGTTTCCCTTTTAAGAAATTTTCATGTACTGTTGAACAGTCAACGGTGTTGGAGAGCATAAGAATTATAGTTGTATTTGAGAAATAGCTAGCTGAATCGGAGAATTGGAAACCAATACTCATTGTCATCTGAATATTGGAAAAGAGTTACCTGTCTCATGATTTGCGCCGGGTATCAAAATACTGACATCATGACTGCTCCTCGGTGCTCTATGAACACTTTAAAGGCTGGAAGACATGTAACGGTGACTACGAACTCGTAGCCGGTAGGGCATCTGCACACTGGAATTCATCACATAATTACAAGACATGGCCCTAGGCTCAATGTAGATGGCTATTTGAAGCTAGAGACTGTGGTCAAACTCTAGCTGGAGAGGGTTACTGCTGGAAGGCCATATGTTAGGCAGCATGATTCGGATCTTTGCCACACCTCCGGAAAGAGTCACGAAGTGGTTGGAGAATTCCTATAACTTCACCAACCCAATTTCTGGCCTCCAGATTCGCCCGATTGTAATTCGATGCATTACTCTGAGTGGGGAGCGGTTGAGGAAGACACCAACCACTCTGCCTGCAACACCAAGACCGAACTGATGGCAGAGATCAAGGTGTTTGAAGATCTTCCCAGGAACACCGTGAGGAACTCATGCGCCACGTTCCGGAGCCGTCTTAAGGTTGTGTTGGAAGTTGGGGGCGGCTACTTTGAGTAAACTCTTATCTCCCAGCCATAATGTAGTTGATATTTAACTTATTTTAATACTTTTATTTTTGAATGGAATATTATGTTTTCTTTTCCTTTTATGAAAACTGTCAAATTTAATCCGAACACCCTGTATTATTTTCACTCAATAATTCGTTAAATAATCTTTGTATCGTTGGGTGAGCACCATTAATTATAAATTCATATAACTGAATAATAATTTATAAATTAAGGAAAGAGCGAGAGATCAGAGACCCAATGGAAAAAATATTATTCTAAATGAATGAATCTTTAAATAACGTTTAATATCACAGAGCGAGCCCATTAATTTTGCATAACTTTAACTGATTCATTAAATAATGTTTATACTTTTGCGAAAATCATTTTCTTTCTCATCAAACCAACAACTTCCAACCTAGAATTTAAATGCTGCGAATTTGTAGAGCTGTAAGAATGTTAGCTAGAATATCTTCCAGTATGTTCTATCTCACTGCATTCTTAGTTCAAATCTCACTGGTTGGTTTACAAATTTTCAAGGCTGGGAATAAATAGCGTCATAGAAGGTTAGTTCATTGACAGAATTGCTATTGCTTCGGGTGAGATGATGTCTTGTGCCTTCTGTTCCAGTTCTTTATACTCTGAGTTCAAATTTTACTTAGGTACCAGGTCTAAATTGCTAGCTACGGCGGTATTCCGTACAACCTCCAATTGGCCATCAGGCATGCCTACAGCCAGTATAGATAATCTGACAATACGGTGGAATGAAATTGAAGAAAATCAATAATTTTCTCGATGTTTTCCATAATCTGCTCCATTTATCTTTTGTCTTTTATTTTTTACTCGTTTCAGACATTAGACAGCGGTCATACTGGAGCACCGCTCTGAATTTTTAGTTGAATGAATCGATCCCAGTACTTACTTTTTAATCCTAGTACTTATTCTATCGGTAACTTTTGCTGAACCGCCAGGTTATGTGGAAGTAAACACACCAACACCGGTTGCCAATCAGTGGAGGAGGACAAACACTGACACAAAGACACACATACATACATATATATATATATATATATATATATATATAAACGACGGGCTTCTTTTGGTTTCCGTCTACCAAATCCACTCACAAGGCTTTGGTCAGCCGAAGCTATAGTAGAAGCTCAAGTTGCCACGCAATGAGATTGAACGCCGAACCATGTGGTTGCGAAGCAAGATTCTTACCACACTGTCACGCCTATATTTGACCAGTAAGATATTTAGGGCATTCTGAAATTATTCTGAAGCAAACCAAATCGCTGTAGGTCTGTTAAAGAGATAAGATTATTAGCCATTAGCACAGTTGTGGTTGTATGTATAGTTACGAATTTCTTTTGAATCAACTTAGTTATAAATTTGTTAGTCTTTTACTGTAGCCTCAGGTCGGTCAATGGCTTATGAGTTGAACTTGAAAGATAGAAAGTGTCGTTTTGAAAATTCTTGCAGATACGCTTTTGAAAACGTTGTCCTAGATACAAATATGAAATACGTAAAGATATTCTAAGTGGGGTGGAATACTCCGTTTATAGGTTTGATGAGTCAAGGTTATGGAAGGCATAATCATCGCAACAAGAACAACGGCAACACCAAGCAGATATTTTGTTTAGACTGAAGAAAATATTTTACATATTTTTAAACAAAACAAAATGTCAGTTTAGAAAAGAAAGAGAATAATCTGTGAATGCTAATTACTGTCGTTGTTAATAAACCCCGCATCAGACTTGATTAAACCAACCTATGACCAAGAACGCTCAAGAGGTGACCAACCTGTTTTTTTACTAAATGTTTCTCAGACCACATCATTCCGTTTGTTATCTGTTTAATACAGATTTTGTTTGGCTGTTATATCTAGCAGATAGAACAGCCACGTTTGTTCTTTCAGATGTTATTTAATCCCAGGTCAATTTTATTCATTCTCGACTTACAATCAAAAACATTCCAGCCATGACAATCCAGTCTTTTTGCAACAGTATAATCTTGTGTTCTTCATTTTTAAGACGTTGCGGCATGATTTGAGAAAAATTTAACTGTCTTTCCTAGCATGTCGATCGGCCATGCTGAGGTTCCTGAACATTGATATTAAATTAATATGCGAAACAATTTCGTTCATATCGCAAAATATCTAAATTCTTTAAATTTATTGATATTTGTGGAATTATTTTAAAATCTGAGATGCTAAAATGTTTATTTGACAACGAAAACTCTAGGATTGTTCAACAACTTTATTTAGAGTCAGAAGAAAACTTGAAATCCATTAAATTGATCTTTTTTGTGTTTGTTTTTGAGTTTTCATTTAATTTGTTTTCTCTCCACAAATGGATAGATTCTCGTATTACATTTAGAAGCTGTAAGAAAAATAAAAAGCTTTTCATTTGTCTTTAACAAAACATAGTTTCTCTGATTTATACACACGCAAATGAAAGTTGAGTTTAAGCAATTTTAGATTTTAAGTCAAGTTATTTTCTGGTTGACTTTGTCATTATTTCTTAATTACTTTGTTAATTTTTTTCACTTTTGTTTGAGATATTGCTGCTATTGTTATTTCTATAATTAAAGTTGAGTGCTCCGTTAAAACAATTTCCATGTACTTTGACAGATAAACCATATGAACCACTATTGGCAATGTCATTACATGCTTTGTGACAATCTCTTCACTTGGGAATCAATAATATCGTTAGGTGACAATTTGATGTTGACTCTGCTCTTTTACTGACCTCTTATTTAGTATTCTTTTACGTAGGATTCTCAATCGCATGGTTCCCGTTTCGATCACACTGAGCAGCACTTTGAACAAACATCTCCTATCTTTGGCTAATACTTTGGCCTGTTTTGTCGTCGGTTACGACAACGAGTGTTCAAGTTGATTCGACCAACCGAACAGGCTCCTCGTGGAATTAACTGAGCACTCCACAGACATGCGTACCCTTAACGTAGTTCTCAAGGAGAATTATTTTATCGTGACAAAGAATTCCACAAGATTGGCTCTTTGAATTACAGGTACAACTCATTTTTAGCACGTGAGTGGACTGTAGTAATGAGAAATTAAGTATCTTGCTCAAGGACACAACTCGCCGCCGAGAATTGAACTCACGACCTTACAATCGTGAACCGAACACCATAACCACTAAGCCACGCGCCTTCCCTTAATAAATTGTGAGTAAGATTTGATAGTGGAAAAAACGGTTGGAATTCATTTATATAACGAGTACGTGTTGCAAACATATACCATGATTTCGCAAATTGTTTTCAAAGCCTGTGTAGACACAGACGCTCTCTCAACCTCCTTATCATTGATGCAGCACAACTAGTACTAGTTACAGTTGAATAAACTGGAACAATGTAAAATGAAGTGACACCCAGTCTTGAAATTGTACCCACGGCATTTCGATTGCGAGCCCACCACCCTAACCCCTAGATTATGCATCATCACTGTGTGTGTGCTTGTGTGTGTGTTTTTCTATAGCCTTGCCGAGATATATATATATGTACATACATACATACATATATAAATATATTGCAAACAATTTGCAGATGCATGTGCTGCCAGTTGAAAGCTTCGCATACCAGATGTTAGTTTATGGTTTCATTAGGAGAGAATGCGAACCATTTCAGGACCTTCCTCTTAAAGGCATTGTTGCATACCGGTCCCACTCTCTACCTACAAAGAAAACTTACTGTAGGTAGCTATTTAAATCAAGCACAAACTTGAAAGTGGTTGTAACAACTAGGCTAATCTGCATACTGTATGCTGCTCAGTGGTGAAGTTTAAATAATTAATATTTATGCACACCACACCATGTATGAATATATGTGTGTGTATCGAGAGACTGAGAGAGAGAGGGGGGGAATATATAGACAGGCAGACAGAGTCTGCTTCATAGATACCAGAATCCATTTACTAGTTCTAACTCGAACCGAAACTGCAATAGTTGACATTTTTTCCAATCTACTCCGCATTAAGATCCAGATGGATCTACGAGGTTGTGAAGCAAACTTCTTCACTACATGGTTAAACCTGCGTTTGAATATATTTTGAAATGCATCAACTATTTGCTTTTTATTGACCCAGAAACGACAGCACAATCGCCATTTATCTGTTTTACTGCATCCATCAAACCCTTTGTTGTTGTTGTTTTTTTTTACCTCGTATAACTTCATTTTAATTAAATACGAAGTCTTATTTTTATGTTCCTCACCTTCTGGTCAACGGGATCAAAAGTATAGGCTACACTGAACAATTACTGAAGCATTTAATTTTTTTGTTAATTATGCTTTTAATCTCATAAGAATCAGTTTTCAGTTCCATATCTAAAGCTAGTGGTCATTTCTTCTTAGAAAATGCTATAATTTTCAGTAACATCCACCTTGAGGTGAATTATTGCATAGTATCGGTGTTATAAATTAGTTACTACCATATTTACTGATATTACAGTATAACGCATATCACAGTTTTACAGATATTAACAATGTTATCACCAACAGCAACATGGTTAATAAATTTAATTAAGAATCTCCAAATAAAATTATGTCAACTTTATACTCATTTTACTTTCGATTAAGATCTAAACTAAAGAAATAATTTCTAAAAGACAATTTAGCTATATTGATTCAATGGAAACGTACTAAATAAAGTTCTCATCAGTATTTCAGGAAGGAAAAAATCTTTTATCTTGATTGCATGCAACGACCTGATTTCCTTTTCTTTTCTTTTTTTTCTTCTTAATTTGGCCTGTTCTCTTCTTTCTTTTTCTTACTATCATTATTGTTGTTCTTTTTCTTCTTCAACTTTTCCCTCCTCTGCCACCTCCCTGAAGTCATTTCTTTGCTATTTTAAACTTTTTAGTTGCTTTTTTTGTTTTTAGTATTTTTATTTTGCTTTCCTTTCGTGAATCTTCGAACTCTGTTTTCATATCGGTAAAAATCTATAATATTTATTAATGTATCTACATTATTTGAATCATTTATCAGTTCATATATTCTTCGACTTCTCATCTCCTATATCACCATTTTAAATTATTTCCATATATCTCAAGAATTTTATTTATTTTTATTTCTTGTTACTTTGGAGAATCTTTGGTAAATTATATCGAAATTTCCATCAGAAATGCCTCCTGGGGATAAATCTATTTTTAATGACTTTCTTATTACCTACTTATATATTCTTTTACATATTTTCCGCGTTATACTTATTTCAACTGGTTAAGTCTTTCGTTTCATTAACTTCCAATTTAAATAGTTATTAATTTTTTTCGATTGGTGAGTTGTGACGGAGTTTATGTTAAAATGAAATGATAACGATTTCTTAATGAGTTGAAACTTTAGAACTAAAGTTAAAAACAGAAATTTTAATGCTGATTTCTTTTCTGCCTTTTATCATCCTACATTTAGTAAAAGAGGTTGTATCTAATCAAGAATTAAAATACAAACTACTGACAAGTTAATACCTGTATGAGGTGAATTCATGAACATATCGAGGTTCACTTTTAATATATATTGCGAATACACTGCACAGAGTACAACAGTCGATAGAAATAAAAATCGAAATGCCTGGGAGCCATTGTATGCTTTCAGCGAGTAAAAGTACGTGTTGTTTTTTGACAAGATATTTAATATCACTCTTTCTGCTTTAAATCCTTCAAAATTCTAATAATTTTTTCACCATTTAGTTAGCGAAGGTAGATTAGAATCCTATTACTTTAAAATACGACCTTTGGTTTTTCGCGGCTTCCGTTAGAATTTATACATAAATCAGATATCTGGTGCGATTGCTTAGAACAAAGTGGACTCTTCTACAGAGACACAAGGACCAAGTGGTAGCCTTAAACCGAGCAATCGGTGTAAGTCTAACACTTAAAAATCCAGAACGCACAGAGTTGAAACAGATACCACAAGGTATCTCGCCCGAACCAAAATAGTTTCACCTACTCATTGTCCCGGACTGATATTTCATTTTATTGAGCAGGAACGGATGAAGGATAAAGTTGACTTCGGAGCGATTTGAACTCAGAGCGTAGAGGACTGGAACACTAAAGACTTCTTTTTCTCATGTTATGAATCCAGAGCAAATCAGACAGCAGACCCCATGCCAATCACTGAGATTTTCTCATTTTCATTATTTTATGTAAACAGTAGTTAGAACAGCACCTGAACTTGTGTTGCAAACTCATACGGTTAAGAGACTATACCTCCACCGTGGAACTCACTGACGGTCCCTCCACCATAGGCTCAACTGACTATGAGATTGTACATCAATATGGTATTTACACTCTTTTAGTTTACCTGGTATGGAACACGTGAGCCATCGAGGGAACCGTCACGTAATAGCAACCAAATTTCCTTCAAATTACACTCTACTGTCCTTAAACTAGATTATATTGGATAATACAGTCCTGGATATATTAATCCTGAAAAATAAATGAGATAGCGACATCTGGGATGTCCATGATTGTAGATCTAATTGATCAATGCCGATTTGGGCTAAGCAACAGCAACAGCAGCAACCTGGTAAAAACCACAAAAACTGCAGTGAACCATCGTTTTATGACAATCTATGAGAGTTTAACACGTGTATTGTATTGATTTCTTTTGTCTAAGGATATAAAGATCTACAACGACAATACCTAAAGATATTGCCGATCTCTATGAAGTGTAATAATATCAGCTGAAGTCAGAAAAACACATTTTTATCGTTATTGGCTGATGGCTTATTTTTTCTATCAGAACACCCCCTTATCTTTCAAACAATCAATGGATTTATGTAATACTTGACACTCAGGAAACGGTAAGTGTTAGGAAGAAGGTTTCGATTCACAATAAATTCTAAATTCCTTATTTTCAGCAAAATACTTGCACAATTCTTACTTTATTTTTTGAAAAAATATATTTTACATACAAAGTATTCAGCTTTAAAAAATATCAGCTGAGATTTTCTGTCACTTCCACTGATTGTGATATGGAAATAGGCGTTAAGTCTAAGGTAATATCTGTTTTCATGTTCACGTCCCATTGACCATAATTTCTTATAATGAAGCACAGGAATAATGTTCGTTGTGAATGGTTATGGTTATAGTCGGTTAAATTAATCCGAAAGGGAAATAGAATTGCCATAGGTTTTCGAACGTAAGAAGAATAAAATTAAACAATATTATGCATTTAACATGTTTTACCGTTTCTGCAAACTTTTAGCTCGTTATTCCACAGTTTCTGCGATACTCTTTATATACATCGTTGAAACATAAAAGATCTGTGGAATTTCCTTTACAAAACATGTATAAAAATACGAAAATCATTCTTATTCTTTTATGCCAACCATAAATAGAGCCATTTCTTTAAAAGCTCTGCTGACGAGAGAGAAATCTAGTAACATCAATAATTCTTTGATTCTAAATATATCGCTTGTCTAATAATAGTGAAAATATTCAAAAAGGCACAGCCTTCAATGCTTGTCTTTAATATAATTCAAGTCCATTGTAAGTTTTCTTCGTGTAATGTTTAAATATAATCTTGGTATCTAATCTAATTATCTGCTAATTAATGATGTTTAAAATTATTCATACTTGTGGAAATAGTTTTGCATTGAATAACATTAAATTTAGTTCTACTGAATTAAAATAATACAGAGACATATTCACCTTCCAGCACTCCAGGATAAAAAAAAGTAAAGTACCAGTCATAATAATAGCTTCTATTCCCACAGATATTTGTTGTCATTTGTAGCCTATATAATAGACCAATACTAAAGAGATTTTAATAGAGATCAGTTTTGATTTATTATTACATTTTCTTGTAACCTTACACTGTAAGGAGTAGCATTAAAAGGAGGACGGTTCTACGTAGTCATATGGCATGAGATAAGTAGCAACCAATTCTCTCTTAAGTCACATCTCCAACGTCTTAGAAAAGGATACGTTGCTTTACGTGGTTCTGGATGTATACAGGATGGTCATGGCGAGAAGGCCTTTAATCATTATGTCTATTTGATCAGGCTGAACTTGGGCTAAGCAACAAGAGTAAAAAACTAGAAAGCGTGATACAATTTGCATTTCATCAATTCACTTCACTAAAGTTACCATTTTAGAAAACCATTTGAAATTGCCTTCTATTGACGACACAAATGTTTTAGAGAAGGGCATGAAGACTATCTCATTTTTATTTCCTCTGTTCTAAAAACTTTATATTTCATATGCACATTGGAAAAATTATTATTTATATAAATTACTTGCCGTTGTGGTACAGAAGTGAATTGTCGATCAAGAGGTTAAAAATATAATATCCGAATTTATGTTCAAAATCGATTTACTTGATATCAATAATCGTAATTGAATCGAGTCAAATGCGTGATCACATAATAATGTTTCTCCCTTGAAGCATATGGTCAACTTTAATGCAACAAAGAGCTGCAAGAGATCTAATTCCCAGTTGCTCATTTCCTACTAGCAACTACCTAAGCGCATTACCTGAAAAACACACTTCAACACCAACAAAAATCATTTTCCAATCTGCACGCCTTCTAGTCACGGATTACGATAGAGAATATATCATTCTTTCTCCAGTGATTCTTATTCGGGAACTTTCTAAGGCCTCAACATCTCAAAGAATCGAAAGAAGTATAGCCAGTTTAGTGTCAAGCTCTTAAACATATTGTCTACAATATACTCTCGTATTGCTATTGCGCATTAACAAGTCTCTTAGAGGTGTTAACGCTTAATTGCTTGTTTACAAAAATATGACGATAATCATTTCAATCAAAATTTCCACCACTTCTGGGTCTTATTGACAAGACTTTACTCAGTGCCCCAATGACCAGAGAGTCTATTGATTGTCTTTAAAATTATAAACAAACAGTTTTAGTGCGTCTGACAAATAATTTCAAAACTTGAAACTACAACATGAGCTATTCCTTCTTCGCCATTGCTTGTATATATGAAAGTTAACGTATTTCTTGCTATCAAATTCTTGCTTTCATGTTGAAGTTACTATAAAAGATTTTGAACACACCATTCGAGATATTCTTTAATTTGAAACATAATGCTTATTGGACTACTACTGATTTCAAGCAAGCCTTCCCATTCATATCGACAATAAAGAAATTATATCTGCGTCTGACCTTCCCTGCAAGGCTTTTTGTCATTCTTTTACACATCTGTTTTGCCTATACTTGCATCGAAGTATTCTTTCACAGTTGATTCTCAAATATCAATGGCACTATAAGCAGCTACAAATTTGTGGGCTCATCGCCTTTCACTATGATAAATAAGGATATTCATGAGTCTGGTAGGATATTAAGAGTGAGCATTTTCTGGTGCAGTATTTGTTAGGACAGATAAATGAGATAAAAGTCAATCGGTGAGACCTTCACCTTCAAATCTTGATTCACGGCTGCATACATTATACATTGCATCTTTGGAAAACATAATTTACAATGATAACATTTGTTTTGGTTTGGCGAAGTTCATTTGAAGCAATAGTGTGTATCAGTCAGTCTTTTATCAGGGCGGTAATCCTATGAAAGGGAGGAATGTTCACGAATTGTTCTGCAAAGATAATTGCGGTTTCCCGTATCATATCCCAATCTCATTCAATCAGCAATGACACGTCGTAATGCTTTACCATTTTTTAAATTTTAAACTTGAGCAAATTGGGCAATTTCTTTCCCATGGAAGTGCCTGTTTTGGGGTATAATAGTGGTGGTCGCTCTCAGCGCACGTCATCTTGCTTAGTTCATGAGAAAGACATCTCTTCTGTGTTATGTATGGTAGAGGTGTTGAAAAGCCGCAAATATTTGGAGTTGACTAACCAGTACTTTTTGGAACTTTGTGATTACATATAAACGCGGTCATTTATTATCGCAGTGATAAAACAAGCATTTCTTGTTTCTGCTTTTTGCGTTTCCTTCTATTTTTGTTTTTTGCTATTTTATTTTTCCAATGAGTATTAATTTTTTCTTTTTACTATACACACAGCCGGATATCTGAGGGGAAGGGGATTAGCTGATTACATTGAGCCCAGTACTCAACTGGTGCAAACTTTTCGAGCCCGAGACGATGAAAAGCATAATCGATTTCGGCGGCATTTGAACTCACAACGTAAATACGGACGAAATACTGCAAAGCATTTTGTCGGCGTGTTAACCATTCTGCCAGCTCCCTGCCTCCCGACAAATACGAATTACAATTGTTTTGTTGGAACAATTGCAAAGGCAAATCTACGAGAACGGAGCTGAGCTAAGTTCAAACACTCTCTCCATCCTCAAATAAGTGATAGAATTGGTTGAAGTCTTTGACAGTTTACTGGTCTCTTTTCGTTTTCTTCCTACTATTTGTTATAGAAAAATAGAAAATACAACAATTTTGCCTTTCGTGCATAATTTAGTTGCACCGGAAATCGATTTAAAACATCATCAATCATTTTACAAAACGTGCTTGCACAAGTACACCCACATAAATGTGTATGTATATCTGTGTATATATACAGAAATATATATATATATATATGCGTGTGTGTGTGCATATATGCATCCATGTTTGTATTTATGTATATATCATTTATTTTTTATCATTTCTTAATACCGGTGCTCATATCTACACACGGTCTGCTTAGCATATCTACACACGGTCTGTTCTAGCATATGTGCTGCTTCTTTTAATTTTAATTTTCTAGTGGTGTTCTCTCTCTATTATTTTAACTTCATCCCACAGGGATAGGTGGTCTCCATTTTACCATACATGATCAGTTATACCCGATTTATCAATATCTCCTCGTGTCACAGTTTTGCGATATTCGTCTACCCTTATTTTGAGGGGGTGGCATGTTTCGCCTTTGTGTAACCTACCACTACTGCATGGGATGGAGTGCACGTAGTCTTTGGTCATATTCTCTTCTATTGGTGGTTTTACTCGAAGGAGATATTAGCGAAGTATTGTATTACTCTTGAATACTGTCTTGATGTCGCATATCTTTTGTATCTTTTCGGAGAGGCCTTTCACATAGGATAAACAGACTGTGGAGTTTATCAGCCTCATCCTCTCTCTCTTCTTCATAATTGGCGTGGATAGTATACTTTTGGCGTAGTTGTTGCTTAACAGATCGTTATTGAGCTTGATCATTTCTTCGTGATGTGTATCACGATCGCTACTTATATTCTTTGTACAATGTTTTAGGCACTGATCAATCCCTCTCTTTACATTGTATGGATGGTGGGAATTGAAGTTGAGATATCGTCCAGTGAAGGTCGGCTTGCGGTATACGGATGTCCTGAATCCATATTTGGTGCGTGTTATTACGTCTAAGAATGTCTTTTTCCTTTTCCATTGTAACCTGTATGGATGGCTTTATTGAGTTGACATGATCTAACATCTCTTGTGCATCTCCCCGGTGGGTCCAGAGTATAAAGGTGTCATTAGCATATCGTAGCCATAGTGTTGGTTTCCAATTATGAAGAAGAGAGAGGATGAGGCCAGTCTACCCTATGTGAAAAGCCTCTCCGAAAAGATACAAAAGATATGCGGCCCATATGACATCGGAACAGTATTCAAGAGTAATGCAACACTTCGCAAAATTCTTCTTCGGATAAAACCACCAATAGAAGAGAATATGACCATGCTATGCAGCTGTGGTAGGTTACACAAAGGCGAAACATGCCGCCCCCTCAAAATAAGGGTAAACGAATAGGAAGGATAGAAAAATATTAGATTTAATAGTCCTAAAATTCACTGCATAATTGCCCACGGGCATATGGCATAGTGGTTAAGAGTGCGGGCTACTAACCCCAAGATTACGACTTCGACCTGAACAATAATAATAATAATAAAATCGAAAAATACCTTAGGCATGAGAACCCAGGTTCGAAATTTCCCCAAGACACCTGAAGTAGGCTGGAGGGTATATCAGCCGATATACAACACACAAGATGACAAATATCTGTTTAATGTAAATAATCCACATAATTCCTCATCTCTTAAATATAGAACCCTGCCAATTTGTACTGCTGCGACGTCCACCTACAACTATGTGAAATATGAAAAAATAGAAAGAGAGACTCAATGAAGGGACTCATTGAAGTGAGATTAAAGAAATTTATAGAGTAAAAGTGTTAAGATCCCATATGTATGTATGTATGTATGTATGTGTGTGTGTGTGTATATATATATATATATATATATATATGAACAGACTGGCAGAAAGATAGATTGACAAACATTGGTTAACGGACGTATACAGAAATATCTATGAATGTACGTATGAAAATGTGTGTGTATATAGATAGATAGATAGATAGATAGATAGATAGATAGATAGATAGACATAGATAGATAGACATAGATAGATAGACATAGATAGACATAGATAGACATAGATAGATAGATAGGGAAAAGTAAGAAAGATCACATATATGAGGTGAGTAAATGTCAGAGATAAAAGTGAAGCCAGAGGCCATTGCATCTGTAAAACAGTTGTTGCTGCTATCTTGGTGTTAGAGAACTTTGGTATTTATCAAAAACCTTTCACAGCCCTTACTTAGCAAAGGGCAACAAATAATAAAACTCGAGATATACTGAAACGTTTTTGTCGTTAGCTCTTGTAATTTGTCTTATCAATCACATAGACATAATTATGCTGCATACACACATTCGAATTAAACATGTGTGTGTGTGTGTGTTTACATGCGTGTGGGTATGTATGTGTGAGTACTGAGACAGACGTACAACCAAACAAATGAGCGCGCATAGTCTCACTATCATACACAGCATGCACCCGCCTGCACACACATACAAACTGCCGTGGAGTGAAAGTGTTCAGGAGTTCAGCAATACCAGATAACAATTGTGTGTGTTATGTGAACGTCTGTGTTGTGTTGTATGCATTATGTTGTGTTATGTGTCATGTGTGTTGTGTTGTAAAAAAAAAATAATAACTATGGAGACTATTTTGTGTAAAATGTAAAACAAAAACTCAGTTCACACATGCAGACAAGCCTGAAGAATCTTGCACGTATACACGCACACACATGCACACAAACACACACATACGTACATACATACAAAAATGGTATGCACGAAACTTTAGGCCCTTCAGTCACATTATTATTATTTCCACCCATTGAAAAATACATATATTCATGCACTGAGTTGTATTTCTAGTTTGTTCAACTAAACCTATATATATATATATATATATATATATATATATATATATATATATACATACATACATACATACATATATATATATATATATATATATATATATATATATATATATATATATATTTATATATATATATATATATATAAATATATATATATATAATATATATATATTATATATATATATTTATATATATATATATATATATAATATATATATATATATATATATATTATTATATATATATATTTATATATATATTTATATATATATATTTATATTATATATATTATATATATATATATATATTATCATTGTTTGATTTCACTTTTTCAATATCATCGACAGTGGACGCTGGAAAAAGTATAAGTATTTGTGAAGGAAATCTAATTCTCGGCGACAACTATGATTGTCACACGCTGACGAGAGGTCAATACCTCGAAACTCGAGTCCGTGTGTATCATAAGTTGAAGACAGGAAGGATGACTTCCCTTTGCAAATACTGACAGGACACAGAAAGTGTGTCTATGGCCAGCTGGAGGAGTGTGTCCTCCTGGGGCTAAAAACTACAGTGCTTTCTTGTTTGGATTAACTATATATATATATATATATATATATACATATGTCATTTGTACAGTTTTTGCAATCTTTTATGTATTCTAGCGAGTGGTGCGGATGTATTATACCGGTATGTGGCTGCGTGTACACATATGTGTGTATATGCATGTATTCACGTACGTGTGTATATGCATGTATTCACGTATGTGTGTATGTGTGTATGTGAGCGTATGTGTGAACCTTCTTGGCGCCCCATTTACTGTTTTCTGGTCATGCCTTCAGTTTATTCCATTCATCTTTATCGCACCTCATGTTAATTTTATTTACCATCTCTCATTCTCATGCTTATCTTGATGCCACCAAATGATGGCTGAACATCTCCTCCCATTGACTGTTAGTCCTTAAAACCCTTTGATATCCTTTAAGTGAATGGAAAGGTTTCTTTCCCTTTCCTCTTTCCTTTTATTCTCTTTCTATTTCCACTCATTTCCTTCCTCTATTTCAGTCCCTTAGACAAGTTCATTAATTTATTACCATGTATATTTACTTTGAAATAGAATTCGTTATTCCCTCTCATAGCCGTAACCAAGATGGGAGAGTCAACTTGCATTACGCTCTACTTATATGAAGAACTTTAAGTATTAAATCTGAAGAAGACTTTTTTTTTACATGATGTAATACAGTGGTACCTTGACTTACGAGTTTAATTCGTTCCGTGTCGGATCTCGTTACTCAAATTACTCGTATGTCAAATCAAGTTTCCCCATTGTAATGAACTGAAATGCCATTAATCCGTTCCGAACGCCCCAAAAACACCGCAATTTCTTTGTTGTGTGTTTTTAAATAAGAAAAATGTACTTATAAATAACGAATATTGTATACAAAGAAAACAATACGATAAAATGTACTGCAATAAACTGGTTTTATTAAGTATAATGTACAGCATTTACCTTGGAGATCAAACGACTTGGGGATACTGACGGAGGTGGAGGAGTAAGGCTGAACTGAATAATTGAGTTTTATTCGCTGATTTTTGCCCTTTTTGCCACGCTTTCCTCACTTTCATCTGCAGGAATTTTCGATAAAAATCTGTTCAATAAGGTCTGTTTTATCCTCAATGTTTCTAGAATGAGTTAGGCAAATGTCTTTAAATGGTGTCGTCGCACGCCCAGTTGCAACTTTTTCTAGTTGTTTCTTTTGAATAAAGTCTGAAAGTTTCTCCCACATTCCCAACATTTCCTTTTATCACACTGGTAGAGATAACCACCTCAATCCCCTCCGCGTCACCTTTTTCCCGCAAAACCACCGTGTAATGTTGCGTTTGTAGCTCCTTTAGCTCTTCCGTTGTCAGTTTCTCGGAGAGCTCCTAGATGAGCTCATTGATATCACCTTTATCCACGTGCAGACCCATGGATTTGCCGAGTAATACAATCTCCTCCACCACTACCGCTTCGGGTTTGCGTCTTTCAAAGTCCGTTTCAGACACAACCTCAGGCCACAAGTCCTCTTTGTAACACCCTACCAGGCCATATCGATAATTCTGAGGCATACTATGATGTTATAGTGGTCCTTCCAGAACTCTCGAAGGGTGAGGTTTGTAGTTTCCATGATCTCAAAGCAGCGGCGGAACAGGTGCTTGGTGAAGAGATTCTTGAAATTAGAGACCTCCTGCTGGTCCATGGACTGCAGGATAGGAGTGGTGTTGGGTGGAAGGTAGAGAATATGCTAACTTTGCCTCATCAGTGGAATATACGCGGAGAGAAACTTAAATGCACATATATATACATACAACATACGAATACTTACATATATGAACGTATAAATACATATATATACACGTATGCAACACGACCAGTTTAGATTGCCCGCTTTGTAAGTCCATCTTGTGATATGGCTAAAACATCACCGTAGTAAATACAGTGACGAAATAAATTTAAATTTATATAAATAAGGTTAAGATCGTTAATTTAAATTAAATAACGATCTTATCAAGTGGCCAGCATGGAAATAAAAACCTTCAAAGGTAATAATTATTAAAATTATAATTTAGGGTATCTACGAGATACCACCTTGCTGAAAATAACAGCCAAGATCTGACTCTAAAACAACATTAAATGCTTATATAGCACAAGGAGGGAAGACAAAATAAAACTAGTAAAAGATTACTGGATAATTCGAGATCCCGTATTTCTGGCTTTGCATTTAGAAATGGTGCTATATGAACATTTAATGTGGTTTTAGAGTCAGATCTTGGCTGCTATTTTCAGCATGGCGGTATCTCGTAGATACCATAAATTATAATAATAATAATAATAATAATAATAATATAATATAATATAATATATATATATATAAGAGTGGGATGGATCATATCTGAAAGCAGCTCCAGGTGTTATGAAGAACGAATTTGTAAGTGTTCTGTCTCTGAGAGCTATTCTATTGGACCTCTGTACTTGGAGATTTTGGAAATGGATGAATTGATGCAGAAAGAAATGAAAGAAAAATTTAAGGTGGAGTACTTGCGCAGACTGAGACTGATCCTTAAGTCGAAATTAAATGGACGGAATAAGATCGAAGCTATCAACACCTGGGCGGTTTCACTCCTTAGATATGGAGCAGGGGGAATCACATGGACAGTAGACGAACTAAACAACTTAGACAGAAAGACAAGGAAGTTGCTAACTTGATATGGGTCACTTCTCCCAAGAAGTGACACAGACAAACTGTATGCACCAAGAAAAAGAGTGGGAAGAGTACTTATTGGATGCGAACACAGCATTAAAGCAGAAGAAAACAACATAGTATGGTATGTAAAAAAGTCATAGAACCGCTTTTATTAGAAATAAGAAGGTCAGGCTTATGTAGGATGAAAGATTGTAAAGATAAAGCACTACACAAGGAATTGAAAACAAATGAAACTGGAAATAGGTGGGTAAAGAAAAGAATTCATGGTCAATTTCATAGGGATGTTGAAGATAAGACAGACAGAGAAAAAGATGGCTGTGGATGACTAAAAGTGATTTAAAACCGGAAACGAAGGTTCTAATTTGTGTTGCCCAAGAAAAAGAACTAAGAACAAACTACATAAAATACAGAATAGACAACACATCAGAAAGTGATAAGTGCAGAATCTGAGGACAAAACGGTGAAACCGTATGGCATATTACCAGCCAATGTACGCCACTAGCTCAGAAGAAATATAAGAGACGTCACGACAATATAGCTAGGCTTGTCCATTGGACACTTTGCAACAAGTATGGACTTGGCAGAGCAAAAACTTGGTACAACTACAAACCTGAAGGTATCGTCGAAAGTAGAAATGCAAAAATCCTATGGGATTTTATGATTCAGTGCGACCATGAGATAGAGAATTGTAAGCCGGACGTAGTCTTAATTGAGAAAGAAAACAAACTCTGCTGGATCATAGATATAGCATGCCCAACTGACAACAAGGTATGCGATAAGGAAGAAAGAAAAGTTGAGAGATATGACAGGTTTGCTTGGGAAGTGAAGCAGTTGTGGTCGATGAAACAGGTAGCAGTAGTACCAATAATTGTCGGATCCCTAGGAACAGTGAGCAAAAGTCTCGAGAAGTACGTGGAACAAACAGGGGCTGCAATGATGGTGGAGCGCTTGCAGAAAGCAGCACTGCTTGGAACCGATCGAATACTCTGGAAGGTGCTCGAAAAATAAGAGTTGTTACTGTAGTTCGCTGGTAGTGAACAGCTAACACTCTAGTACAATGCCATGATGGACCGTGAAGTCTGGCGTTGCATGGTAAATTCCATTGTCTCGACCACGGTCGAACAATGATGATGATGACTCCTCCAGTGTTAGAAGCTGTGCAAAGGCAATTATAATAATAACAATAATAATAATAACAACAACAATAACAATCCTTTCTACTATAGGCAAAAGGTCTGAAATTTGTGGGGAGGGGACTAGTCGATTATAACGATCCCAGTTCTTTATTGGTAGTTAATTTATCGACCTCGAAAGGATGAGGACAAATTCGACCTTGGCGGAATTTGAACTCAGAATGTTGCGGCAGATGAAATACTGCTAAGCATTTCGCCCAAAGTACTAACGATTCTGTCAGCTCGGTGCCTTAATATAATAATAATAATAATAATAATAATAATAATAATAATAATAATAATAATAATAATAATAATGTTTTCTGTATTATTCATTAAGGATTCACAAAAAGTTGTTGGTTTTTTAGGGGTTTTTTTCTTTTTGTTTTTCCCTAGTGAATAATACAGAAAATATTATTACTATCATTATTATTATTATTATTAAATCTCCTACTCTAAAGTGTTCTACTCCGCTGCAGTGTTTAGTTTTTAAGATGTATGTTGCGATATTTACATGATTTGTGTGTGTGTGTGTGTGTGTGTGTGTGTGTGTGCTGCAATGCTTTTAGTTAATGTCATATAATTATTGCGTGTGACGTTTGTATGTTGGTGTATGCGATACATTAGTTCTTCATTGATTGTGTTAATAGCCGTGTAATGATACCTATTTCTTTTTTTTTTTTTTGCTTGTGTTGTAGTGAGAGATGAGATTTTTGTTGTGTATGTGTATTAAGTTCAGATCGTTGTTGTAATGGCGGGTTCTGTGATAGTGGTGGTGGTGATGGTGGTGGTGGTGGTGGTGGGAATGGAGGTGATGATGCTGATAGTACAGGTACAGCTGCTGTTTACGATTATATTGGTGCACCTTCCTCAAAATCGCTTTCCATGTATTCAGATCTCCTAATTTTGAGGGGGTTGTCGTTGGCGTCTTTTTGTTTTCTTTTTCTTTCTTTCCATCAGTAGCATTTTTGCCTTTTAGGCTCCTCACCGTTTTTTCTCCGCGTGACATGACTGTGTGGTGTGAGTTGGGAAGAGACATATTTTCTTCTTTGGAGTGGGGGGGGGTCTGTTGCTGGGCGAGCTGGCAGAAACGTTAGCACGCCGGGCGAAATGCTTAGCGGTATTTCGTCTGCGTTACATTGTGAGTTCAAATTCCGCCGAGGTCGACTTTGCTTTTCATCTTTTCGGGGTCGATAAATTAAGTACCAGTTACGCACTGGGATCAATGTAATCGACTTAATACCTATGTCTGTCCTTGTTTGTCCGCTCTGTGTTTAGCCCCTTGTGGGTAGTAAAGAAATAGGTATGTTCTTCGTTGTTGTTGTTTTTTTTACTTGTTTCAGTCATTTTGACTGCGGCTATGCCGGTGCACCGCCTTTAATCGAGTATCTCGACCCCGGGACTTATTCTTTGTAAGCCCAGTACTTATTCTATCGGTCTCTTTTGCCGAACCGCAAAGTGACGGGGACATAAACACACCAGCATCGGTTGTCAAGCAATGCTAGGGGAACAAACACAGACACACAAACATACACGCACATACATATATATATACATATATACGACGGGCTTCTTTCAGTTTCTGTCTACCAAATCCACTCACAAGGCTTTGGTCGGCCCGAGGCTATAGTAGAAGACACTTGCCCAAGGTGCTACGCAGTGGGACTGAACCCGGAACCATGTGGCTGGTAAACAAGCTACTTACCACACAGCCACTCCTGCGCCTATTGTAGATTTTCTGTTGGCGTTATTATTGCCGTTGCCTGTGACGTGGTGGCTCCTGATAGTATTATGTCTTGATTTCATTTTGTTGCTGTTGCTTCCACTCTTGGTGTTGTTGTTCCTATTGCTGCTGCTGTAAGTACTGGTTCCATTCTTACAGCTAGTACTACAATCCTTGCTGCTGCGGTTTCATACTGTTGTGGCTACTGTAATTGTTTACGTTATGGTTTCTGTCATTATTCGAGTTGACGGAAATAGCAGAAGCCCTCTTCCTGTTGGCACTTTCTATTATTAGCTGCAGAACGCCTTGTGGGTGATCAGTATTTTCACAGTTGTAGCTTTGATGCCTTCTACCTTCCACTACTACCTGCTGTTGCTGCCTTCCTAAATCGCTGTTAGATCGGGGATACGAATTCATATATAAATATTCATAGCTATCTGTCGGTATTATACACACACTCATATACATACATGCATATGTGTGTGTATGTGAGTGTATATATATATATATATATATATATATATATATATATATATATATATATATATATATATACTTACATACATACATGTATATATATGCATATATATATATATATATATATATATATATATATATACATACATATATAGATATATATATACATATATATATAGAGATATATATACATACATATATAGAGAGAGATATATACATACATACATATATATATATATACATACATACATATATACATATATATATACATACATATATATATATATACATACACACACACACACACACACACACACACACATATATATATATATATATATATATATATATTATATATATATATATATATATATTCATATGTATGTATGCCACACCACTTGAATCCTGTAACAGGGATTTAAAATAGAATATGAAAATACATAAAAGCTATCATAAAAACTAACTTAATTCGATCAGTTTGGTGTTAATGTATCGATATAACCAGATCAATGGTAACACAAGGGAATTACTTTAAAAGCAAGAGTAATTCTTTAGAAAACTTCCTACAACTATAGTAAACTTCAATACTGAATATATGATGTACTGTTGCTATACTCATAATTGTCCTACATCGATTGATTATAGGTTTTATTATAGTCTTTTCTTTCTGAGTTGTTGTTATACAAAGCCCTGACGATAGAATTTCAACAGCAAAAACTGATAGCATTTTGCTTTGTCCTATGTTTCTGAAGTACTTTGTTAAATTATCACCATTCACCACTCCAACAGCAAGAAATCTCCTGTTGGTACACCTCGATGTATTATCGATACATGCACCTCTGTCACAACACAACTTATGATACATATATCTCGTATCAAATAAGGAAAACAAACTTCTTTAAGGGCAGTGTAATAATGAAACTGAAAGTCACCCTTTTGATACTACTCTGCCTGAAACCGCCCATGGTTTTATAAAACAAATTCCGTTTTAAAGTGATCTAAAAACCTTCCATCAAAATTTCATGTTAATTTATGTTCCAAACACCAGATTAATAGTGATGAAGTTATTTTGATAAATTCTTCATTATTTTTTTAATTTAATTGAAGCAATGGCAGTATTTTCAACAGATAGGACTTTATATCCACTTTCGTTTTTGTTTTTTATTTTTTGGGGGTTTTTGGGGGTTTTTTTGGTTTATTTACTGAATAACAAAAACCAACACTGAAAAACTATACAGTTTTAGAATATTGCTTTGGTGATAACTAGGAGTTATGTTTCCGAATTTTTTTAGCATTTCATATAAAATAACATTTTGTTTTTACTAAATTTTCACTCAGAATATTTTAAACAAAATACCTTCCGTTACAACCTAAATCATTTCATAAACGCACTAATAAGCCATTTGTCATTCTCCGATTCCTTTTGCCCGTGATTGCATGTAGCGTACACTCATATCTCAAAATTCAGAATACTTCTTTGTAGTTCTTTTTAAGAAAGTGTTGTTGTCGTTGATGTTGCATAATTGCAGGTGAACTCTGATAGAACAAATCTCTGATAAGAGATGTTCTATTCGTTACCACTCCGCCTTTTTCTATATCTCAGATTATTCATCCAAAGGGACCCTTTCTTTCAATTTTTTTTTTTCAAATGTACGCTTTAGTTTGGGGGAGATTTCAATATTATTTCTAACAGATCGATATCTGTCTGTACAAAATTATCTTTTTTGACAGGTTTTACTTGTTTTACTTTACGATACAAAATATGATAGTATCGCGGTTTCAAATTTATTTTTTTTATTGCATTCAAATCTAACAATTTTTTCAGAATTTGAGTAGCAACTAACACAAATGCATCTTAGTATGTGTGTGAGTGTGTCTGTGTGCTTGTGTTTGTGCGTATACATGAGTGTGTGCATTTCCACCGGTTCAAAACCAGTGATATTGCCTGGAGCTTCGATAAACGATAAAATAAACACCGAAGTCAAAATTGTATTTTAAAAAACTCTTTCAGGAGTGCACCAGCATGACCACTATCTCACAAGGCTTTGGCCGACCCAAAGCTTATAGTATAAGACATTTGCCCAAGGTGCTACGCAGTGGGACTGAACCCGGAACTGTGGTTAAGAAAATGAAGAAAGAATGAGAATTACCCATTGAAATGGGAGGTGAACAATGGGAAATGAAGTGGAAAGAATTAAGCGTTGGTATCGGGGAGGTAAAGATTGTAATGAATTTGAAATGGAAACTAGATTGATAGCCGGTTGTTAAGAGATGTGTATAAGAGATTAAAGTAACAATCAAAAACGAAAAGATATAAAGGTTTATTTTTTGGTGTTGGTATAATCTTTAGCTAATAAATGGATAAACAAGTGAGAAAACCTTTGTGAAAGAGAAAACTACACGAGAACTGATAGAGAAAACTGCAAAAAACTATAAGGGAATACATTGAGAGTTGTCTACTTACGAAGAGAAGGATGGGTAGATAAGTAGAATACTTTATCTAGTGTGATTGAGATAAGCATATAAATAACTAAATAGAAATTTTTGATAGTTGTATGATAAGGCAGAGTGAGCTTGGTAAATATATAGAATGGATCGTTGAGCTTCACGGAGAAAGAACAAGATGGAAAAATAGATAAAAAGAAAGCAAGGAGTAGTTAGAAAATGAAAAGAATGATGATAAAATCAAGTAAACCATAAACATTACAAAATAAAAAGAAAACTTGAGACAAATAAAATAATAACTGATATTAAATACGAATGCTTTTCTAGAACGTCTAAATAGACTCTACTGTTTAGGTACAGAGAAACGTGGTAGATAGACAGCAAGGTATGTTTACAAAGAATAAATATAACAGTCTCTTTAGATAGAAAAAGGTGAGTAATCATAGAGATGTCATTCTAGGAAGTATATAATGAGAAGATAAAGGAATCTGTAAAAAAGGGAACAGATAAAAGAAATAATAAAATAACGAAAATTAAGTAAAAGAAATAGAAATATATAATCGTTCTTTACACAAATATACATTTATATATATATATATATGTGTGTGTGTGTGTGTGTGTGTGTGTGTATCTATATATATATATATATATATATCACCATCACCGTGACCAACCAGGCTATCAGATGTTGCTACACATCGCTGGTCACAATGCGCTTCGCATTGTTTTAGCCTTCATATGACGCTACCCCGCTGGCTAAGCGAGCAAGCCAACAGAAGAGAGAGTGAGAGAAAGTTGTGGCGAAAGAGTACAGCAGAGATCCCTAACCAGCCCTTGCCGGAGCCTCGTGGAGCTTTTTAGGTGTTTTCGCTCAATAAACACTCACAACGCCCGGTCTGGGAATCGAAACTGCGAGTCCGCTGCCCTAACCACTAGGCCATTGTGTCTCCACACACACACACGCACACACATACACACACATATATATATGTATATATATAAAGTTGGTGCATAATTATTGCGGCTTTTTTCAATAAATTTTATTCAACAAAAACAATAACATTTAACAAAAACATCTTTAAATGATTATTCCGGAGCATATTCACTATCTACTATAATTTCTGTTTGGCGTTTTTTTTAAATTTTTTATTGAATAAAATTTATTGAAAAAAAGCCGCAATAATTATGCACCAACATTATATATATATATATATATATATATATATATATATATATATATATATATATATATATATATATATAGGACGTCAGTATGATATTTGGGAAAGATTTGTAACATCATTTGTAGCATCATTAAATTTTGCTAATTTAAAAGAGTCATTAATATTTCCTATTTGACTAGTATAAACTTTGCCCAGATCTTCATCGTTGATAACGGACTTGGACAAACGTATTACAAAGCTTTAATTTTTGCAAGGGTTACATGGTTTTTTGTTACCTGAATAAGATATTTCAAGATTTCTCGAAATTAGAACATTCTAGTTTCTAGAAAAGTAAACAATTTCAGCTCAGATGAATATGTGGAGATTTAGAGGATTTAAAGTCTCTACACATCTTTAAAGCCTTGTGCATGTTTGATGTGAAATGCTAAGAGAGTTTATTATTTGTAAGGGACTTGAAGGCGGCGAGCTGGCAGAATCGTTTGCATGCCGGGCAAAATGATTAGCGGCATATCGCCCGTCTTTACGTTTAAGATCGAATTCCTCCTTTCCTCCTTTCGGGGTCGATGAAATAAGTACCAGTTGAATCGACTCATTATCACCTCCCTCAAGCTGCGCTTGTGGTAAAAATTTGAAATAGTTATTTGTAAGGGACTTGGCAAAACGTATTACAAAGTTTTCACTCTTACGATGGTTGAAATGCATTTTGATTCTTAAATAAATTTTTTAAGGATTTCTTTAAATTAGAAAATTCTACTTTCTAGAAAAGTAAATTATTCTAATTCAGGTGAAAACGTTAGTTCCCTTAAGGGCATAACTAGTAAGTTCTATCTACCGGAGTTTTTTTAAGGTGTGGGTGTGGAAGGTATACCAAAGGCTAAATGAGTGTGATGTGAATAAAGTGTTATAGTGTTGGTTCTCACTATACATTGGAATACACTACTCTTTGTTAAGGATTGAGTCTACAACAATTGTATTGGTTGTTCAACTTATGTGACTTTTTACTTAGGTTAGAGCTATTAAAGTCGGCAAAGATCTATGAAAAGTTAACGTTAGTCGAATAAGAAATCTTTATGTTCCTTTTGCTAAGCGAAAACATTTTAATAGTGATTTGTTAAAGATATAAATATTGATATCTTCCAAATAATACACAGACAGCCTATAAATATGTGTATGTAAGTTTGTTTGTCTATGTGTGTGTGTCTGTTTATCTGTCTGTCTATATATATATATATATATATATATATATATATATATATTTATCCGGCCTTCGCCATGATAGATCGCTAGCCACTACACATTCTTTATTTTCTCTCCTTGTTTCTTTCTGTGTTCCTTTCTGTGGAAGAGTATAGGCTCGAAACGTTAAAGACTTTTTCACTTCCGGAGCGTTATACTAATACATCTGTTTGTTGTCTACACCACCTGTCTTTGTCTTTTGTTTTTCTTTTTTTTGTGAATCCTCCCCTGTATATATATATATATGAAATTATATGTACGAATAGATGTACAACTACTACTTTAAGGTTTAGAACTCTTTGAAGATTTTCATAATTCTGTCTGCTTTCTGTATAGTTGTTGAGTAGCTTTCATATCGAGGAGTGTTTCTAGTTATGAATTACAGGCCAAATGTAGGGAAAATATGGATAAACACAGTTTTATATAATGGTTCCTACGCGCGTTTCACCATTATAGTTGTCTGGAGATCTAGAATAGGTCCTCTTAATGCACAACCACAAGAGATCATCAGGGAACACTTTATTGCGTTAAGTTACAGATAACTATATCCAAACTTGGATCGATTGTGAGGCATTTTTTTAATTATTGAGGGAAATAGACAGAAAGCAACTGGAAGAGAAAGAAGTACGTTAGGTGCAAGAGAAAGCAAGTAGAGAATAAAGATAAAAAAATAATTAGAAAGAGGGGAAAAGGAAAAGAGAGTGAGACAAGTATAAAGAAAATAGGTGATTAATTTGTACAATTAGGTAGAAATTTTTATCTTTTATTTATTTCAATCATTTGACTGCGGCCACGCTGAGGCACTACCTTGAAGTATCTAGTTGAACAAATCGACCCTTATGACTTATTTTTCAGGCCTAGTACTTATTTTATCAATATCTTTTGCCGAACCGCTAAGTTATGGGGACGTAAACACATCAACACTAGTTTGTGGTGGGAGACAAACACAGATACAAAGACACACATAATGGATATAAACGGGGGACTTCTTTCAATTTCTGTCTACCCGAGGTGTCACGCAGAGGGCCTGAACCCAGAACCATGTGATTGAGAAGCAAGCTTCTTACCACACAGCTAAGCCAGCAATACTGAATAAAATAAATGCATATAATATATAAATTATATATATATATAAAATTACGAAATATATAATATAAAAATATAATTCAGAACAACATATTAATATGCTATTTTACATGGAATATAGTTATGGATATAGTTATGCAAAATACAAATATATTAAATAAATTAATTTGATTAAATACATACATATAGCTAAGAGGTAGGGAAGAGATGAACACGGGAATGAAGAGTGGAGGGAAAGGTAGGTAAGAGATAGGTGAGAGATGAATTAATATAGTATTCTTTGATGATCAGCAAAGTTGAGCATTTAAGAAACCTATTCTATGGCACCAAGCAATCGTAATCGGGAAATGCACATAGGATTTTATCATATAAACCGGTGTTTAACCGTATTTCTAATATATATATGTGTGTGTATGTATGTATATATACTCACACATACATTTGTCATATACAAGTGTGTTTATATATATATATATATATATATACATACAAATGTGTGTGGATGTATATGTATATATCACGAACGATATGAGAAGCACCTTTTACTACAAGCGAGAATGTTTTCGCCATAGTAAATTTCAGGGAAATAGCATTTAAAGTTTTATATGTTACAAACATTTTTGAACTAACCAGATTAAGAAGCAAAACTCTTAATTAATCAGCTGTGAATGGTTATGTCTGTGTGAGTGTATGTGTGCATGCATATATGCTATTAAATACATCAACTTAATAATGATCTTATTTGATTTATATTACTAATATTTTAAAGATTTGTTGATAATTATTCTCAACCAAATGCAATTAAGTGACGAGAATATGAAATGTTGACGCCATAAAAATATACATCAAACTTACACAGCCAATCAGAAAACGCTGATTCAGTTCCTTTATGAAATTATTTTGCCCAAAAGATTAGTAGTTTTCGCATAAGCTTGGATAGGTATTTGATGTCCACATCTTTCAAACATTCGAAAATGCCTTTGTCTTCCATTCAACTCGGATGGAAATCCACTGCATACGACCGACATGTTTTTACACCTCCTTTGATTAATATTTCAGTCTCTGTTTCTTTCCCTAAAGGAAAGATGTCTTAAATTTCAACAATGATTTCCACTTGTCTACTATAAGCAGATTTGATTACACATCATTTTTAAATCCACTGATTCCAGTTCTAGAGATTTTGGGTGTAATATATAGATGGCCATATATATGTATGTGTGTGTAAGCGTGTGTGTGTGTGTGTGTGTGTGTGTGTGTGTATGTATGTATGTATGTCTATATGTATGTATGTATGTATGTATGTATGTATGTATGTATGTATGTATGTATGTAAATATTCGCGCGTTTTCCATGTGTAACGTAATGCAAAATTCCCTTTTCATCCTGTTTGAATAAAGCTGCTCTTTCAGCAGAAGTTGATTAACTTTCTCAGTACAACTATAAGGAATGAAGCGACTAATATATCTTTGAGTGGTACTTCTAGGATGAAAAGCAGTTGTTGATGCTGTTGGTATTGACAAGGAAAACTTTAGCATCTTCTTTCTTGTTCTTCACCAACAGTAATGATATAGTTTGCGACAAATCAGTAAATCTAATCGTTCTTATATCCTTATTGTTAAAACTACCATCACCTTTTCTGACGTTCCTCTTCTTTTTCATTTACAATTTTCTTTCTTCTTCCCGCTATCGTTTCTTATTCTATTCTCTCTTGCCTTTCCTTCATCTTGCTTGTTGCTCTTTCATCTAACCAACTGTCTTTGAAATTCATTCGATGTCAGAATTTATACGTTTGATTGTATTGTCGAGAATGATGATAGATTGGAACTTATTAAATAACCACCAAGAACAGTTCATCCATTTTACTGTTGCTCTGAATGATATATGCGCGCGCACACACACACACACACACATATATATATATATATACATACTCACAAAGTACACACACATGTATACGACATACTTATTTGTGTGTATTTGTATGTATAGCTATATATACATATATTTAGATGTCTATATAAATGTGTGTGTGTATGTGTAAGATTATGTAGATATGCATATATATACATTCATTTACAACTATATTCATATATATACACACATACGTATACATCTATGTTCACGCACATACACTCACATAAATATGTACATATATATGTAAATATATAGATATATATATTTGTGTGTATGTATGTAATTAGACAGATAGATGGGTGGATGGATACACGTGTGTAAGTAAATATATTAGTGTAACATTAAAATAGAATGCATTCGAACTAAAAGCAATATAAATCCAATTTATTACAGTTAACATAAGACGGATTTAGAAAACACACATACAAATATATATATATATACATATCAACATCAAAATAAAATTCCAACAATAACTGAGTTCTTCAGAACTCTACTGGTTGACTATAATAGAGAGAATATCAATGTTATGCAAGTGATTATTTCATTCCTTGTTGCGTAGTTCTGAAAAATGAGGCGGCGGCGATGGTGGTAGTGGTAGTGGTGGTGTCGGTGGAGACGGAGCCGGAGGCTGTAGCAGCAACTGCAGTAGTAGTAGTAGTAGTAGGCGGAGGAGGAGGTGGTAGCGGTTGTGGTGGTGGAATGTGGTTAATGTGTAATTTATTTAAATATTGGCAAATTCTAAATGGATTCCAAATGTCTTCTTAGAATTGAAAATGTGTTACATCATCCATCGACATTTTCGTTGACAATTACGTATCGAAAAGCGACTAAATTCTGAAGAATGGAATAATAACCATCATGATGGAATTGCTGTATAATCAGCTGGGCTTTACTGGAAGAATCGGAAATACAAGCTATAGAATTATTTTATTTTTACTTTTAGAGATTTTCCTGTTCACAGCACTTGAAATGTGTCACTGCAATGGTAATCTACGAGATTTAGCGTGGTTTGAATTTAGAAAAATGAATGTAAAAATGCCAAAGAGGAATTTAGATGTCAACTTGTACTGATCATAGATTTGAACCTTAGATGAATTAAAGCTGCCCCTTTCGATTATTGGTGTCCAAATGGGAATTAAAGTACTTGATCAGTCATGTTCAAAGTTTTATTAGAATGTTTCTAAGAAACACTAGATTTGGCCTTCCTTTATCGTGTGGTAGCATAGATGTGTGTTGGGTTAATGTGTCTCTTGCACAACTGGAATTGTAGTATTATTTGCTACAGTTTCACCTTTACCTTCATTTATGTTTCCACTCAATCCAGGAAGAACAAATGTTCTTTTTCTTGGAAACAATCCCGTAAGATTTGAACAGGACTGATCAAGTAGTTTCATTCTTATTTGAACATGGCAGTCAGTGAAAAAGTGAAACAGGTGAATTACAGGGAAGAAAACAGTTCTGATGAAGAAAGATTGCAAAATCAATGTTTAAATATAAAGCAAATGTATCAAAGATTAGGAGTGAAGCAAATGTGGGTTTAAGTGATTTTTAAAGAGTTGGCATATTTCAGTACAAAAAAAAAACAGCTAACTTCAGTTGGGAAATCCCTGAATGTTTACCCAGTGGACTCAGGTGACGGGGTTTTTTTAACATTAAATCTCCTCACATTTCCCTTCAACCAATTTCCACTCAGGAGGCTTTCGCCTACCCTAGAAGAAATTTGCTTAAAGTGCCACGCGCAGTCTGATATACCCAACATCAGTTAGTTGACCAGCAAGGAGTGGCTGTGTGGTAAGTAGCTTGCTTACCAGCCACATGGTTCCGGGTTCAGTCCCACTGTGCGGCGCCTTGGGCAAGTGTCTTCTACTATAGCCTCGGACCGACCAAAGCATTGTGAGTGGATTTGGTTGACGGAAACTGAAAGAAGCTCGTCGTATATATATATGTGTGTGTGTGTGTGTATGTGTCTGTGTTTGTCCCCCCAACATCGCTTGACAACCGATGCTGGTGTATTTATGTCCACGTGACTTAGTGGTTCGGCAAAAAGAGACCGATAGAATAAGTACTAGGCTTACAATGAATAAGTCCTGGGGTCGATTTGCTCGACTAAAGGCGGTGCTCCAGCATGGCCACAGTCAAATGACTGAAACAAGTAAAAGAACAAATCTAGAAACCACAACAGCCATTTTGGAGTAGGTCTGTTGAATGTTGTTGCTATAAATCATTAAGAATTATACCCAAATCCTATTGATCAATTTTATTTTTATTCAATAAACATTAATTGAGCAATTAAAGATTCTATGATCAGACAGAACAAATTCATATCCCACGAATGCTTTTTAAAATGTAAACTATTTTCCCCCTTTAATAATTGTCCAACTTCGTAAAACGTTTAATTTAGCTTAATTTATTTAGCTCGGGTTATGTCGTACTTACGATTATAAACAAGGATTAAATAGCATGGAAATAGCAGTGTACATGGCTACAAACGACAATAAATTTTAAGATCTTTAAGTGAAAAATACAAATGAAATATTAAATGTGTATATTCTTGAACACCGTATTTACTCTTTGATTTAAATTTCAAACTTCCAAACCCACCTCAGCTTAACTTCATCTATGAGAGATTGTTTCCTCTATGATAGCTAGCCACTCAGTGTATACCACGTATTTATTCTTAATCATCTTAATATTGATTCATTGGATCTCTAGATGCAAGTCTAATACGTGTTAAGAACGGGGATGTTTGATCTGGTCTGCTCTGGAGGATATTTCGTGTTTATTTGCATAGACACCAGAAACAATAAAACCAACTTCAACGGGATTTGAATCTATAGGAATCAATAAAGGGGGTTGATGTAAATATCGCAAGACTTCTGGTCATCTTTCAAGCATGTCCACCAACAAGGTGACTCTATACGATCATTATGTTTTATTAGAAACAGCAGTCATATTTCCCCAAAACGCATTCTAAAGTGTGTAAAACTATATTCATATACAGTAGTCAATGTAGATCTCAATAAAACAAGACAGTCAAGGCTGGAATGCTTTGATCATAGATCTCACTCATAACTGACCTAATGGATTTGGTATTAATCTTCCCATTACTTAAATCATTATAGGAGTGGTTGTGTGGTAAGTAGCTTACTTACGAACCACATGGTTCCGGGTTCAGTCCCACTTCGTGGCACCTTGGGCAAGTGTCTTCTACTATAGCCTCGGGCCGACCAAAGCTTTGTGAGTGGATTTGGTACACGGAAACTGAAAGAAGCCCGTCGTATATATATATATATATATGTATATATATGTGTGTGTGTGTGTGTGTGTGTTTGTGTGTGTGTGTGTGTGTGTGTGTGTCTGTATGTGTGTCTGTGTTTGTCCCAACAACATCGCTTGGCAACCGATGCTGGTGTGTTTACGTCCCCGTAACTTAGCGGTTCGGCAAAAGAGGCCGATAGAATAAGTACTAGGCTTACAAAGAATAAGACCTGGGGTCGATTCGTTCGACTAAAGGCGGTGCTCCAGCATGGCCACAGTCAAATGACTGAAACAAGTAAAAGAGTAAAAAGAGAGTAAAAGAGTATATATGTATGTATGCATGTATGTATGTATGTATGTATGTATAACAGCATCAACAGCAACTCCAGCATTAGAAATGACTATCGTCATTTCCTCACCTTCAACTTGTAGTTAACGTTTTATAAAGTTGTAATGAAAGTTGATATTTTAATCATCAAGGATTTGGGGGGATTAACGGTCCTTAACATATCAGAATTGTAATTAATTGAAAGTGTAATTAAAAGTTAATAGCATGAGTGAGTAATTAGTGCGTCGGCTATTAAATTTAAAGTTCGTTAGCAACAATCAACAACAATAACAACAACAACAACAACAACAACAGCAAAAACTTTGGTGCGCGCCTATTAATCAACATCGGTGTGACTTTTCCAGTATTAATGAACGCTGTTTGGTATGGTGAATCTCTTTATGATACCTCTGGATTGACCTTATTGTTGTCATTCTTGTTGTTGCTGTTGTTCTCACACATATGCATTCATGCACACACTCATATAAACCTACACACACACACGTATTCATTTATACATATAGATAGATGCATACATACATACATGCACGAACCAATACACACACATAGAGTCGAAGTCATAAATATATACCTATTTCTTTACTACCCACAAGGGGTTAAACACAAAAGGGACAAACAAGGACAGACAAACGAATTAAGTTGATTATATCGACCCCAGTGCGTAACTGGAACTTATTTAATCGACCCCGAAAGGATGAAAAGCAAAGTCGACCTCGGCGGAATTTGAACTCAGAACGTAACGGCGGACGAAATACGACTAAGCATTTCGCCCGGCCTGCTAACGATTCTGCCAGCTCACCGCATAAATACATACCAATACACACACCCTAATCACCATAAATAACCATAAGTGAGTGTTTGTATATATGTGTTAGTGTGTATATGTACAGGTAGACGTACAGATGAACATCTGTGGTGGATGGGGGAGGTACACTTTGCATGAGTACGTGGGGATGCTGAAACGTTTCTGGCTTTCGGTAAAAGAAAATCTCAGGAGAACAATTACTTATGATTTTATTGACTGATAGACGAAAACTGAAAGAAGCCCATCGTATATATGTATATATATATGTGTGTGTTTGTGTGTCTGTGTTTGTCCCCCCAACATCGCCTGACAACCGATGCTGGTGTGTTTACGTCCCCGTAACTTAGCAGTTCGGCAAAAGATACAGATAGAATAAGTACTAGGCTTACAAAGAAAAAGTCCTGGGGTCGATTTGCTCGACTAAAGGCGGTGCTCCAGCATGGCTACAGTCAAATGACTGAAACAAGTAAAAGAGTAAAGAGAGTTTATATATGGTGAATTTATCCTATGTGCCCTTATAAGAAAGATATTTGTCTATTTTTAGTATATAGAAAATCATATTTTAACATCCATATTTTTCAGTACAATAAATCATTAACTATCTTATCAGAAAAATTGTAAACCAACCAAAATTTAACAAAAAGGTTATTTCCAACATGCCGGCAAAGTTTGACAATTTCTCATCCAAAAATAAAAGTATTCTAAGAATTCAAAATGTATCAACTTTATTATGTCTTAGAGATAGCTGTTTGAACAAAGTAACCGCGCTCAGCTTCCAGCACGCCCTAAATACAAACCCGGAAGATAGTACATGCATTCCTCACTGTATCATGGGAAAGTCTTCGATCATCTTGATCAGCTCGGTCTTGATGTTGAAGGTAGAATGGGTGTTGCCTTCCTCAAGCGCGCCCCACAAATAGAAATCCATGAAATTACAGTCGGAGGAAATTAGGACACCAGAAATTGGGACTGCTAAAGTTTTATAAAGCTTCCAACAACCACTTGTGGATCTTTCAGGAGGTATGGCAAGGGATCGAATCCTGTTGCTGCGCATATATCCTTCCAGCACCAACTCTCTCTAGTCAGGGCTTGACCACAATCTCCAGTAGCTGAACGGAACCTAAAGTGCGATTCGAAACGCCTGTTGTGTCCCTTCACAACTTGTAGTTTCCGTTGCAGCTGCCCATGTCACATCTTACAGTTTTGAAAATGTCCACAGAGTATTGAGCAGCTGTCGTGATGTCGGCATTTTGATATTTGGTGCGAATCATCATGATACACGTAACTTTTTTCCGACATTCAAGTGGCTTCAGGTTCTCCATGTCAGCCATCATTTTCTCAACTTCTACTTTAATCGTTATGTTCTTCAACGACGTTGATAGTACACCAATATATTAAGCTGTTCCTGAAAAAAGAGTCATAAAATATCGTCAAATGTAACCCGAATATCCTATACATTCAGTTTATCACTTTTATCGTTTAGTATCAAACCGTATAACTGCTTTGCCTGGACCCTAGCCACAGTACAGTTTTTATTCGCCTTCTGATGCAATATGATTTGAAGAGGAAACTTCTTGGAACTAATTATATAATATGATTGAAGCATCATTGAAATGGTATCCATCGTAATTTTTTGTTACGCTATACTTAGATTTCTATTACCCATTCTGTTTTCATCTTAAATTTCTGTCACTTCCTCGCCGCCATCCCACTCCCCTCTAATGCATATTTCCAGTGTTGATAACTTGGAAATCTAGTGAATTAAATTATTAAATTTTTTTCCCTATTTTTGCCTTTTCCTTCGATTATAATTTACTGTTCCGTTAGGGTAAGACCAACAAAAACGTATTCCATCCAGTGAGAGATAAATTAGATTTAATATATTCAGTATTTTATATTCGAGCTACTATTAGTTTCATGCTGTTAAAACACAACAAACTGACAACCTTGTGCAACATGCCTTGTGTTTACAAACAATCTTTCAGACTCAATTATATATGGCCTGTATAAAATAAGTACTACTAATAGTTTCTGACCATTAAGAAACGTGGTTAAGCAGTTTTTATAACGTGCTTTGTATCTCCAAGCAATCCACGGGCTTTGAGCACATGATATGTTTTGTCTGAAAATTAGGATGCTGCTACATGAGAAACCGCGAGAAAGAGCAAGATAAAGGTTGATGCAAACGTATAATGAGAAGACAAACTATGGATAAAAACGGAAAAGAAAGGAAAGGAAAGAAAAGGAAAGAAAGAAAATGCTTAAACAGAGAGAAATCCAAAGGCTATGAGACAGCAGCTCAACACGAAGAGTGTGGTGTCCTCCAATTCGCCAAAAGAAATTTGTTCATATGCTTGCATTTATTGAAAAGTTCGGATCTGAAATTAAGTAGTGTGATGGAATTCTTGGATCTGAAAATAATGTTCGATCTTTCTGTTACGCATAAGTTGCATTTCTTAGATCCATTTACATATGGCATGGATCCTTCCACGATTCTCCACTTGATTGTATGTGCTGTGAATCTGGTTTTCCAACCCTATACGTAGCTACAACTTACTAGCTTTACTTTTGTTGATGCGCCGGAAAGAAGATTAATGGTTTGTATAAGACTTTTTAAAATAGCCTTCGCATAAACTGATTTAATTTTTCTTGCCAGTTATCTTAAAGTTTTTTTTCTTTTCACTGACCCCGATTGATCCAACGTACATAGCTACATACGTACGTACATACATACATTCATACATAATTATATATTATGTATTTCACTTCATTTCAGGACATCCTGGAGAACGATGAAATAAAACTCGACTGGATGTTTAGATACTCCTTGATGCAAGATATTGTCAGGGTAAGTACAACCATTACTACTGTTCTTGTGTATAGATTCTGTACGATAAGATAACGAAGAAAAACATGATTTCGTAAATGTAATTGTGTGTGTGTGTACCGCAATGGCCTAGCGGTTAGGGCAGTGGACTCGCGGTCGTAGGATCGCGGTTTCGATTCCCAGACCGGCGTTGTGAGTGTTTATTGAGCGAAAACACCTAAAGCTCCACGAGGCTCCAGCAGGGGGGGGGGCGATCCCTGCTGTACTCTTTCGCCACAATTTTCTCTCACTCTTTTTTCTGTTGGCCTGCTCGCTTAGCCTGCTGGGTGGCGTCATTTGAAGGCTAAAATAATGTGAAGCGCATTGTGACCAGCGATGTATAGCAATATCTGATAGTCTGGTTGGTCACGAAAATATATATATATATAATATATTATATTATATTATATTGTATCATATTATATTATATTATATTATATTATATTATATCATATCATATTATATTATATTATATTATATTATATTATATTACATGACACAGAGAAACAATTTCAATATAATTTCTGTTGGGTTTGCTTGTTCACTTGATTTTGACTGAAATTGACATGCTGATTTCAAAACTACACACCATTTTGTTATATCACGTCACGATTTTTACTTTTTAACAGTTTACTCTCTGAATAATCAGAATTGTATTATTTACCCATAAGTAATAGGGCTGATCAGTCGTTTTTATTATTTTATTGATAACACTGGGGAACATTTTCGACAAGAAAAGTTGTCTTGCTTTTTACAATTATTCCTACCTCATTTAGTGATGCTGGGTTCAGAAATGCCCACAGAAATTTTCTATCACATCATTTTTTTTTTATGGAAGGGTTAAATAGGAATTCAATTTTTTTACCGAAAAATGTCAATTTTGTCAGTAAATGCAATACTGAGATAAGAAACTAACACAAACCAAATTGTTGCATTTATTACTTAACAGATATATTACTCAAACGTTTAATTACACATCTTATGAGCTTCAAGGAGTGAACTTTCCATTTACTACTTTATATGAATAACTTATATCACGACAGCTTCTTTGCAGAGACCAGCAGTAGTCAGGCATCATGCTTCTTTTCCACCCGCCTTGATACCTAGTCTCCATGGTCTTGGTGCCTTGGTGGAATCTTTCCCCTTGCTCATTACTTATTGCACTATGATGTTCAGGGAAGTAGTCCAGATGAATGTGCAAGAAATGCACTTTTACACTTATGTTGCTGGCCAGTGCTCGAAAACTGGTGAACAGGGTCTGCACACGTTTTTCGTGGTTTAATGACTTCCTATTTCCCAGGAAATCAAATGCAGCTTCAGCAACTTTTTTTACAATGCCATACATGGCCTCCAAAAACTGCTCGTCATGTAATAGCCACCTAATGTGTGCCCCATCAAACACACCAATCTTAATTTTCTCAGTGTTTCAACATGCTTTACACAGGATATGGTATGTATAGTTTTAAACACTATATTGTGCCACCCAGTTTCTTGCCAAAGTAAGGTAAACTTTCTTCAAAATATCTGTGATTTTATTTCAATACCTGGGTACAGTGTAATATGCACAAATACAGCAAAAGTCATCAGGGCTGGTTTGTATTTTCTCCTCTCACAACTGACCATATTTCTGAAATACAAAACATATATTCAAGCCAGTTGTCACTTGAGGAAAGGATTTTCAGAATTGTAAGCAAATGCAGATTTGTGGTGGCAAAGTTCCATTAAAGAGTCTACATATGATGGAGTTCTTTTCGCAGTTCTTTGACTATGCTTGACAAGCAATAACTTTAACCCATGTGACATCACAATAAAAACAGTAAGGGCGCATTCAAAATACCAGTTTTCATAAAAAAATAGATAAAGGAAAATTACCCTTGTATTTGAAGACTATGGAAATATTTTTTAAAAACATTTCATTTAATTTTTTTCTCAATTTAGTTGTTTTTCATACTTTACCCTAAGTTGAAAAAGTCGCAAAGTCTGAAACCGGTACTAAAATATTCTTCATGATAAAATTATTTTAACATTTTCCACCTTGTTTTATTTTCCTTTTATATATCAACATGTGTTCCTTTTCAACCATCTACACAAACACACACACACACACACATATATATATATATGTGTGTGTGTGTGTGTGTGTGTGTGTGTGAAAACGGCATATGCCCCCTATACCACAACAAGTTCTGGAATAGGAGGGTGGGGAGGGCATTTAAGAAAACGGCATATGCCCCCTATACCGCAACAAGTTCTGGAATAGGGTGGAGAGGGCATTTAAGAAAATTCTACGTGCAACTGGCCTCAAAATCAAAGTTGTACAAAAGACATGTAGAATTATCAAATCTGTATTAAGTAAGTCATACCCATTTGATAAAATCACGTGTCGGAATAATTATGTAGTATGTTCTACACACTCACATTTGAACTGCAAAAAGAAAAACACTGTATACCAGATTAAGTGCCAGAAAGGGACTTGCGCGGTTATCCCAGAGTCCTATGTTGGTGAGACAACTAGGAGCATCAATGATAGGTTCGAAGAACACCTAGACAGCTATATTAAAAAAACACCAAACTCCATCTTTTATCAGCATGCTGTAAACTGCCACGATGGCTCTGTGGGAAGACTTAGGTTAGATATCCTATCTACACATGCCACTGGTGCAATGCTGAGACAAGTCACCGAAGTTGTCTGTATACTGGAATACAAACCTACCCTCAACCGTAAATCCGAATGGGGTAACAACCAGATTCCACTCGGGAGTACCCATCTATAATCACCCCTTTCTCTCATTTACATCAAGAAATTCGTACATACATGTTGAGAAGCATGATACTGAAATACATACATGTAATTATATATAGTCTTATGATTGCACATAGATTAGTATGTATGAATATATGTGTAGATATATGTATATTTTAGCGTGCTTGTGTATGTGTGTGTATATGAGGTTGTATATGCATGCATGTATGGGTATGTGTGTATATATAGATGTATGCAAGTACGTATATATGTCTATGTCAAATACAAAAGGCAGCTCGAAGTTTTGTTTGTGAACAGGTCGCGGTTTCAAAGCAATGAAAATATTTTGACACACATTAAATTAAAATGTTGAAGTGAATGTTATATATATGTATGCGTGTGTGTGTGTGTGTAATGTTACAAATAATTTGACAGACTTGTCGTAACCACATATTCTCAAAATACACACTTAGTTCCCAAAATACCTGTATTTCGGTTTTATTTTTGTGCCAATCTTAAACTGCTTGTTATAGTTATTATTGTTGGTTTCAGCCCCATCTATTCCTTTATCAACAAAACTTTATTTTTTTCTTGTTTTATTATCATCGCACCTCGACCACAGTAACAAATTTGTCCTTTTCTAAGGTTGTAGAGCGTCATTTAGGAGTTATTTGGCTGTTATTTCAGGCATGATGCGCGAACGAATATGAGAGCTCTTTTGTTGGTTCCATGTTGATTTAATTGTAGGAATAGCATGCACAATAGTCTCTGGCGTTCACTCTTTCCATTGCTAATGAAGCGTCTGTAGTATTGACTACCTCTCACCTCACTCCACCTAAATGGCCCGACACCGTACTAACTGAGCCGTCAACACCGGCTTGCAACCTCTACACGTCTAGACATATAGAACAACTATTTTATAAAAGATAAACTCTTTTAGTTTATCTTCCACTTCTAACATTTTTCACCTCCAATTTTGTATTCACTCCTCTTCTCTCCCTCTCTTACTCTCTCTCCCTCTCTTTCTCTCTCTCCCTATCTATCTCTTTAACTCTCTGTCTCTCCTCGTATATACTCTACCCTCTCCCACTTGCACTACCATCCCCACCATCGTACCCCACAAACACTCTGACTCACACCTCATTAGTCCATTACAATATTATATCACACCATTAAACTATCACACCTTTTATAACCGCTGTTCTTTCACACGTTACACGGCCTTTTATTCGGTAACTTGCTTGTCTCAGACATTGAACTGCGACTATTCTGGGGTACCGCCTTTAAGGGCTTTTTTCTGCGATAATATCGATCTCATGTACTTATTTCAATATACCACTTATTAAATATTGATCTCCATCTATCGTATTACGAGGTTAAGTGGCTTGACATTAAGCTAAATATTTTCTTACCGGATTATGCCGGTAAACATAAGTACGGACATAGAAATATGTATATTATATTGTTATCCTATATCATATTATATCATATTATATTTATATGCATATAATATATTATATTTACATACACACACACGCACGCACGCACACTCACATATACATATGTGCCCTTCAGAACCAAATTTAGTAATCACAAGTCCTCCTTCAATATCCAGTGGACGCAAAATGTTACAGCCGTATCAGGCACATATGATTATTGGAAGAAAGTTCACGGATCACAACATAATGTGAAGTGTACTGGAAAAGTACAAAACTTAGTCCTCTGGCAGTGAGAGATGCAGTCTCTATGTTGCTGAGAAAAGCATTATACTGAAGAATTCTCTTCACTCGGACACTAATTCAAACTGTAAGAGCAAAATTTCCGGTCTTGCCCTCATGAATACAGATTATGTCCTTGAATCCTGGAGGACCGAACCCTGAATATAAACGCTAGGAGCTTCCACCATCGGTTTTTCTCATCACCACAGTCTGAGTTTTTGACATAAAGTTTGGCACACTCAGCTTATTACAATTAAATACATACATATGTATATACACATCCACACATGATTACAAGATTGACCCTGCTCATCACCACTTTCTGTCCCCACTGTACAGGTATTTACCTCATACACTGTTTTGACACTGCCTGATCCCTTTCCAAGATACATAACTCTAACGATCAAAATTTCCTCTCTGGATTTTTTTTCATGGATTTTTCGTTCCCGTTTCTTACGACACCTGCAAACCAGGTATAATACTACTTTCTGACCTCTAGTGGTAAAGAGACAACATCACATTTTTCTTACTAATCCTTCTGATAAGAATGGACCTCCATCAACATAGCCATACCTGCAGACCAAAATACGAGAAGGTCGGGAAGTCCCAAAACCTAACATTGGATGAAATCTGCATCCATAGAGCCTCGAAGGTGAATGTGATACTTATCATGATCGTTGTACTTGGGACGGTCTCAAAGAAAGCAATATTCTGGCATAAAAAGCTACGAATACCAAACTTCATAGGAAGTATTTTGTTGGCAGTAATACTTGGAAGAACACTTGTTAAAGAAAAGTTTTGTGTCTCTAGCTGCGGGATGGAGCTGAGACGTGATATATATAACTCAGAAGATAGGATAATAATAATAATCCTTTCTACTATAGGCACAAGGCCTGGAATTGAGAGGAGAGGGATAATTGATCGCATCGACCCCAGTTTTTGACTGGTACTTAGTTTATCGACCCCGAAAGGGTGAAATGTGAAGCCGACCTCGGCCGAACTTGAACTCAGAACGTAAAATAATAATAATAATAATAATAATAATAATAATAATAATAATATAATAATAATAATAATTTCTGACTCTCGCATAATCCCAGCAATTTAGAGAGTATAGAGTGTGTCAATACTTGACTAATACTTCATTTAAACGAACCTAGATCGATGTTGACCGCGGCGGGATTTGAACTTAGAATGTGAAGAGCCAGAAGAAATACGCAAGGATTTTTATATTCCGAATATTTTCTTTGAGAGGCCACAAGATCCTCGCATATCATATAAAATGCTTTATACAAAAACATGTACGGGTACACAAATGCGGTCAAGGCACCCTCTTTGGTTTATTATCATTTGAAATGGTCACGGTTGGATCAGAGCTGTGATGCTAAACAACAATGACTACGATAAAGATGCGTCTTTAAACTAGATTCTGCCCCCCCCCCACCATCACCACCAGCAATAACACTTCAGTAATAAATATCTGACCATTTTACAGTGGTTCTATGAATAATTTAGCTGAATGAATCATTTCCAAAGAAAACACTTTAATATTGATAAATGCTTCCGAATGTAGAACTAAATTATTGACCAGACGAGTCTATCAGGTTATTTCTAGTATTGTCTATTAGCATTTACACTTTGTCTTCATTAAAGGCCAAATGTTTTAAACCAAAACGGTAATTTAAATGATTGCCTTTGAAATACATTGTTAATTAGACGAGACATTTCCACCGTAGATAAATTTCAAGAAGTTTTCATTAATCGTTTAATGAGATCTCGTATAAAAGTACATCGGTCACCATTTACCTTTTAAATCTTCAAGATAATTGAAAGTTTCTTAATTTGTTCTATTAATTTCTGTGGTTGATTAATTGGTTTAGAGAGTGAATTTCACTGCATCGATTACTGCTGCTATTGCGATATAAGATGGTGCCACTTTGACGTAGTACTTCGATGTTAAGAACTTTGGTTTTCTTTGAGTTAATCTTAAGAAATGTAATATACCTCATCCCAAATATATGTCTTGGCATTTCTGCAAACATTATGAGTAGTTGCCAGAAGTTTCAATAACTTCTGAAGCCGGAGCGAAAAGTTTAATATTTGTTAAAGCAACGATTGAAAATATTGGAGATGGGCCAAATACGAAAGAGACACACACGCTTCGAATTATAATTGCCAGAGCTGATTAGTAAATGAATAAAGCTATTATGTGATATTGCGTGTGTGTGAGCTAATGAATTAAGGTTAAATGATATTCTAACTAAAGAGACACATATATATAACAGGTAGAGACAGTAGTTCGATTTTCATTACTGATCCTGCATTTAACTCCGACTGTGATGAAGACATTTAATACTGATCACGTCAATCCATTTAGATACTTTTAAAGTTTACTTAACAGGAACTCAATCTAATGTAAATGGGCACTATAGTGGACGAGTGTCAATTTACCACCTTAATTAGCAAATGCACCATCTTCATCTGATCATAAGTAAACACAATATAACGCAAATGCCTTCTAATTTCGAAGAGATTTTTAAGAAACATTAGTAAGAGAATCCACTCAGACTCAATCTGTCTGAAGAACTGTAGTCAAGTCAAGCTAACGCTACTATGTAATGAGCAAATTAAAACCGACAAAACTGTTTTAGAACTTGAGGAAATAAACAGTTAATGGAAGACGAAGCTAATCTTAACCAGGAAGTCAGTCTCTCCCATAAGTAATTTATCCAACTACATTTATAATGGACAATGAAATGAAAGGAGGAAATAACAATTAATTTGTCTAGAAACTGAATGGAACACCAACAACTGGTTTTGTATCATAAACTGGAAATTGGCTGCTCAAAGCTTTGTCCGCCCAACCATTTCATCTTTACATTCAAGAGATGGTTCTGGCTCTCAAAATTCATGTCCTACACTCACGAAGGTGATCACGAAACATTGGCTAACGTTAAGATTTTTGATAGTGTACCTTGAACTTTTTCTTCAAGTATACTGTGAAACTAGTTGTAATATTTGGATTTGTGCTTTCATCTCGTTTTCTACTTTATTTTATCCATCCTGAAAAATAAAATTAAAAGACAAAATTGGATCCAATAGAATTTGGAACCAGAAGACTTTATTTCCAAGTTATTTTAATATCAGAAAAATAACATGTAACATCAGGTTCCTGATATTTTATGTGAGAACTAACGTAAGAATAGTTCTTCGCAAAAGTAGCTATCGCCGCTTGAAAAGGGTAGGCTATTATAAGCCGCCTCTACGAAGGCGATGAATTTGCGGGACCGTTAGCACGCTGGATTAAATGCTTAGCTGTATTTCTTCAGGTTCTGTACATTCCTACTTTAGTTTCCGCTGAGGCTTTTTTTTATTTTTGGAGTCGATAAAACAAGTACCAGTTGAGCACTGGGGTTAATGTAATTGATTTCTTCCCGCTCCAAAAATTTTAGGCCTTGTGCCTATAGTAGAAAGAAAATATGGCACCTGTGGAGTCATACGCTCTCACCTTCGTTTAAGCAAGGAGATTTCAATCAACATGTCTGCAATAGCTGTTTCTAATTCTTTCTTCGATAACTTAAGGCAAACTGACATGCTTCCTTTGAACAAAGTGTAGCCATAAATTTGTCCTTGAGCTCAAATGTTTCATATCTACGGAAAGGAATGGTTTCACAGAACAATTTTGAGCAATGGAATTCGATTAGTATTCGCCACATTTCTGCTTGATTATGTATGTGTGGGCGCTTTTACCTCCATTTGTGTGCGTGTGTTCTCAGTCGGGTTTCCCGTTATGCTACGCTTTTTTATCGTTAAGAAGACAGAACTTTTTAAGAACAGAGCAGCCGATTATATCAACCTTAATACTTGACAGGTACTTCATTTTTTTCGGTCTCAGATGGATGAAATGCTAAGATGAAATTTGGACTCAAAAAAGGTAAAGAGACGGGAAAAATATCACAGGGCATTTTGACGCTCCGCCGATTCTAACAATTTTCCACCTTCATATTTCTAACACAAGCACGATGTCAGAGGGTTACGGGAAGGGAAGAGACGATGATGTTGATGATGTAAAGTACTTAACCGCTACTTTATTTTCGACTCCGAAAAAATTTGAAGACAAAATTGGCAGCTACAGGATTTGAAAACAGAGCATAAAATTACAAATTGCTAGACAGTTACAGAAAAGTTTGAGAGTTTTGTTTTCAAGTCATTTCAGTAAACCAACATGTAACATCAGGTTTCTGATATATTACGTAAGAACTAACGTAAGAATAGTTTTTCACGAAAGTAACTATCACCTCTTAAAAATAAAATCTCCGTCGCTTCACCATTTCATTTGCCACGATCTGAGAGAGTGTAAGAAGTGAGTGGCTATTGGAAGCTGTGGAACTAGGTACATTATTGGTAACACTGATAAGAACGTCACTATTTCGAAGGTAAATCGATAATGTTCAGTTGAACTCAGCGCACTGGATATAGAGATATATTGATAAGTAAATACCTGTTAATTTATCGATTGCATAAACAAAATAAATCAATATGTTTGAGAATTTAATTTGAAACCGGATCAGTTTAGCTTGTAGCTGACAATACCAACTTGTTCTGGATTCAAAGCCTATAATTTTAGGAAACAATAAATTCTAAGTATTGAGTTTCGTGCATTTTCAATTCCATTATCGATTCAAGTAAATTGAAATAACTCCAACTGAGAATCTGAACCGGAATGTTGGATTGTTCACAATAACTTTGTTATACTCTTGGAGAACGGGTTGCCTATTGTTCGGTAAATATGTGACCAAGGTAGTTGAAAGTCTGATTGGATATTTTAGCATTTCGAAACAACGCTATTCTGAGTTCAAATATTATTGGAAGAGACGTCTTTCGTTCCCTCTGATTCGATTAAGTATTGATTTTAGGCTATATCTTCTGAAGTTAGTAATCGATATTTAGCCGATTGTTGTTGTTGCTGTAGTTTGACTCCTGGTCAGCTCAAATCAAGTTAACCTAAGGCTACCAACCGTGACTTATTTATCTTTTTTTTATATATCTATGATTACATTCTATACACAGATTCTGTTTTAAGACGGTAAGATATGAATTGAGAGAGTTTTGACAGCTACTTCTAGCATAGTCTCTCTCTCAATTGTTCCCCACTTGATTGATATCAAGTTAATCGAATTCTCTACCACGGAAATTAAATAGCATGTGGTAGACTCTAAAGAAGAGGAATAAAGCTAAAACATTTTAGAAATATGTGTTGCTGACATCAAATTCCTTTCATAGTTTTCATGTATACAGAAGAAGAAAGTGAAATGGGAAATTTTTAAAAAACAAGGACATACTGACGCAATTTAATAGAAACGATGTAATTAGTGATTTTGCAGAAAGATGAAAAACAGCTGTTCCGATACCTTTTTTATTCCCCTTGGAGAAAGGTCTGGTTTCTTTAATAAATGGACAGAACAGTCTGATTTATATTCGGAAAATAAAGTAACACATTATTCATTTGTTCCAATGAGACCAGTTCCATCGATTTGATATGCACAACATCAAACCGCAAGTGATTTTTTTTCTTTTTACGCGTATTTTTTTGTAATTTTTCTTTTAGTTCTGTTTCATCAAACTATCAAAAATTATGGTCTTGATCCTCAAAGAAAACATTTCTTTTTTTTTTCCTTATCTTCCACATAAAATCATGCTTACCAATTTACAAGTATGAGTTATACCGAATTTTTATGTTGTTTCTTGAAATTTCTTGAAATTCTAAACCTTCCTACAAATGATGTGTGCTATTTTCCTTTGAAAAAGAATGCCAAGAGTGATGGCTATAAAACAATGAATACTTTGCTTCCCAGATAACTTGTTCCTTCAGCCTTATTAATATCGTAGCAAAATCATTAGATTCCTTGTAGTATTTAGTTAAGGGATTTTACGTTTTGAGTTCAAATTCCATCGTAGTCAGTCTTGCATTTCATTGTTCTAGGATCGATATATTCAACGATATATTTCTCTCAAGAGTGAAATGGCTTCAGACATCTCTGTAGTTACAACTTGCAAACTCTAGATTAACTAAATCGGTAGAGAGTCAAAGATAACATAGCACCCATTGGTATAACGCATCAGGAATTTATCAGAATGTTGTTTATAGAAATATCAGAAGTTATTTCTGGATTGAACTACGAAGAGCAAATCGATTGACTAAACAAATGTTAGCGAGTTTTGCAAAGATAAGTGGATAAACTGCTTATTCTTGAAGGATCACTCTTAAGACTTAATATATCTAACAAACTAGGGGAAGCACCACCAAATAGGAGATATCTTCCCACTAAAAGCACTTTTCTCTTAACTTAAGTCAATTAAAATTAATTTAGAATATAATACGGTGGATGAGGAATTTTTCTAATGCTTGATGGTTCTATAATAAATTATGATAGGTTTTGGTACTATTAGACGTCACTGGATACACTCTTGTGATTCTTCAGACTCAACTATGTTATATCACTGAAAATGTTGGAGTTGGAATCATAGCGAAGGCTCACAATTTTGGCTGATCTCCTTGAATAACATTTTTTCGTTTTGAAAAGAAAATTCACTTGAGAGAAAGTGGTTCTAGACACAGCATGTCTGAATTAAGATCAGGCGGACCAGATCTTGAACAACTTTAATTAATTAATTATAGGGCTCCGTGATCAATGAATGAACGATTCAACATTCTATTTTAATTGCCACAATTTCATACAAGCGCCGTTGATGACGATGCAGTTTCAATTCTACTTAAGAGATATATTACAGGTCTTGAAGAAATAGGAAGCAGAACCAACCGCAATATTTGCAACCAGATAAAATATAAACGAGGAAGATATGCCACCCATCACCTTTTCCTCTCCACATTTGCTGCCTTATCATCGTCAAACTGGTACTGGTCATCTGGTAATAGAAGACAAGTTAATTCATCGACTGAGTGGTTCAACCATTAGAGATGACACCAGAACCTTCTTGTGTTAAGTCCTGGCGCCTGAGTCTCTGAAGTAATGTATTCATAAGCAAACTTACCGACTACTGCATAGGGATATAGGACAGGAGGGTCCACTATATGCATACATACATATATGACCCTTCCAGTCTACAAACTATAGGTTTGTACACAGGAAAACTCCTTTCCAAAGAGCGGACCTGGGCAAGCAGTTGCCTAAATACGTAAGTTTTTCTACACCGGGCTAATTCATACATATTTCAGAGCACAAACTACTGGTACAGATACAGCAAGGAATCTCGTCCGACACTCGATCAGTTCGGTCAATCCTTGCTTAGATTGATGTATTTTTATCAACTCTGAAAGTCAATGCCAACATTGGCAATGCAGATAGCCGGATCAAATATCGCGAGATGTTGCATCTAGTGCTCTAGCAACTTTATCAATTCACCTCTTACGCACACTTACATACATCCAGACAGACAGACAGACTGATAGAGAGAGAGAGGTATGCAGGTAGGTAGGTAGATAGATACATACATACATTCATACATACATAGGCAGACAGACAGATAGATAGACAGATACACAGAGAGAGAGAGAGAGAGAGAGAGATAATGTACAATTGCAACGTGGAAGGTGTTTATAAGCCATTTAAAAACACACAAAATCGTTAGGTTCACATCAGCATTTAAATTTAAATTGTCAAAATATTTTCTTCGCTTTGAAACCGCGACCTGTTCACTGAAAAAATTTCGTGATGCATCACTAATTTTTTCACAATTTAAGTTTAAACGTTGAAGTGAATCTAACGATTTTGCGTGTGCTTTAAATGGCTTATAAACACCTAAGGTGCAATTGTTTTTGTTTCAGCACACGATCTCAGATCAAGTTACTTGCTATTCAAGAACATCTCCGTAATATATATATATATATGTGTGTATATGTGTGTGTGTGTGTGTGTGTGTGTGTGTGTGTGTTTACACGTACATACATGCTTACATACATAAATAAGAAGCTTGCTTCCTCACCACATGGTTCCGGGTTAGGTCCTACTACGTAGTAGCTAAACCATGTATCTTCTACTATAGCTTTGAACCAACAAAGCCTTGTGAGTAAATTTGATAGAGGGAAACTCAAAGAAACCCGTCATGTATTATATATATATATATATATATATATATATATTATATATATACACACACACACATATGAATGTGTGTGTGTGCGTCCGTGTTTTTGTGTCTGTTTGTTCCCCACCACCGCTAGAAGGCGGTATTGTGTTTATAACACCCGTAACTTAGCGTTTCAGCAAAAGAGGTCGATAGAATAAGTACTAGGCTTTAAAAAAATAAGTACTGGGTTCGATCCATTCTACTAAAAGTAATCTTTTAAAATACTTTTCATTCAATTTTTCCAAAATCTAATTGTTTTCCATACTTACAGTTTACAAAGTTTCAATGACCGAAACCGGTACTGAAATGTTTTTTTATAAAATTAATTTAGCATTTTCTACCTTGACTTTTTCCATATATATATATATATATCAACTCGTGTGTTCCTTTTCAACCTTCTACATATATAGGATTTAGCTGCCTCTGATTATACAAGAGTCGGTTGAGTTTTATAGCGAAAAATTAAATCAATAGCTAATTTCAAGAAATATTTAACTGAGGTCATATGGATTGAAGCTCCATACTTTCCCTACTCTTTCGCATCTGATTTATCAAGTAAACAAGTTGGAATCGGAACGTTCAACTGATAAAACATATCAACCACAAGTAGAAACTTTTAGAATCAATCTATTTGGATTTCTTCTGCCCAAAATAAAAGTGTGTATGTTTGTATTTGTGTATGTGTATGTGTTTTTTTTTTGTTTTGTTTTTTTTGTATGCCTATGGTTATGTGTGTTTAAAACGTCTCAGATCAAGTTATTTGATAGCTAGATAGTAGTATCAGAAATTTATATGTGCGGTGTCAGACACCGAAACACTTCACTGATTCTTTTGATAAACACATACAAACGAGTGTCCGTATTTGAGTGTGTCTATCAGTGTATGTGTGCGTTTGCGTCTGTGCATGTGTGTGCATGTGTGTGTATGTGTGCCTTCTCCTAGAAATGCGTATGAGCATGTGTCTGCGTTTATATATATATTATATATATATATATATATATATATATATTAATGACAAAAGAACATGAATAACGTAATCACTCTCATTAGCTTATAGCTGTTTCCCTAGAAGGAACATCGCACCCAGAATTAAGTGCAAGAGTGACGTCTTACTACTTCCGCTATATATAAGGTGCGTGTGTGTGTGTGTGCGTTTGTGTCTACATGTGTGTTGTGTGTATGTGAGCGAGGGTACATAAATATATACACATACATGTATGTATATTTATTTAAATCGAATGTCATATTCTCCTTCAGTTCTATTACGTCAGCTATATTTTAGTGATACGCATTTAAGTGGCATTACCATTTATAGAGGTTATGACGAGTGTGTCTTTGGAGAGAATGTATGGTAATGGCTAAGTGGTGGAATTTTGAACTCAGTGTGTGTGTGTGTGTGTGTGCAAAATTGCGTATGTTTAATGTAAATGTGTGTGTGTGTATGCGTCTGTAGGAGGGGGTTACTTGAGTGTGCGATGTATGTATATGAATGTTCCAGCATGTTTATGCATGTATATATAACATGTATTATGTGAACAATGACCGTATAAACGGTATATATACTTCACGAATATATCTACATACTTCGATTCTTATACATACACACACACGTATACAGACACGCACATAAACGTACATGCATATGCATAGACACATATAGATACGCATATACACACACTCACAGACAACACACACATATATAGCTACACATACACACACACATATATAGACATACATTCACACGCATTCACACACATACACACTCGCATATATATATATATATATATATTATATATATATGTCTGTATGTGTATGTGTATGTCTATGTGTGTATATATATATATATGTGTTGTATATATATCATGTCATGTATATAATATATATATATATATATATATATATATATATATATATATATATATATGTATATGTTACACACGCGCGTACATACACACAGATACATTATATATATATATATATATATATATATACGTCTGTATGTGTATGTGTCTGTCTATGTGTGTATATATATATTATATATATATATATGTGTGTGTGTGTTTATATATATGTATATATATATATATAGTACAGTCATGTATATATATATATATGTATGTATATGTACACACGCGTGCACATACACACAGATACATTATATATATATATATATATATTATATATATATATATATATAATATATATATATATATATATTATATATATATATATATATGTAGGGATATGTATGTATACATATATATATATATTCTATAGACATGCAAGGGATAGCGTATAGTGTGCTAGTACATGCACATGTCAAGTTTCAATTAACTTTTATAATAGAAACTAACATACTGCTGTTTCGTGATAAATATAACAGAGAGAACAAAGATCTTTAATTAAGTAAGAATACAACCTGAAAAATAAATTACTCCATTGTACGCTTTCTGCACACAGGTATGTATGGTTGTGTGCGTATCGAAGTTTATCTACGCCTGTGTATGTACTTATATATTTGTAGATATGTGTGTATTTGGATGTATGGGGGCGGGTTACAAGTGCGTATATATATATATATATATATATATTTACAATATATATTTCTTAGTGGTAAGACCATAGCGGATCTACTTCTAGCATATGGATGTCCACGTAGTGGTCATCCCCTCTTATATGTATGTAATATAAATATTATAAATATTTGCATGTATACATTTATGCATGTACATTTTTATGTGTACCTGTATACATAGATGAACATATATATATATGTCAGTGTGTGTACAGGTATGTTTGGGTATATACTCATATATATATATATATATACACACACACACACACACACACACACACACACAGGGTGCGGTGAATAAACTGTCGTCTCAATTATGCAAATATGAAAATAAGACTCGCATCTCATTTTAACATTTTTACCAAAATTATATAAAAGTATCTTGAAATACTAAAGAGTAAATTTAGTCAATAAAATCGCCACTGGTCTCAACCACGCCTTCAGACGACTTCAGAATCTCCAGCAACTCTTCTGGACGGTCACCTTGTTTAAGTTGGAGAATAACCCTTGCCTTCAGTTCATATTTGGTGTTACAAGATTTGTTGGTCTCTCGCTCAACTGTGCCCCGCACATAATAAAGGAAGTGCATTCTGGAGAGTTAGATGGCCAGATGTTATGGGTGATGTGCTCGCAGAAATTGTCTAACAGTCATGACTGGGTTCTTCTGCTAAACATAGGGTCTTCCAGCAGCCACCCTCTCGACCCAGGGCAGCACTATCTCCTCTAGGCACATGATGTGGGCCTCCATGTTGAGTCTGAGGCCGTTTGGGAAGATGAATAGAGGCATAATGTCACCATCACAAGTGATCACTCCAAACACTATGATGTTTATTGGATGTTTGATTTTTACCACTCTTGGTACATGTTCTGAGACTGACACTCTGAAATGTTCGTATTGGAGCTTCCGGTGCGAATCCCATGCATTACAGCATGTGGTTTCAAAATTTCTGGCCGAGTGAGTTGCGTCATGATACTTTTTTTTTCTCATAGACGGTGCCCAACTGACCCTACTATACTGTGTAGTCAACGAAATAAATAAAAAATGATGCGAATGCGCGAAATTAAAAATATAAAATAGCGACAATTTACCCATCGCACGCTGTATATCCGTGTATCAATTTATGCATCTGAACATCCATGCACATACACACAGACACAAAGACGTATACAATACACATAACGTTTATATTATATACGAATATAAATCCATACATAGAATGAGGGGGGAGGGGAGGGAAAGAGGACAGATGTATAGATAGATAGATAGATAGATAGATAGATAGATAGATAGATAGATAGATAGATAGATAGATAGATAGATAGATAGATAGATAGATAAAATATAAACGCCAGTGTGTGCGTGTGTTGTGTGTGTGTGTATTTATATGAATAGCTCGAATATGCTCAGTAATTTATTCGTAAGCCATTAAGTATATTTCTTGCATAATTTAAAATGTAAATTACGTATTTAATATACGTACAATTAGCAACGCAATGAAAAGTAATCAAGTGATTATATCATACGTTATATCTCTCTGTTGACAGAAACATTTAGATCAACATGATTAGGCGATGTACTCCTGCTAGATCTTCATCAGAGATGGAACAATAGTCTACTGTTCATAGAGAGTTGTGTTAACACGTGTGTCGGTAAACAAATATATAAAGCGAGGGTATAAAATCATATCCATATGTATGTATGTACGCATACATGTATGTATGAGCGTGTGTGTGTATGTTTGTATGTATTACGTGTGTGTGTGTATGTATGTATGTATGTATGTATGTGTGTGTGTGTGTGTATGCATGTCATTATTCTGTTTCATTCAAGATTTCTTGCTAATAGAGAAAGAGTCGGTTTCTAACCTAGATCGAAGGCTCATTCATTGGAATTTCAACATCAACGACTGGGTATGTATGTATGTACTTACGTATGTATGTATGTTTGTGTGTATGTATGTATACGTGCAGATTTGTATGTTTTGTTTTATGTATATCTTCTCATGCATATACTTGCATATCTAGACATGTTCATATATACTTAAATGATAAACTTTTGGAAAGTTTCACAGGTTTTTACAGTGCTGGTGATCAGCTTTCTCTTTTCTGGTTTTGAGAAGCCCAATTTCTCACGATTAGTATTTAGGCAGTGTATTACATATCCCAGTGCCCCAATGATTACAGGTATAAACCTGAACTTGTAATCTGGAAAGATTTCTAATAGTTCAGCGTAGGTATTCTCTTTTACACTAATCTTCAGTTTTATGTTAACATCTCCTGGGTAGCTGATTTCCACAATTGTACACAGTTTCTCTTCTCTGTCCCAAATCATTATATCAGTTCTATTGTGTTTATATTTTATTGAGGTTTTCACTGGGACATTCCACCAAGTACTCCTCTTTATTATAAGTGACTATGGCTTCTACCATACTGTGGCTTCTTATTTCTTTTCCCTCGGAGTTATCCTTTCGACGTATCTCGCTCTACAGTATCCTAGCTGCAACATCATATCACATCGGTAGATAATACCGTGATGACATTTCCGCATATGATGTGGGTGATATCTACGGTGTTATCTCCACAAAGTCCGGATCGGTTGTTACATTTTACTGTTTTTCCCATGATTCTGTCCCTTTTGTGCATTAGGTATTTGGTTGATATTTCATGTTTCCGGATTGCAATATATGTATGTATGTATGTATGTATGTCAAAAATTTATCAAAATACACAACAAACGAAAAATTTTACAAAACCTAACAAACAGAAAATCGGTAGCTTATTCCTTATTAGTCAACGTTCAAAAGATCATTAAAATTTCACGTCTTTAGCGTTGATATTGTTCGCTTTTGGTGGTGCCAGTAGCGAAAAGTTATTGGGAATAACTAACGAATGTACAGGACAATGACGAAAACAAACACAACAAAATAAAATATACATATACAACGAAAAAAGCAGTGCGGCTGCAAGATAGGCAGATATGGGTAACGCAGGGGAAAATGGAAATGTACTGTAGGAATGGAGACGAGAGAAGAACAGACAGAAAGTCAGAACGAAGGAAGAAGTAAAATATTAAGGAGGGAACGAGAGAGAAAGATATTGGGAAGAAGGCAAAAGTAAGGCAAAGTAAAGAGAAAGAGACAGAAATAGACGTTGCAGGTATGTGTGTGAGTAAAGTAGAAAGCAAAGATAAAATGGATAGATAGATAGACAGACAGACAGACAGACAGACAGATAGATAGATAGATAAACATGTATATTATGATATATATGTATATGTGTATATATGTATATATATGTATATATGTATGTATATGTATACATATGTATATATGTATGTACATATATATGTATATGTGTATGTATGTATATATTATATATATATATATATATATATATGTATATGTAAATTTGGATTTATTCCCTAATATTTATTATGTATATGTATATATATATATATATATACTAGCAGTATCGCCCTGCGTTGCTCGGGTTTGTAAGGGAAATAACTATATAAGCATTTTTAGAGAGTTATAGCCAAAAAATTGCAAAAAATGCATTAAAAATGGAAAAAAAATATGATGGTAAATTTTTTTTTAAATCGTTGACTCATCGTAGACATTTTTAGAGAGTTACTTCCCTTATATAATAGCGAAAAATGCATTAAAATGGAAAAAAAACGATGGTAAATTTTTTTTTAAATCGTCGTAGACTCATGTAGACGCTTTCTTAGCCATTTCTGTTTTGGTGTCTTCAAGCCATGAAGTCGTTGTTCTAAAAGAACACTGGTCTCCTTGACAACGCATTACGACGTTGATTTCCTTACACTCCCTTCCCCACAGGTGCAGGTGTGAGCGTGGACGCCAACTCCGCCGCCATCGACACACGAAAAATTATGCATTAAAATGGAATAAAAAATGATGTTAAATTATTTTTAAATCGTAGACTCATCGTAGACGCGCGCTAATATTCAGACGGGCTCGATATGAATCACGACTATAAGCTACCCGAATTTGGTTAAACTGCACCGCAAAATGTGGGAGTAGTTAGGAATCTAATTCGAAGGGGACAGACACACACACAACTACAGTTTTATATATATAGATATACATAGCGCAGTAGTGGTGAGATGTGACAGCAAAGAAAAGCATACATTCACTCTCTGCATGCAATTAGACTCGGAAAGTTTGTGAGGAACCATTGACCAATTTGCTGACTTTTCCGATAGCACACAGGTCTCAATGAATGGTTGAATGACCAAATCCAAGCTTCTCTGCTAGTTCCTCAACAGTACGATGAGATTTTGTTCCACCAGGGTTTTCAGGATGTCCTTGTCGAGTTCTACAGATCTTTCAGGATGAGGCTCGTCTTCTAGGCTGTAGTTTATGGCTCG
>NC_043004.1:23345477-23360477 GCF_006345805.1 Octopus sinensis
TTCTACTTATTCAGGTCTCTGCAGAATAGTCTTAATGGTAAAAATTTCAATTCCTTGGATGACGTAAAAAGATACCTTCATTAATTCTTTGCCATGAAACCACCTCAATTCTGGGAAGAGGGTATTTTCAAGTTAAGGGAAAGATGGAGACGCATTGTGCAACAAAATGGTTCATATTTGTTTGATTAAAAATGTAATGGCAAGTATCTATTGACCTTTTTCTTTCCTTTAAAAATCGACACGAACTTTCCGGACAACCCAATACTACCTCAAGAAAAAAATGGGATGGCCGTAGCTGGAATGTCAACTCAACAAGAGTTATTTTATTATTTGCCAGCCTATATCTCTTCGATACAGTCCGCTAAGAGAATTCAAAGTCGTAGAACTATTATTGTTGTTGTTGTTTTACCCCCAAATCAGCCATGATCCAACAAACCTTGTTTTATAATTAAAGATGTTCTGGCCATGACCATCTTGACTTTTATGTATTGAGAACTTCATATTTTTATGAAATTTTCTACTTTCTAATGGGTGTTGTGAAGATTTGGTAACTACGCCTAGCAGCAAACTATGAACCCTTTGAACTGTGTATCTTTTAGTAAGGGAGAAAGAGAAGTATGTGACTAGTCGGTCAGCAGTAACCACTTCAATTCCTCTTTTTGTACATAGACACAGTATGATTAATGAACCTGGTAGAAACAGCAGCTAAATAATCTCCATCACATAGTTCTGGGTTCAGTCACACTGCATGGCATCTTGGGCAAGTGTCTTCTACTATAGCATCGGGCCGACCAAAGCCTTGTGAGTGGATTTGGTAGACGGAAACTGAAAAGAAGCCCGTCGTATATATATATGTATGTGTGTGTATATGTTTGTGTGTCTGTGTTTGCCCCCACCCCCCAACATCACTTAACAACCGATGCTGGTGTGTTTACGCCCCCGTAACTTAGCGGTTCGGCAAAAGACTCCGATAGAATAAGTACTAGGCTTACAAAGAATAAGTCCTGGGGTCGATTTGCTCGACTAAAGGCGGTGCTCCAGCATGGCCACAGTCAAATGACTGAAACAAGTAAAAGAGAAAAGAGAATATATTCATAGATAGATAGATAAATGGTTGGGTGGATTGATAGATAGATAGATAGATAGATAGATAGATAGATAGATAGATAGATAGATAGATAGATAGATAGATAGATAGATAGATAGATAGATAGATAGATAGATACTAGACCGATGCACACGTACTTAGTCAGCACAATGTCAGTTCATCTAAGTGAAAAAGATATTTAATCACCGAAAGTGCACAATGACTCAACACAGTCCGTGCTGTCACTTTGCGTCTCTGTGAATTAAACAGACGGAAAGAACAGATCTCAAATATACCACAGAAAGAAATGTGGAATATTAAAGAATATCTGGAATGTGGGTTGGAGATGAGTGCGTATTTAAATGGACACACACACACATATATACTTATATATATCTACACGAACATACAAATGTAGGTGCATATAAATATATATTCAGATATACGTATTTACAGAGAAATTCACATATATGCATAAATACATACAATTGTGTGTGTGTGTGTCTAAAGGGATATATATAGAGAGAGATATAGATAAATATAAATGCGTATATGCGTATAAAGACAGAGATAGAGAGATGGCCAGATAGAGAGAGAGATGGCCAGAGAGAGAGAGACAGAGAGACAGAGAGAGAGAGCCAGAGAGACAGAGAGACAGAGAGAGAGAGCCAGAGAGAGAAAGCCAGAGAGAGCCAGAAAGAGAGAGAGGGGGAGAGAGAGCCAGAGAGAGAGAGAGAGCCAGAGAGAGAAAGCAAGAGAGAGAGAGCCAGAGAGAGTGAGCCAGAGAGAGAGAGCCAGAGAGAGAGAGCCAGAGAGAGAGAGAGACAGAGAGAGACAGAGAGAGAGACAGAGAGAGAGAGACAGAGAGAGAGAGCCAGAGAAGGAGAGCCAGAGAGAGAGAGCCAGAGAGCGAGAGCCAGAGAGAGAGAGACAGAGAGAGGGAGACAGAGAGAGAGCCAGAGAGAGAGAGAGAGCCAGAGAGAGAGAGGGAGCCAGAGAGAGACACAGAGAGAGCCAGAGCGAGAGAGCCAGAGCGAGAGAGCCAGAGAGAGACGACAACGACGGCTAGAGATAATGTTTGATCTGCTTCAACAGTACGAAACCTTATGATTCTCCACGTTTCTATCTCTTTTAATGTACTGACTGGTTTGCGGTTTTTTTTCATGAAAGTATAAACTACGTGTCTGTATTTGTTTGGGTAGGTAGATAGTCAGATAGATAGACAGACAGATATTATATGTATGTATTTTATCTTTTACTTGTTTCAGTCATTAGAATGCGGCCATGCTGGGACACTGCTTTGAAGAATTTTTAGCCGAATGAATCGACACCAATCCTTTTTGTTTTCTTTTTTAAAAGACTGGTAGTTATTCTATCGGTTTCTTTTGCTGAACGACTAAGTTACGGGAACGTAAACACACCAACACCGATTGACAGACACAAACACACATGAATACATATATATACATATATACGACGAGCTTCTTTCAGTTTCCTTCTACCAAATCCATTCACAAGTGTCTTCTACTATAACCCTAGGCTATAGTAGAAGACACTTGCCCGAGGTGCCATGCAGTGGGACCGAGCCCAGAACCATGTGACTGATAAGCAAGCTTCTTATCACACATTCACACCTGTGCCTATACGTATATATACTTTATAATATTATAGTTTTAAACTTGATTGTATCTTGTGACTTATCAAAACGAATATATATTACTAACCACCAACTTTTGTAATGGTACCAACCCCAAAGTTTGCCCTTTTGATTCCTACTTCCGAAGTACATAGTGTATAAATGCTTAGTAGAATATACTTTATTCTCATAAGGCATAAACAGGATTTACTGCTAACTTTAAAACACAATTCAATTCTTATATACTGAGAAAAGAAACACAACGGTGTTGTCTGAGTACATGTGGAAACTTACGAACTATGAACCCTTTGAACTGTGTTCGAGTATGTTTAAAAAGCTAAACCAATCGTAGTTAAATAAATAATAAGTTTTTTTTTACCACACCAGAACCGTTCGTACTCTTTTTGCCATGGAACTATTCAAAAGAAGTCGGAGAGAATAACATCACGTAACAAATTTCTTTTTTAAAGATGCCTACTCTATCAACTTACCTCTTATCTAGACAGATTTCTTTTGAACCTAGATGGATCCTTCTCCGATTTCGATAAACACTTCTCAAATAATTCAATATCGAATGTTTATATTGATGCTTTCCATGTATTTCCTTCATCATTGATTATCTTTGTCCATTACTTTCCAAAATAGAACTCGAAATTGTATGTGTGACTGTGTGTGTATGTGAGTTTGTCTCTGCGTAGTGTGCGTGTAGCTTTGTCCTAAAAACATAGATCTCGTTACCTTACACTGCTTTAGGTAGTAATTCTACCATTAAATTTGAAAGTGATTGTGTACGAATGTATAAGCATATGTGTGTGCGCATGCACACACGTATGTAATTTTCACTTATCCTAAACCAGTAACTATACTGAATAATCAAATTTTAGGGAGTTACACTGTAATTATAAACCAGTTCTATATTTTTGCTCAGGTAAATGTATAATTCCGATTGCACCCATTAAGTTATTAACTTAATCTAATTTTGTCCGCACATTGTTTAAAATCCGCTTTCGAATAGGGCTTTACTATAAGATATATTTCCAAGAATATCAGATCTAATTACCTCCTTTTGATCTCATGCTATTAAATATTCTTTTCTGCTTTTGCGTATTAATAATTAGATGATAATATCCTATGAGAATACTGTTTATTAACTAGATATAAATTATGAATATTGAGGTCTTATGAAAGTGATCGCTTATAAGCAGATGGATTTAAATATACCTTAATTAATGCCTTAATTAATGCCTTAATTAATGTAACAATAATCCTTTCGTCTAAATTAATAATGTTAATAATAATAATAATAATAATAATAATAATAATAATAATAATAATAATAATAATGCTTTTACTACATATCTCTCCCTAGATATTCCTTACAGGTTTCTTGTACAGACTTCTTTACAGTTTTGTATCTAATATATTTTATCTGGTTTTGATTCTAATGAGGATTATTGAAACATAGTAATAATTTGAAGTGCACATTCAAGAAATTTGTCAACCAACAATATTCTTCTCCTCTTTTAGTAATGAGGGAAGAACAATACCCATGAGCATGTTTTTGTTTTTTTTTTTACCTCTGAGATGGATGGGTTAGGAAGATATCCTCAAACCAGGGGTCTGGTCTAAATGCTTGCAACAGAATGGGCTCTACTAAAGGTATCAAAAAGACAGGTTGTGTTGTTAAACCAGGTGTCCCAAATATGTGGCGGGATTTGAATTCAGAACGCAAAGAACCAGAACAAATACGACGAGGCATCTCCTCCGATAATCTAACATTTCCACCAATCTATCACACAAATATTAATATCAATTACTCCTATGCTTTCTAGCATCTTGGGCAGCAGCAAGATGATGCCACTGGTTTCTGCTGACCGTGGTTTTCTCTATATCTGGCCTTGTGATATTGGCCTCTCTCATGTAGATTATGAATGTTATGCGCCTTGTCGGTTGTGATCTTCTTAACTTTCTTTTCCTCTCTAAGGATGTCCATTTGAGAACTGTTGTAGAACGACATTGTTCTGATAGCTGGACTATGTAATGATTCCACTAAGTGATTTTGCGTTGGCTTTTTTTTTTAATGCTTTCATTTGTTACGTGGTCTTGCCAGTAGGTTCTCAGAATCTTTTTTTAACCATCTTTGGCGGAACACATCTAACTCCCCGTCAATTTTGATAATGCTCTTCCATGTCTCTCTAGCACAGACTATTGTTGGTTGAACTATACAATTATAGAGCCGGATTTTTGTGTATAAGCTGACGATATTAGAGAACCAGATAGCACACATTCTCTGGAATAGGGTCGCGGCTTTGTCAATTCTATGACGCTAACCAGATTAATGACAACAGCCTCGATATTTTGCTGATTGATCTTCTGGTTGTGGTTCATCACAGTCATCATTTGTAATGGTCATTGTTTTGGTCTTCTCTACACTGATCCTCAAACCAGTCTCTCCAGTATTCTGTTCTAGTTCTGCTGTAAGCCTAGATAAGTACTTTACGTATCAACTATGCAAGTAGATTTATTCTAAAAATCTATGCACTGTAGATATAGTTTGCTAACTTGGATCATGTTTTTGCTGTCATTTCTTTTATATACGCAATACTCCTTTCGTTGAAAAATTTAAATAACATTTAAGTAGATACGTAATAGCAATTTTGTTATGGAACAGATATTTCTAAGCCTATGATTGAACAGTTATAATTATTACATCCTCATGCATTACTTCAGGATATATTTTCTATGACAGAATTGATAAAACATTGCAAGACGTGATTTGTGGTTAGCAGATTAATTTAAACAAAATGATTATCGACAAACTACAGCAGATCTAATGAATACTTGCTTCATATAATTTTGCAAGGAATTTAATACAGTAATTTAATTCATTACATACTATATTTTATATTTTCTTTTTAAAACGAATATAATGGATACGTATCACTCATTATGTGTGTATTACCTGAAATGCTTATATTCACCGTTATTCTGTTCTTATAAAGAACTTTAAAGGTATGGTTTACATCCAATTAAACTAATATGGTAGATTCTTTGTAAATTTATAAGATCTATTCACCAGATCAACTATATTGTATCAATAATCATGTTGTTTAACTTAACCACTAATCGCTGATCCCCTTTAGCAATTCATTCACCATTGAAACCATTGAAATATATCTATAGAAGCAACTTACAAGGATGTAATAATTACGGCACTTAAATTTTTAACTCTTAAAATTTAAAATACGAGGGATTGAATTTGCCAATATTCAAAGTATAATCGTTTCTCTACAAAATTCTTCCATCTTTCGAAGTGGCCGTATCCAGTAAGATACATTATATATATATATATATATATATATATATATATATATATATACATACATACATACATACATACATACATACATACATATATGTACATGCATACATACATACAGGCAGACAGACACGCTCCTCCCACATCCCAGCTCTCATGGGATGCCCCTCAGCGTCGACAGCTACCTCAGTAGTGGCTCAGGAGTCAATACATACAGAAGCGGCGAGAGGGGGCATCCTTGACGAACCGAACGCATGCTGTTAAATGGACTGGATAGATGACCATTTATGTAAACTACCGAGCGGAAGCCGCTGTATGAGGCAGCGATCCAACCGCGGAAGATGAGACCGAAACCAGCCGCTCTAAGGACAGCCTCCAAGTACCAATGGCTAGTAGTTTTTAAAAGTGTTTTGCTACCACAAACGTAGCAACTTGGCTTTCTGCCTTCGATGGCTACATGCAAGATCGAATCCTCTGTCAATTGGATTCGGTGGAGAATTTTTCAAAATTCACTGGATCAATCTGAGCAAGAATCTCGACTTCTTGGTCAATCCAGTTTTGCTGCTTCTGGGCAGCGGTTTCCAATATATAGATTTTGTTTGCGATGTCTTAGCAAATGGCAGACACGAGCCATTTAATTTCAATTTCAGGTGGTACATTTTTTATTTAAATTTTTGTTGAAAGGACCTTGTGGAGAGGTCCTTGGCTCGCTCTTCGCTGTCGAATTTTACTTCGATCGTTGCAAACTTGTTTCCCCTCGTTATGTAGTCTTTAAAGGCCCATGTGGGCCTTAAATATTTTTCCACATTTTCATGAATGGCTGTATCATGTACGTTTGTTTTCGCGTTGTCTTGTAAATGATTGTTTTGTGGTTTTTTGGTTTTGTTTTTTAGATATTTTTTGTAATTATTTTCAAGCGTCTGTAATTGAATGGTGACTTCATTTTTTGTAAACATTTATTTGCAAGCAAGTAAATCTTCCTTGGAAAAATCCATTATTCGTTTCTTTGGCTTCAAAGCCGCAGCAAAATTGTTATCGGTATTCGTGTTGGTTGTGGTGGTGATGGTGGTGGCAGTGGTGGAAGCAATGATTATAGTAGCAGAAGCATTCGTGCTTTCTAAGGCCTGTGTGCATTCACGCGGAACGGCTTTGCTTTCAGCTATCTTTGCCTCTAGCATTGGTAGAGGCGGGAAGACGGCCTCGTGGTTTCACTTAGCCATATTTGTTTAGAAATATGGCAAGGAAATCGAAGAAAATAGAAGTGTAAATACGTTTGAAACTGCCCCTAGGGGTCAATTCCTCCCTTTAAACACACTCAAACGAAAACTGGGTACTTTACACACCTTGTGTGCAAAAATTGAAACAAGATGTGTGCAATAAAAGGTCGAAAAAAGAGATTACCTGCGGAGCCGATGCGACATCACGTCAGTCGATAGATAGATAGATAGATAGATAGATAGATAGATAGATAGATAGATAGATAGATAGATAGATAGATAGATAGATAGATAGATAGATAGATAGATACTTATGTGTGTGACTATATCAATATCTGTATAATGATGGATAGATGGATTTGTATGTGTAGTTTACTTCAAAAGAAAGAACTCAATACGTTTGTATAGTAAGGATTTTATAGTGAGCTTTGGAAAATCCAATGCCTTGCAGTGGCTCATAACTTCATCTCTTGCAAGAATCTTTGGACAGTTAGCGTCTTTGTTAAATTCAGACTAGCTCTATGGTAAGAAGCTTGCTTCCCAACCACATGATTTCGGGTTCGGTCCCACTGTGTGGCATCTTGGGCATGTATCTTCTGCTATAGCCTCGGGCCGACCAAAGTCTTGTGAGCAGATTTGGTAGACGGAAACTGAAAGAAGCCTGTCTCATGTATATATATGTGTGTGTGTGTGTATTCATGTGTGTCATTGTTTGTCCCCCTCCCACCTCGCTTGACAACCGATATCGGTGTGTTAATGCCCTCGTAACTTAACGATTCGGCAAAAGAGACCGATAAAGTAAGTACCAGGCTTACTAGGAATAAGTCCTGGGTTCGATTTCTTTGACTAAAACCCGTCAAGGCGGTTCTCCAGCATGGCCGCAGTCAAATAACTGAAACGTTTAAAAGAATAAAGGAATATATCTTGAATTAATGACGTTGTCTATGCGTTGCAGGAATGAGTTGGTTCTCGTTTTTATTTGTAATTATTTGAAAATGTTAGCCTTAGTGCGGAGAGTATGGGCTTAAGTTGCTAAGTGAATTGGATAAGTGAAGTCAAGTGTCTGGCTGAGTAATTAGAAAACATATCTAAATTGAAAAGAGTTGGGGAAGTTAAAATTCTGGTTTGTGTTGTGTGGTATAAATGGGTATGGTGGAATGTTTAATTGAGATAGCTTTGAATTTCGATAGTGAAAGTGATAGTCATTGATGCATGAAGAATTCTATTACTTTTTCTTCATTTTTTCATAGAGGTGAGATTTCAGTTTTGGTATTAAATGTTTTAAGCAGATAAATTAGATTATGGGACTGGGAATTGGGTGTTAGGGGAAGGATACAAGAAAGGGAAAATACAACCATAGTTGAGTGGTAATTAATAAAGACACGGGGCGGGGTGCTGGACGGGAAGCGCACAATGGCCTGTAGGATGATATGTACAAATAAATAGATTGATATATGTGCGTGTATACGTGCGCCTGTGTACATGTGTGTGTGTGTGTGTGTGTGTGTGTGTGTGTGTGTAAAACGAATAAAAGAACGAAGATATTAGTTTCGCGTTTATTAATCGGTTACGACCGTTTCAATAAGAGGCAATGTAGATAAATCATTCAACACAATGGAACAAATATATACAATATTTATGCAACTTCATACAATATTAAATAAAACCCAACCGGTCATTTCATCGTGACCGTCAAATAATTCAATACGTTTATATATGGACATTCAGAGCTATAAATGCAATGAGTGGGGAGACTCTATTTCTAGTTTTCTTTTATTCCGTTATATTCTTCATAACACTCTTTTTGCAGCCTTTTATCGCCTTTTCTTTCCTTCATTCCCTTCTTTTTTCTTCTATCTCTTGTTTTCCTGCTATACAACTGGGACACCCATTCTGCCCAATGAAGACGTTTCTGTAAATATCACTGTATTTATTGCACACATACACATGCATTCATACATGAATAGGAATACAGATGCACTATAACCGATACATGTAGATATACGGAGGTTTGCATTCATTCATACACACACACACACACACACATACACACACACACACACATATATATATCATTATAATCAAGGTTGAAATCTATATTGTATTTTAACAAATAGCTAGCATGTAATAAACCATTTAGGTAAAAATTAATACCAAGTATATAAGTTTATAAATATAAACAATATTTATGCAACTTCATGCAATATTAAATACTTCTAGCATGCAGCTCTACTCAGTAGTTTCCCTTAGTATAATTGTATGTATGTATGTATGTATTATGAATGTGTATGTGTGTATATGTGTATATACATATGTGTGTATATGTGTATATATATATATATATATATATATATATATATATATATATATATATATATATATATATATATATATATATATACAGTCCTCCCCAAAATTATTCATACTGTTGTTAATTTTTCTGATTTTTTTTATTTTTGTGATGAAATTAATGGATTTTCTCAAGTTTGTTTATGAGCTTATATGTGACCAAAGAATAACTACAATACACAATTCAAGAAATTCTTCATTTCAGGGGTATTTTATTCATTTTTTGAAAATCCTGAAATGAAGAAATTCTTGAATTGTGTATTGTTATTCTTTCCCTTGTTGGTCACTTATAACTTATAAGCAAATTTAACAAAATGCATTCTTTTCACAGCAAATAACAAGGGTATGAATAATTTTGAGGACGACTGTGTATATATATATATATATATATATATATATATATACACACACACACACACACACACACTCAGGAGAGAATGTTAACTGCAGCTCTTGGTAGTCCAAATCGGTTATGCAGTCTATGTGGGTGTCTTTTCAAAACATTATCTGGTTTAAATAGCCACATCAGATGCCATGATGGCTCTGAGGTGTAAATACAGGAGGTGGTCAAACTCTGCATAAGGAGTAATCAACAACCATATACATATATATATATAATATATATATATATATATATATATATATATATATATATATATATATATATATATATGCATGCATACATACATACATATCCACAAGCGGCCTGAGCTATGCACATAGATAGATAGATGTAGATATAGACGTAAGTATATTTGGAGGCATACAGTGGTATGTGCCTGAAGGTGCATATAGAGGCTTACAATCAAGTCTGTAAAAGTGGATACATATACTCGTAAAAGTGTGCGCAAATATCTATGGAGAGATACGTTGCATACACGTACATACACGCACATATACATATGGATATGTGTGTGTGTGTGTGTGTGTGTGTGTGTGTGTGTGTATGTGTGTGTGTGTGTTTCATATATTAAAATGAATGTGCTTTGATAGATGAGAAATAAGGAAATATAATTGACAAAAAAAGTTTAAAAGTATCTTAGTAAATATGAGTACAAAATGAGATACATTTACATAGGTATGCATAGATATGCATAAACGTGGAAGCTTAGTTGTAAACGTATCTATATATTATTGATGGTTTACTTTGAAGTTTCTGGTGCATGAGGAGTCCCTATACCTACAATTTCTATTTTTTTTTTTTTTTTTTTTTTGAGGTTGAATATAAATTGTAGATGCTAAATATGATTGCTTGCTTGCTTTCCGAAAACGCAGAGGGCAGAATTTTAAGCTAAGCGGTACAACTTTTCTCTATGTAGTATGCTCCAAAGAAAGAGGGAGAGATGTGTTAAAGTCTTTGAAGTTCCCCGTATAGTTAGACAGTGGGGTGGTTGATATTTTATTGATATTCTAAACGAGTGTTGTTGGCACAGGGTGAATTAAAATTCGAACACATTTAAAGTTTGGCCTATGTAATATCTAAATGAAGGATTTATAGCTGACATCGCTAGATAAACAACATTTAGGTTCTTTGGTTTCTGGTTTCGGTTGTTGCGAGAAGTTACGCTCAGATTTCTGTGGCACTTAATGAACTTTCTTTGACTGAAGCTTGAGAGGGGTTGGGCGAAAGTGAGACGTATGGGATACAGAGTTTGTATTGAAGATATTGAAATGGGATACTTGAGTGAAATGAAGGAATTTTTCTGACTAATTCTTCATGCGTCAATAAATCACCTAACAAAATTCAAAACCATTTCAATTAACATTTCGCCGCACTTATTCCCACAACACACCACAAATTCACTTGAAAGATGCTTTTCATAATGTTGTCTTAAAAACATTCAAAAAGAGAAAGATAATCCTGGCTGGAACAGTTTTAATCGACCAGACTTATCTGAAAACTTCAACAAGAACTACAGTGAACAAATAAAAAATGTCTTAATGTGGTCGCATGTCCAGTTAGAAATAGAAACCAAATCTCTCCCCAATCACACCCTCTCGTCTTAAATCGGGAAAAAATATTGGATGATATCCTCAGATACAATATAACTAAAAGGAAGAGATGAGATGGTCACAGATTGTAAGCATTTGCCTTTGGCTTAATCAACAAGTGGTAGAGAAAACTAGATTGGACAGACTGCTATATCAAGGTACATAGTATGGTGTTCCACCACCAAGTGGAGTTAGTAGTGTATCTGGAACAACGGAAGTGTGGATCAATCAAACATCATGTTCTTCTCTCTATTTCTTATATGTCTGCTGCTGGTGGTGGACCAATGTTTACCTAGGGACATACAGCAACAGCAACAAGACACAGACGTTTGAATTAACCTAATCATCTCCTGCAAATATCACAAAATTTTAATTATGTAAAGTCTGCGATAATTAGTCAGTCTAGCTTTACTGTTATTATAACCAGTATCATCATCACAATCATCGTCGTCATCGTCATCATTACCATCATAATCCCTGTCACTACCATCAACACTCTTATCACTGCCATCATCATCATCATCATCATCATCATCTGATTCTATTTCTTTTTCTTCTTCTTCGTCTTTATCTTCATCGGCATCATCATCATCAACATCTTTATCATCGTCGACATCATCATCTTCATCAACGTCATCGTCGTCGTCATTCCTATCATCACCATCATCATCATCACCATCATCATCATCTTCATCATCATCATCAACATCGCCATCATCATCGTCATCATCATCATCATCGTCATCATCATCTTCATCATCATCATCATCATCATCATCATCATCATCATCATCAACACCATCGTCATCATTATGATGAAGATTGTCGCCCTTAACTGTCGCCGACTTTATCATTATACTGTCATCATCCCCCATCATCATCACCACCAACATGATGACCATCATCACCATCATCGTCAACATCACTGTAAAAGAACATCTACACGTACGCACGCACACACACACAAACACGCGCACCCATACCACAAACAATAATAACGCTATACAAATACAATGAAAACTATACAAATACACACTGTACGCGCACACAGTAAGAATACACATACATGCACGGAATAAACGCATATACACTTACGTATTACATATGCACAGACACACACACACACACAAACACACACATAAACACACATATGCATACATCCTGCTTGTACATTCAGTAGAAACATATGGACACACATACATATAACACATACACACACCAACAAGCATACACATACACACGCACACATACACACACACACACACACACACACACACACACACACATATATATATATACACATACACACACACAACACGAACATACACCGACACACGCACACAAAATATACACGCATACACACACAATATATACACGCATATGCACTCATGCATACACAATACACACATACACACGCACACAGGCCCATACGCGCGCACGTCATAATTGATAGATTCTAATTACAACAGTAATTAACATTGGTGCCAAACGAACGGAACAGAAATATTATAGTAGGTGGGGGTTGGGTTCGGTGGTGGTTCTGGTGTTGAACGCATCAATGATGAGGATAATAAAGGCGGTAGAAGTGGCGGCAGACGGCGGTGGTGGTGGTCATGGTCGTGGTCATGGTCGTGGTCATGGTCGTCGTCGTCGTCGTCGTTGTCGTCGTCATGTCGTTGTCGTGGTCGTCGTCTGCAGTGAAGAGTGTGATGCCAGAAGCGGTAGTGGTGATCGTGTCGGGAGTGGTTTGTAGCACTGAGAAGTGTTTCTGATACTTTTGACAATAGAAATAGCGTAGGTGGTAGTTAAAGTGGTGCTTGTGTTCATTGAGGTGATGCTGCTATGGTGATAGTAATCTATGTATGGGGTATGTATATGTGTATCTGTGTGTGTGCGTGTGTGTACATATATATATGCGTATATATGTATTTGTGTGTGTTAGGAGAGAAAAAATAAATAGATATATATACATATATATTGTGCATGTGTGTGTGTTGTCTGGAATAAATTATGCACAGACGAAAACGTACAGAAGCGTAATGGATGGATTAATTCCCTTCAATACCTGTCTCTAGGGATCTCTGCGGTTTTGACGCCTTAGGACAGTTCCACTATCTTAGCGATGACAATAACTATCGGAAAAGGTCGTTAGAGAATACATACAGGCATACACACGCACACATATTTAACCATACACACACACACACACACACATATATATATATATATATATATATATATATACACACACACATATATATATACATACATACACACACGCACCAATATACATATATACATGCACACACATATATATATATATATACACACAGATATAAGAACAATTTTGTACATATACATATTCATATACACGCAAACATCTATAAACACTACTGTGGTAAAAACCATGCGCAAAACTCTCGCCCCTGAATCACGTTTTGTAATTCTGCCGCTTAGAACTATGCATGCATATAGTCATGACTTGAGCTTCATTTTTTTCTGTTAGTTATACAACGCGCACGCACACACACACACACACCACACACACACACACATACGCGCATGCGCGAGCAGCGAGTTAGCAAAGTGTTCGTGTGTCGGATAAAATGCTTTAAGTCAGTGCTTCTCAACCATTTTTAGCGCGGAGGAGAGGCTGTGTGGTAGGCATATAGGCGCAGGAGTGGCTGTGTGGTAGGCATATAGGCGCAGGAGTGGCTGTCTGGTAACTAGCTTGCTTAACAACCACATGGTTCTGGGTTCAGTCCCACTGCGTGGCACCTTGGGCAAGTGACTTCTACTATAGCATCGGGCCGACCAAAACCTTGTGAGTGGATTTGGTAGACGGAAACTGAAAGAAGCCCGTCGTATATAAGTATGTGTGTGTGTGTGTGTGTATGTGTGTGTGTGCGTGCGTGCGTGCGTGTATGTTTGTGTGTCTGTGCCCCACCCCCCCAGCATCGCTTGACAACCGATGCTGGTGTGTTTACGTCACCGTAACTTAGCGGTTCGGCAAAAGAGACCGATCGAATAAGTACTAGCCTTACAAAGAATAAGTCCTGGAGTCGATTTGCTCGACTAAAGGCGGTGCTCCAGCATGGTTGCAGTCAAATGACTGAAACGAGTAAAAGAGTATGGACCCCCTCCTATTCCTAGTTTACTCTAGTGAATCCCCATAGCCATTTTAAAGTTTTCAAAAGATCCCGTTATATTTTTATAATTAAAGTTTATTATTTTGTTGTATCTGGGTAGAGTCATTGTACCAAACCAGATACAAAAACGGCGTAAATATCAAAATATTGTTAGAATATTTTGTGTAGTGCAGAAGTGTAACTGACTTATTGCCCATAATTTTTACCGGTAAATCTTATATGCAACCCCTAAAGATCATGCGGACCTTAAT
>NC_043004.1:23365477-23432977 GCF_006345805.1 Octopus sinensis
TCTCAACCACATGGTTTCGAGTTCAGTCCTACTGCGTAGAACTTTGGGCTAGTGCCTTCTACCTATAGCCTCGGGCCGATTAAAGCTTTATGAGTGAATCTGGAAGGCGGAAACTGGAAGAAGTCCGTCGTGTGTGTATATATATATATATATATATATATATATATGGGATGGGGTTCCTTCTGTCTGTATTTGTCACCTACCACACAATGGTGTTGGTGCGTTTACTTCTCCGTTACTTAGCTGTTCGACAAAAGAGATCTGATAGAATAAGTAATAGGTTTTTTAAAAAATAATCAGTCCCGAGATCGTTTTTGTCCAACTAAAACTCTTCAAGGCGGTGCTCTAGCATGGCCGCAGTCAAATAACTGGAACAAGTAAAAGATAAAAGATATATACATACTTCCCTGGGCATGGACACATTGAAACTCCGACGTCTGGCAGCTGACTTGGCAGACACCCTTAAAATTATCAACCATCGTACAAACAATAACTCTGAGCACCTTTTCAAGCTCCACCCATCTAACACCCGTGGACATATTTACAAAGTAAGAAAACAGCACAGCTCCCATGACTTCAGGAAACATTTTTTCACGCTGAGAGTTGCTGAAGCATGGAACAAACTGCCGGCATCAGTTATTAGTTGTCGGAGCACTGCATCCTTCAAAACTTCCATGCTTCCTGAGATTCGCCAACACTACACTTGATTTTCTCCCCTCCATACACACACAAGCATGTATCTGACTCATACATTGTTCGCTTTCCAGACATTTCTACATTATTGCATGTACTTTATATGCACTTTCTGACAAGTTGTGGTGCACCTGAGCACTGTATACAATAATTTCATTTTTTTTTTTTTTATGTACCTGTATTCCATTTAATTAGTTAATTAATATTTGTTTAATTTAAGGCTGCGAGCTGACAGAAACGTTAGCACGCCGGGTAAAATGCTTAGCAACATTTCGTCCTTCCATACCTTTTCCATTGAGGCCAATTTTACCATTCATCCTTTCAGAGTCGAATAAGTACCAGCTGAGCACTGGGGTCGATGTAATCGACTTATTCCCTCCCCCTATAATTGCTGGCCTTGTGTCAAAATTTGAAACTATTTTTATTCCTATTGTGTGAAGTCGCGTAGCTTAGTGGTTAGGGTATTCGGCTCACGATCGTAAGGTCGTCAGTTCGATTTCCAGTGACGCGTTGTGTCCCTCAATTCAAATTACGCCGAGGTCAACTTTGCCTTTCATCTGTTCGGGGTCGATAAAATAAACAACTGAGTTACACCCTCCCCCAAAATTACTGGCCTTGTGCCAAAATTTGAAATCAGCGTTTGTTTAATTTAGACTGTGTTGACCAAGGTGACGAACTCTGGTTCAGTAACCTAGAATGGTTTTGTGATTCTTTATTACCCACCAGGGGGCGACACAGAGGGGGACACCACAAGACATGGGGACATAGAACATTATAATTAAAATTTATGAAAAATGAATTGTTAAGTGAAAGAAAATGATAAAATGAAAGCGATACCAACGGCCCCGTCCGTTAGCATCACTTACCTGTCCTTTGTTTTTCATAGTCACTTGAATGTTCTTTGCCAATACGAATAAATTCCATATCCATTCTTACTCCGAAATACTCATCCATATTTTCCACGAATTCATCGCTCATTCTTATATCTTTCACCTCCCAATTCTCCCTTTCACACCTCACCATAAACTCACCTATGTTCTTCTTTTCAATCACAGCATACCTAGTCTCACCAACATCATACCATTTATACTCTTCCATTAGACTTTTAACTTCTTTCTGTTCAGTCATAGTACAAATGTACGGCCTGATATCGATTTCAATCTCTTGTGTGTGTGTATTCTTTTTTTTCTTTTGTTTTCTTGTTGGTGGGGAGCGGGTGGGTTCAATGTCTGCATGGATAGGGTGGGACTCAGAGGGCGTGGGTGGTTTTGGGGTGGATTGGAGTTCCATATTATTTTCTTTTCCACGTATTCTTCTCTTCCTCTTACTTCCAGCTTCCTTCCATTTCTGTGTATTCTCTTCCTCTGTTTCCTTCTCCTCTGGTTTCTGCTTCTCTCTCTCTGGTTCGGAATCCATTTCTTTCCCTGGGGGAGGGCAGAAGGCTCTTATGTGACCCCTCAGGCCACACTTGTAACAACGTGGAGCCCTGCCCTCCACCCACACTCTCATGATCACGTCTCCCAGTCTGATGCTTTCCGTCAGGTCCACCAGTACCTCGGTCTCTGCCTGTACGTTCAGCTCCACTGTTACGCCTCTCCAGCCCTCGGACTTAACCGAGGCATGGAGAATATCCACTTCGTCCTCGTGGCCGCTGATCACAGCCGCCACAATCCATTCTGCCTCCACGTTTGGTGGCACTCCCTCCACCCTTATTCGTGTAATCCTCCTGTTTAAATACGTAGGTAACAGTGTTACCTTTTCCGACTTCACCGCCTTCGCCGCCATCTTCCTCGCTGCAGATTCACTTTTAAAATGCACATCCTAGAATGGTTTTGGAACCAAAGGTTTCAGAAAATTGGTTTTATACCTCTATAAGAATTTCTTTTCTTGTGTTTTTTGCTTTTTTTTTTTTTTTCAAACTAATGAAATATCTCCAATGTTTTTTCTTTCTCTCTTTCCCTCCAGGGCCTAGCCTATCTTCACGGCAGTGAAATAAAAAGTCATGGAAACTTGAAGAGTTCAAATTGTGTTGTGGACAGTCGGTTTGTTTTAAAGATTACAGATTTTGGTTTACATTCTCTGAGAGGGAACCCTGATCTGGAAGAAGAAAATACATTTGCTTACTATCACCGTAAGAACATTCTCTTCTCTCTTAGAATCTTACTTTCTAGTTGGTTCTCTGTTGGTATCACATTATTAATATTATTATTATTGATTGAGTGAGTGAGTGAGTGAATGAGAGAGCAGTGCACGTCATCAAAGTGACACAGGGGTACAAATATACGAAACCCAATATACACATCATGATTACCCATCTGATAATGGTACACTAGGCACACGTATCACAACCATACATGCGCGATATGGTGATCTCTTGTCAAGATAAACAGCACATGACCCCCATAGGTGAGGCCTTGTTAAAATTTTCTTCTGTTCAAATAGCCCTGAATAGGTCTCTGAATAAGGGTTCTTTAAGAATGAAGAAAGAAACACTCATGTTTCCAGAGGTGAATTTTTCAAACCCCAAAGAATTCCTCTCAATACATGGCTATGATGCTCCCCCACTACTTCTGCTTGTGATCAGAGATGCACATATTGTCAGCCACCAAGAGACATGCTCAACTGGCTAAGATCAAACAACTGACAAGCAAATCTGTGGTACTGAGTAGAATGTCTGCTGTAGCCTGTCTTCTTACAAGATACAACATGTACATGATAACACTTCCAATCAGTTCAGATCAGAAATCATGAGAGCCAATGCCTGGCACTGCATCAGGGCATTTATTATTATCATTACTGAGTGAGAGAGCAGTGCATGCCATCAAAGTGACACTGGGGTACAAATATGCGAAGCCCAGTATACCCATCATGACTACCTGTCTGATAAGGGTACATCAGGCAAATGCATTACAACCATATGGTGATCTCATATCAAGATTAACAGCGCATGACCTTGCGGGTGGAGCCCAATTAAAATTTTCTTCAGGTTGAGTAGCCCATCCCGCTCAAAAGATCCCTGAATAAGGGTTGTTTAAGGATGTTGAATGAAACACCCATTTTACCAAAGGTGAATAATCCAAACCCCAAAGAATTCCTCTCAACACATGGTTATGATGCTCTCCCACTACTTCTGCTTGTGATCAGATATGCACATATCGTCAGCCACTAATTTACGTGGTCAACTGGTTAAGGTGAAACAACTGACAAGCAAATCTGTGGTATTGAGCAGAATATTTGCTGTAGCCCATCTTTTACACCAAGACAAAACAATGTACATGATAGCACTTCCAATCAGTTAAGATCAGAAGCCATGAGAACCACTGTCTGGTACTGCATCAGGGAATTTATTATTATTATTATTATTATTATTATTGTCATTATTATTTTTTTTTTTTTATTATTATTATTATATGTTTGACTTTTGCTTTGTATTTGTACAAGTTGGCTCCAAGTCTCACTCAGAGACCTCAAGAGACAACAAGTTAGAAGTTCGTGTTATGACTAGGGTGCCATATAATTGGTTTTGCACAGAATATTGCTCAAGAAAATATCTAAGAAAACAAGAAAATTATAAGTCTGTTTTAAAATTTGGGATTACATAAACAGTCTTTTACGTAGGATGTGGGTAGTTCCCATGAGCACAACCTTTCTGGAAACGGTACAATGTTGGAAACACAACAGGCAGTTACTATAGTAAGGGACATAACTCTGCTTATACTAGTATATTTTACTGTCTAATACATTTTACTGTCTAACAAATTAGAAGCGTGGAGACACAGATATACTCTTACTCTTTTACTTGTTTCAGTCATTTGACTGCGGCCATGCTGGAGCACCGCCTTTATTCGAGCAACTCGACCCCGGGACTTATTCTTTTTGTAAGCCCAGTACTTATTCTATCGGTCTCTTTTGCTGAACCGCTAAGTTACGGGGACATAAACACACCAGCATCGGTTGTCAAGCAATGCTAGGGGGACAAACACAGACACACAAACAAACACAGACACACATACATATATATACATATATACGACAGGCTTCTTTCAGTTTCCGTCTACCAAATCCACTCACAAGGCATTGGTCGGCCCGGGGCTATAGCAGAAGACATTTGCCCAAGATGCCACGCAGTGGGACTGAACCCGGAAACATGTGGTTGGTTAGCAAGCTACTTACCACACAGCCACTCCTGCGCCTGTGTGTGTGTGTGTGTAATATTTTTACTTGTAAATGTATATGTGCATACATGTGTGTGTATTTATATATATATATACAGTAATCTCTCGCCATATCGCGGTTCACCTATTGCAGTTTATTTAAGCTTATGTTAATTCCTCCGTGGTGTTGTTTTGCATTTATAATAAAATAAATATATATAAATTATAAAAATAATTTTTAAAATTATATATATACAGTACATCACTGTTTCTACTTCGCGGATTTTCACATATCGCCGTGGGTTTTGGAACGTAACACCCGCGATAGTCGAAGGATTACGGTACAGTAACGATGAAACCGTGTAAGAACTTTGATATTAACTTGTGTTTATCCATATTTCTCCTACATTTTTTCTATTGGGTTGTCCGGAAAGTTCGTGCCGATTTTTAAAGGAAAGAAAATGGTCAATAAATACTTGCCATTACATTTTTAATCAACCAAATATGAACCATTTTGTTGCACAATGCGTCTCTATCTTTCCCTTAACTTGAAAATACCCTCTTCCCAGAATTGAGGTGGTTTCATGGCAAAGAATTCCTCAAGGTACCTTTTTACGTCATCCAAGGAATTGAAATTTTTACCATTAAGACTATTCTGCAGAGACCTGAATAAGTGGAAATCCGAAGGAGCAATATCTGGTGAATATGGAGGGTGGGGTAACACATCCCAGTCGAACTGCAGCAATTTTTGTCTGGTTCTCAAAGCATCAAATGCCGAAAATGAACTTTCTTATCTTCAATTTCAAAGGGTTACAGAATTAACGCAGGTTTTAGGATCATAAACCTTCTTCCACGAAAAGGTAGCTTAAACTCTGCTCAAAATGGAGGTGTAGTCAAATCCTATTTTATGGACTCAACCATGTTCTAAATTAAGACGAAAGGTAAGCTACTTTCCGGACGAACTTTCCGGACAACCCAATATTTCTCATAACTAGTAAATCTGCTCAGTATAGTATTTACTAAACAACTAGACAGAAAACAGACTGGGTTATGAAAAATCTACGTAGATCTCTAAGCATAACAGTAGCAGTTGTACCTCTGTTCAAACACATAATTTCTACTCTGTCTGTGTGTCTGTGTGTGTGTGTGTGTGTGTGTGTGTGTGTGTGTGTGTTGTTGTTGTTGTTGTTTCTTTGTTTATATATAACATGTTGTATTTCTAATTTTAGGTAAGCTCTGGACTTCGCCCGAATTGCTTCGTCTCCATAATCCGCCGGAAGGAGGATCACAGAAAAGTGACGTTTACAGCTTCTCTATTATGTGTCAGGAGATAATCTATCGGAACGGAGTCTTCTATCTCAATGGCGTGGATTTAAGCGCTCAAGGTGAACACGGAGATATTTGTATATGTCTTTTGAAATATTTCTTTGTTGTCTATAAACTGTAAGAGTTGTGGGACGGAGAAGTGGTAAGGAACATAATATATACGCGAATAAAAATAGAAATTGAATAGTGCCTAAAAAGTTAAGAATATATTAATAGAAAGGACACGATTTTGCCTACAGAAAGACTGGTACTGCATTGTAATGGTGTTGTGGGACGGGGAAAAGGTAAGGAACATAATATATACGCGAATAAAAATAGATATTGAATAGTATCTTAAAAGTTAAGAATATATTAATAGAAAGGACACGATTTTGCCTACAGGAAGTCTGGTATTACACTGTATTTGTGTTATCTTACGTATATTTGTAAACTGTGAAAGTGTTGCACCATAGAGCGTATGGAGAAGGATAGCGTGTGTACATACATACATACATACACACACACACCACATACATATACCACATACATACACCACATACATACATACATACATACATACATACATACATACATACATACATACATACGTACATGATGACTGCAAACTCGTGTTCGAATATTGCCATCGCCTGATCGAAAGTCCCACAAATGAGAGGGCTACAACCAGCCATTTTTGTGATGGGTCTTACTTTTTACCGCAGGGTGCCACTCAATTTCCCTCTTCTAGAGAGATGTTGTGACAACAGAAGGCGGCGAACTGGCAGAAACGTTAGCACGCCGGGCGAAATGCTTAGCGGTATTTCGTCTGTTACGTTGTTACGTTGTGAGTTCAAATTCCGCCGAGGTCAACTTTGCCTTTCATCCTTTCGGGGTCGATAAATTAAGTACCAGTTACGCTCTGGGGTCGATATAATCGACTTAATACCTATGTCTGTCCTTGTTTGTCCCCTCTATGTTTAGCCCCTTGTGGGTAATAAAGAAATAGGTATTTCGTCTGTTACCAGTTACGCACTGGGGTCAATATAATCGACTTAATTCGTTTGTCTGTCCTTGTTTGTCCTCTCTGTGTTTAGCCCTTTGTGGGAAGTAAAAAAATAGGTATTTCGTCTGTCTTTATGCTCTGAGTTCAAATTCCGCCGAGGTCGACTTTGCCTTTCATCCTTTCGGGGTCGATTAAATAAGTACCAGTTACGCACTGGGGTCGATATAATCGACTTAATCCGTTTGTGTGTCCTTGTTTGTCCCTTCTATGTGTATCCCCTTGTGGTCAGTAAAGAAATAAGATGTTGTGACAACAGAGGGGCTTCCCATGTATGCAAGTATGTTTGTGTGCGTCTGTGCATGCGTCTGTGCAAGCGTGCGTATGCATGTTCATGTATGAATGTTCATGTGTGTATCATATGATCAGATCGTCGACAACTGAACTTGCTATTCTATCAGAGCAATCAGGAAATGAGGTTTGTTAAACACTGCATTTCCTACAGCTGGGAGGACGTACAATTCGTCTTGAGTCGATCTGATCAATGAAACTATCTCCTTTAGAGGGAAAAATTGTAATACTGGGAAATACGTACGCCCAACTCTGCCCTAAAGTTTCACTGCAAAGGTGCGAGTGTCTCCTGCAATGTGGATGATGAATCTTAGCACTCAAGTATAATTGTTGTTGTTACTGTGGCTGCTTTATTACACTTTTCTGCAGAAACGAAATACCGCCACTTCAGCGGCTTTTTCGCGTACGAGAGTACAAAGTGAAAGTGACTCGGGTGGTACCAGTCGTGACTCTCTGATCATTAGCGACGCAATGACATCCAGGGAAATGACTTTGGGGTTTTAAAGATGGGGCATTAGCGTTGCCATATCATAGATAATGTAGATTTACGCGTTAGATATTGCAGATTTGAATAACATTAGTATTGGTTTCTAATTATGACACAAGGCCAGCAATTTTAGGGGAGCGGATAAGTCAATACATTGAGCCCAATGTTCGACTCTGAAAGGATGGAATGCAAAGTCAAAGTCAACCTCGGTGGAATTTGAACTCAGAACGTAAAGACGGACGAGATGCCGGTGAGCATTTATGCCCGGCGTGGTAACGATTCTGCCATCTCACCGTCTTACTGGAATTAACATCGCTTGTTATTTAGAAGGCGGTGAGCTGGCAAAATCGTTAGCAGGCTGGGAAAAATGTTAAGCGGTATTTCATCCGTCTTTATGCTCTGTGTTCAGATCCCAACGAGGTGGACTTTGCCAAAATTTGATATCAGTATTAACTCCCAATATGGTGTAGGGTATGGATAGATACCACATCGTAGTGTATGCTTGGTAATGTTTTACTATGAGTCTCCCACACTACATAACTTAGTGACGATGATTCTACTGCACCAGTGGCTCACTACCACACAACAGCACCGCTACCACAGTACTACACTTCTGCACTACCATCTTACTGCAGAGTCTTAAAAATTATGATAAATTAGTTACAGTTGGAGGAATTCTTCGGTTTGAACGGCAGTTTTTTCTAGCGGTTTCATATGAAATTGTCACCCATAATTATGACCCTAGTATCGATCTATTACATTTCAATCTATTTTAGGGTTAGGAGTGGGGGGAAGGGTATCTTTTTTTTCTTCAGAAATGTAAATAAACCCAATCTGTTTCTTAAACGAGGGACATATTCATACGGCACAGAATGTTTTTTGCCTCAATAGTGTCAGTGATTGGTTGAAATTGAAGAAAAAAAAACAACAAATATCTTACAAACTATAGAATTTTCTCAAGAAAGCCAAGAGAAAAAGATGTTTTATAAACACATTCTACCAGTATACGAAGTTTAAAATTTTTTAGTTACCTATAAATTATGTTAAAAACTGCCGTTCAAACCGAAAATATCCCAGTTGGAAAGCATTTCATCAGAATTATCCCCATGATCGGGTCTTCACATGTGTGTGTGTGTGTGTGTGTGTGTGTACAGGTCTATGCATGAACACACGCGCACACATAGATATACATACAGATGCGAACACACACACAAAGAGATTTAACAATAGAAACACAAATCATTGCCAAATGATTAACTTCTTGGAAGTAACATCCAAGTATAAGCAAGAGTTATTTCCCTTACATTGTTATCGAAATTTTAGATTGAACTTGGTTCGACTTTTTCTTTTTTTTTTTTTAGATATCAGTTCTAAATGTTTATTGTGGATATCGTTCATCGTTTAACGTCCGTTTCCCGTGCTAGCACGGGTTGGACATTTTGAATATATATCAAATACCTGACGTATTACAAACACCAATGTATAAATAATGTGAGCTAATGGGAATGTCAATGGAAAGCTATCTAAAGAGAGAAATTAAATCAGCATTTTTAATTGTGGACATATTAAATGGAGAGAAATAATTAGGTTGTAAGATAGACAATTATTTAAGTTTGTATCAACACACTTAATACAGGAAACATTTAAACAGTGACAAGGAATAAATAAGTGGCGAGACAGAAACAGGAATAGAAAGATATTAACATAGTGGTGTCGTTGAGAAGCTTGCTTTGCAATCCCGCGAAGTTTCAGGTTCAGTCTCACTGCACTGCATATTGGGCAAATGTCTTCTGCTATAGCCTAGGTTCGACCAATGTCTTGCGAATGAATTTGGTGGACGGAAACCGTCATGTATATATTTAAAAAAAAAAAGAGCTAGACCAAAGGTCCTTCTTAAGCCATTTATGAGGCCAGTATCCCAGGTTCTGTGGTCTATATATTTCCTTTACCCCTGGATGGGACACCAGTCCATCATAGGATTAATCCCATTTGCTAACCGAGTAGACTAGAGTGACATGAAATGCAGTGTTTTGCTCAAGAATACAACACATCACTCAGTCCATGCACCTACAGTGTATATGTATGTATGCATGCATGCATTTATGTATGTATGTATGTATGTATGTATGTATGTATGTATGTATGTATGTATGTATGTATGTTTGTCTCTTCTATTTTTTAATTATTATAAATCTTCCACTGACGAGGGAGCCACTTTCCAACAAAGATACAAGGCTCCATCTTTGGGATGTAGTTAATAGACAAATTCACATTTGGAACTTGAGAAAAATCTTGCATATTTTTACTGTCCCACTCACAGATTGCACTTATAATGTACGAATTTGCCGGTCAATTTCTCTTTGCCTTTCATCCTTTCAACTTTGCCTTTCATTCTTTCACAGTCAATAAATTATGTTCAGCACTGGGGTCGATATAATCAACTTAGCCACTCCACTAAACTTGCTGGCCTTGTGCCAAAATTTGAAACCAATATTTAGAAAGCTGGCAGAATTGTTAGCATGCTGGGCAAAATGCTGAAGAGCATTTTGTCCATCTTTATGTTCTAAGTTCAAATTCCACCAAGGTCAACTTAACCTTTCATCCTTTCAGGGTCAATAAAATGAGTACAGGTTAAGGACTAGGGTTGATGTAATTGACTTACACCCTACCCCCAAATTGCTGGCTTTGTGCCAAAATTTGAAACTAATAACATTTTAATTATTATCGCAGCAATCTGATAGAATCATTGGCATGCAAGGCAAAATGCTTAGTGGTATTTCATCTGTCTTTATGTTCAGAGTTCAAATTCTGCCACGGTCAACTTTGCCTTTTATCCTTTTGGAATCAATGCCATTGACTTACCCCACCACCACCACCAATACACACCAATTACATACATCTAATGCAAAATTTTTTGTAGACTCCCAATTTACTATTTTCTTATGTGGACCCCTAAAAACCTTTTACAGACCCTCAGGGGCATTATGGACCCCAGTTAAGAATCACTGTTCTAATGTTACAGTTCACTGACTAACTGGAGTATTTTCTAGTGACAACATATTTATGCTCATAGTTACAGTTGACTGATTATTATATATATTCTGACTAGCTATTTTGACCCGTGCTTTCTTCTTTTGTTCATCTTCTTTTCCTGGTTCTTTTTATTGCCCTCTTCTTTAACCCACTTTCCAAAATCCAACAAATTTTTACACCCACAATTAAAGATAACCACCTCTAGCCCCTGCAGCAACACAAAAGCCACCGTTATTCAAACAGTGCAATCTGTCTATCCCATAAAACTCAATTTTTCCCATATTCCTCACCATGGCAACCGAACGGTAGCCCCGAGCAACTTGCAACCCTCCTCACACCATTGCCCACCCCATTTTACCCCCAGTGTAAATTTTGGCACCAAACCGCTCCCATCCCAAAATGAGACAAATAACCAAGAAATCAAACAACTTTTTCGCATTTCATCTTTATAGATATTGATGATGGCATATGGCTGTAGTAACATTACAGTTGACTGACTAACTGTGAAACTTCTTCCTTTCAGAAATTTACCAAAAAGTAAAAGATGGATTGAAACCAGCATTCCGACCAACATTGGACTATTCCGAATGTCCATCTGAGGATCTCGTTAACTTGATAAAGAAATGCTGGTCTGAAGATCCAAATGATAGACCAGATATGCAGAGCATCAAACAACATATCAAGAAAATGAACAAGTAAGATTTATGTAGTTTAATTCATATCTTATGCACAAGACTTTTTACTCATAGCTATGATTTAAGGTGCTAGACTACAGATCATGGGCTCTTAAGAAGTTCAATTTTAGTCAATAAGTGTTAAGTTGCAGGTTAAACGATCACAATACTACAATACCATTGCTGTTTGAAAAGAATATTTTGATAGTGTTGTGGGGACGCCCTCAGACGATGATGTAGGCTAGCCCAATATGTAGATATAGAGGGAGAGGTCTAGACATCGAGGAGTTGAGTTGATTAGAGGTCATCCGAACGTGCAACATAACAGTGGTGACGAGGATTTCGTAGCTCACACAACCACTGTGTAGTATTGCAATATAACAGATAGCTACCTTGGAGTACATACACACATACATACATACATACATACATACATACATACATACATACATACATACATACATACATACATACATACACATGTACATACATACATACACACACACACATACACACATACATACAAAGGGGAATCCAAACAGATCAAGCTGACCATATTAAAACCTGTGGGTCAAAAGAATATTGGTAGAACTAGAAAATTAAAACAGCCACCAAGTTGAAACACAACTGGCCAGATATTGTTGTGTAGGACCACAAAGAAAAGGTATATTCCATTGTGGAAATCAGCTGCCCTCCCAAAACATGAACATGGTTAGCAAAATACAAGAGAAAGAGGACATCTATGGACCATAGATAAGGAGTTTGCAAATTCAGTACTCAAGACTCACGTTCAACTTCATACACATTATTATTGAAGTAACAAAGAGGTTGTCACAGTTCTAGGACAGCAACTCTTCACCCAATGAGATGGCATCTAGTGTACCACAGGGATCTGTTCTTGGCCCCCTTTTATTTGTTGCATATGTTAATGACATAGATGCCAACTTAAAGAATGCCACAGTGCTGAAATATGCAGATGACATCAAGTTGTACCTCGAAATAAAGAAGACAGATCCTGTACACTATAGCTCTTTATTGCAATCAGACCTGAACACAATGCAGCGGTGGATCATGGACTGGCAACTCAAGCTGGCTGTGGACAAATGTACCACCATGCATTTTGGGAGGAAAAACCCAGTGTCTACTTACTCCCTCCACAACACTAATCTCAAAAAGTCTTCTTGTGAACGTGACCTGGGCATCATTTTCGACAGCGATTTGCATTGGTCAAAACACATTGCTAAGAAGGCTGAGGGTGTCTTGGCATCACTCACCAAGTCCTTTGTGAGCCGCTCTCCGGCTATCTATCTGCGGCTTTATATAGCTATGGTGCAACCTCACCTGCAATTTGCATCACCGGTCTGGAACCCCTATCTTGCCCAGGATATTAATCGTCTGGAAGCCGTTCAGCGGCGTGCAACCAAGAGAATACCTTCAGTCAGGCATTTGCCATATTCTGAATGCCTTACTTCCCTGAGCATGGATACATTGAAACTCCGACATCTGGCAGCCACCCATAAAATTATTAACCATCTTGCTAACAATAATTCTGAGCACCTTTTCAAACTCCACCTGTCTAACACCCGTAGACATGTCTAGAAAGTCAGAAAACAGCACAGCTCCCATGACTTTCGGAAACATTTTTTCACGCTAAGAATTGCTGAAGCATGGAACAGACTGCCGGCATCAGTTGTTAGCTGTCGGAGCACTGCATCCTTCAAAACTTCCATGCTTCCAGAGATTCGCCAGCACTACACCTGATTTTCTCCCCTTCATACACACGCAAGCATGTATCTGACTCATATACTGTTCACTTCCCAGACATTTGTACATTACTGCATATGCTTTATACGCACTTTCACAAGTTGTGGTGCACCTGAGCACTGTATACAATAATTTCATTATTATTATTATCATTATTATTATTATTATTATTATTATTATTATATTATTATTATTACTCAATAAAACGATAAAAGTTCTAAGTTGTATTCCATGGGTTTGCATTAAATGAATAAGTATCATAATAAACTGTTATTTGCCCAGGGAACAGTGAGATCTGAAATTATTATTATTATTATTATTATTATTATATGTTTGACTTTTCCTTTACATTTGTACAAGTTGGCTCCAAGTCTCACCCAGAGACCTCAAGAGACAACAAGTTAGAAGTTCATGTTGGTGTTATGCCTACGGTGCCATATATTTGGTTTTTTACATAGTGTTGTTCTAGAGAATGTTTAAGAAACCATAAGAAAATTATGTGTTTGTATTAAATATTATTATTACTATTATTACTATTATTACTATTATTAGCTGGCAGAATCATTAAGGCACCAGGCAAAATGTTTAGCAGCATTTTATCCATCTTTACATTCTGGGTTCAAATTCAGCTGAGGTCAATAGAATAAGTACCAGTTGAGTATTGGGGTTAATGTAATTAACTTAACCCAACCTCTTCCAAATTTCAGGCCTTGTGCCTATAGCAGAAAGGGTTATTATTATTATTATTGAGTGAGAGAGCAGTTCATGCCATCAAAGTGACACTGGGGTAAAATATACGAAGCCCAATATACCCATCATGACTACCCGTCTGATAAAGGCACACCAGGCACATGCATCACAACCATATGTGCGCGACATGGTGATCTCATATCAAGATAAACAGCACATGACCTTGCAGGTGGGGCCCAGTTAGAATTTTCTTCAGGTTGAGTAGCCCATCCCGCTCAAACGGTCCCTGAATAAGGGTTGTTTAAGGATGTTGAAAGAACCACCCATGTTTCCAGAGGTGAATTATTCAAACCCCAAAGAATCCCTCTCAACACATGGCTATGATGCTCCCCCACTACTTCTGCTCGTGATCAGAGATGCACATATCGTCAGCCACTAAGGGACATGCTCAACTGGTTAAGGTGAAACAACTGACAAGCAAATCTGTGGTATTGAGCAGAATATTTGCTGTAGCCCATCTTTTATACCAAGACAAAACAATGTACATGATAACACTTCCAATCAGTTAAGATCAGAAGCCATGAGAGCCATTGCCTGGTACTGCATCAGGGCATTATCATTATTATTATTATTACTATTGAGTGAGAGAGCAGTTCATGCCATCAAAGTGACACTGGGGTAAAATATACAAAGCCCAGTATACCCATCATGACTATCCATCTGATAAGGATACACTAGGCACATGCATCACAACCATATGTGCGCAACATGGTGATCTCATATCAAGATAAACAGCTCATGACTTTGCAGGTAGGGCCCAGTTAGAATTTTCTTCTGGTCAAATAGCCCATCCCACTCAAAAGGTCCCTGAATAAGGATTGTTTAAGGATGTTGAAAGAACCACCCATGTTTCCAAAGTTGAATTATCAAAACCTCTTAGAATTCCTTTCAACACACGGCTATGATGCTCCCCATTACCTCTGCTCATGATCAGATATGCACATATCGTCAGCCACCAAGGGACATGCTCAACTGGTTAAGGTGAAACAACTGACAAGCAAATCTGTGGTATTGAGCAGAATATTTGCTGTAGCCCATCTTTTATACCAAGACAAAACAATGTACATGATAACACTTCCAATCAGTTAAGATCAGAAGCCATGCAAGCCACTGTCTGGTACTGCATCAGGGCATTTATTATTATTATTATCATTATTATTATTATTATTATTATTATTATTATTATTATTATTATTATTATTATTTTAAACTATTATTATCAGTTGGCAGACATCAACACTAATCAGCAAACAGTCTGGTCACTGAAGTTATAAACAATTATCAGTTCATTTAGATTCAAAGGGTTAGATACTTCTGGCAAATGAGCCACTTGTCAAACACCAGTGTCATAAAATACTCATCAATAAGCTGAGTAGTTTTGAAAACATTATCATTGTCAAAAGAGGAAGATGATCTCCTGTGACATAAACAACAGTGATTAGCATATTTGCATTATAATCTGCTGAAATATATTAAGAATAATTATATATCAGTTAATTGTTAAATATTTATATTTTCCTTTACTAAAATTATTAATTTTCTTTTATCATCAGAGACGGGGACAAAGGAAACCTTTTGGATAACCTTTTGTCCCGTATGGAACAATATGCCAACAATTTAGAGGCATTGGTGGAAGAGCGAACTGGGGACTTTCTGGAACAGAAGAAACGAGCAGAAGACCTTCTTTACAGTATGTTACCAAAGTGAGTAAGTTTTTCAACTAGCAGTACATGAGGATAGATTGGCTGTCTTCTGACAGATTTCATTTCAGTGCAGTATGTGACCATCTGAGTAGACTGTGTTACAGAATGACTATAAATATAGATTGTAAATAATCTATATTCAGTAGAGACAAAGAGACAGGTAGCCAGATGTTTCTTGAAGATTCACAGAGAGATGGGCAGGAGCCAGATAGACATATGTGATCACTGAGATATAGAAATGCAAAATATATTTCCTTTGTTAAAATGAATAAAAAAAACTCTTGGTATATTTCTCAAACCAAGAATGGTAATGGTGGTGGCAGTGGTGGTGATGATGATGATGACGATGGCAATGATGATGATGATGATGATGATGATGACGATGGCAATGATGATGATGATGATGATGATGATGACGATGGTAATGATGATGGCAATGATGATAATAATGATGATGGCAATGATGATAATAATGATGATAGCAATGATGATGATGATGATGACAATGAAGGTAATGATGATGATGGTGATGATGATGAGGACAACGATGATGAGGTTTAAAAAAATAATGTCAATAGAATTAAACAAAGCCACTGAATTATTTTATTTAAATTGTTTGAAAAAGTATTTTTCTAAGATTTCATCAAAGTCTAGTGATTTGTTGGATTCCGTTTTTTCTGTAATTACAGAAAAAACTGAATTAATCTGTTATTGACAACACAATTCATATCACGGTTTGAATTACTCATACAGATATAATATACATGTATGTATATGTGTGTAACATTTGGGAGGTGTTATATCATTTGTAAGTGAAAGCACATGGCTTAGTGGTTAGGGTGTTCAGCTCACAGTCGTAAGGTCATCAGTTCAATTCCCAGTGATGTGTTGTGTCCTTGAGCAAGATAATTTATTTTATGTTGCTCCAGTTCACTGAGCAGGCAAAAATGAGTTGTATCTGTATTTCAAAGGGCCAGCCTTGTCACACTCTGTGTCTTGCTGAATCTCCCTTGGAATCATGTTAAGGTTAAACATGTCTATGGAATGCTCAGCCACTTGCATGTTAATTTCATGAGCAGGCTGTTCCATTAATTGGATCAGTTGGAACCCTCATTGTTGTAACCGACAGAGTGTCACATTCATTGATGTCATCTTTCTACAGAATTCAGTTTAGTTATTGTTGAAGTATGAATAGAGTAAGTGGGAAGAGTTGTCTTACCATCACATATGAAGACTATAGACTGTGTTACGCAGCAAATGTGCATGCACACACACACATGTGCAGATATCTGAGCCTAGATATCTTCAGTCATGTACCTATATCAGAAGTTATTATTTGCACTTTTGTGGAATGAGTTGTGCCCATAGCATCTCAGGTTCGTGGAGACAAGTGGGAACAATGTTGTTAATGTCTTTCTTAGTAGTTGTAAGCTGATGACAGTAGGAATAACTTGGCTATGGAGAGAATTCTGGAAAACCAACATTCTGGAGAAGAAGAACTAGCTGAGGCATGTCAAGTGTTTCATATAAACTAACATATATTCTACATCAGTAAATCAGACATATAAGATAGTGACCTAGCAGAGTTATTATAACATAGCTAAAATGGTTTTGCAGCATTTCATACTACTCATGGTCTTCCAAGTTCTAAGAAGAACAAAAGATATATCATGGGATCAACTTATAAGAGTTTGTTTTCTGCAACAGTTTACTTCAGAAATCTGAAATATATCCAGTTTTTTTTTTGTTTTTTTTTTCATATATACCAAATTATCTTTAGTTGAGAAATGTCATTATTAAAACTATTTATCTCATGAAATTGTCAAGTTCACTGAAGCAAATTGATTTGCAGAAAATACCAATTCTGTTGGTATTTGGTAGATATTTCACATCATGATCTGTAGTCAAGGTCTGGAGTCCAGCCGCTTAACTTACAGCTATTGGTTGACTCTAAGCAGTGATGTACATAAAATATGAATTAAACTACTACAATAAGATTTATTTTTTCATTATTTTGATTTGTTGTCTGATGCTCTGCTTATCCAGTCTATCATTTGGATCTTCAGATTTTCAGATGAACATTCAGAATTGACCAATGTAAGCTGGAATGCTGGTTTCAATTTATCTTTTGCTCTGTATTTTGCCTTCTTTCAGAGTCAATAAGTACTGGTGTCAATGTAATTGATAATTCCCCCATCTCTCTCTAAACTTGTTTGCCTTGTATCAAAGTCTGAATCAATTTATCAGACATATACATTGCATAAGTACATCATAAATTTAAATGTATCCCACATCAGTGATATATAAGACACATACACAAGGGTAATGTTTCAATGGAGAGGGTTCTGTATAAAAACAGAAACACACACATAGTTCACATGATAGATAGGTAGCTGGGCAGGTAAGAAGGCCAGCAGGAAGTAGGAGACAGGGAGACTTAACATCAACAACAATTCAGTCAAGGTTATCTTCAACTGTTCTATAAGAAAACTGCTTCCATTTTTGTGATATAGATATAGATGACTTATATCTCTCATTCTTTGGATAAACTGCTCTGGCAGAAATACACAAAATACTCTCCCAGCTCACATAACTCAAACCAAGTGAATTTATATCTCAGCCAGATGTTTCATACCCATTACTTCCTGTTTGTTATTGATTGTGTTAGCAAAACAAAAAGTAACATTCCAATTATTATTATTCAATGTAGCTTTTGCACTCTTCTTTTTATCTGGTAAAGAATGCACATATATGTATCTATCTATGTGTTGTTATTGTTATTATAGTTCAACTAGCGTCGCCATACTAGCATTGGAATTGTTCAAATTAATATTGTTATCTGTCAAAAATCAGTAATTTTGTCACATTGAATGCAAATATTCTGTTGCATAATTAAATTTCTTTTTCTGCTGAGGTTTTATTTTTGTTTTCTTTCTGTACTATTTTGTGGTGAATATTGTTTGGTTTTGTTTTTTGTTTTTTCTGGGGGAACATATCTCTTTGTGTTGAATATTGTTTTTCTAGAGATAACATCTTAAGTTGTAAACAGAATAAATTGCATTAAAAATGTTCTAAATTCAAAGACCTTATGTCATCATTAGTTTGGAGAGATATACAAAATATTTCAAAAGAATCCTCTGAAGAAAATTCTAGGGAAGGATCCCTTTTTTTTTTTATCCTTCAGTTCATCATCATCATCGTTTAGTGTCCGTTTTCTATGCTAGCATGGGTTGGACGGTTCTACTGGGGTCTGTGAAGCCAGAAGGCTTCATCAGGCCCAGTCAAATCTGGCAGTGTTTCTACAGCTGGATGCCCTTCCTAACGCCAACCACTCCGTGAGTGTAGTGGGTGCTTTTTACGTGCCACCCGCACAGGTGCCAGACAGAGCTGGCATGCATAGTAAAAGGTTTGAAATTCCACGGGAGCAAACAGAAGCATGTCTGAAGAGGTGAAAACACAACAACAACAACAGTAGTAATAATGTTATTTCTGGCATAAATGTGTTATACCTCATGCAGACTCAAGAAATCATGTCATAATTAAAGTGAAATGGCTACAATTGAGGAGCAAAAAGCACATTGTGAGATCCACTACCAAAAGTTTATGCTTTCTTAAGCATTTTACTGCAGAAATCAGATATTTATCTAGTTTTAAAGACCAATTTATCTTTTGATGAGGAATGTCATGGTTAAAATACTAACTAATTTAAGAAAAAATACTAATTTCATGACTCCAGCCATGTTGTACTGAGAAGCTCATAAGAAGGGTGAAATGGCACTATCTACAACTGCAAGGACTCTTAGAAAGAAAAGAAAATGGGTTATATGGGAAAATATTTCATATGTTCTCTCACTCAGAAGAAAAGGATTTCCTATAATTATTAAAAAAATATAAACCCTGGAGCAGTTCTCTCCCCTTAAAAGGAATCTTCACTCTCTCTTCTATTTCTAAGTAAATTCTCACTATCTCCCTCCCTCTCACTCTTTCTCTCTCACTCTCTTTTACTCCAAAAGCTACTATAGATGGCTGCAGCAACAGCCTCTAATCAAATTTTCCCACCAATTCTATTTTTTGGAAGATATTTAACATCATTACTAAAATAATTATGAAATTTAATTTTACATTAAACAGTTAAAGCAGTAATAGCAAACCAAATGGTTCTGGAGTGTCTTTTGTTGTAGTTATTTTGTTGTCTTTTTTTAGTCTTTAAAACTTTGTAAATCATTTCTCTATTCTCATGTGTTTTCAAATGTCTATGACTACTAGCACTAAACCAACTTCTCAACATTTCCTTTTCAAGGTCTGTCGCCGGGGCATTAATTCGGGGTGAAACTATTCAAGCTGAAGAGTTTGAAAGCGTAACCCTTTTCTTCAGTGACATTTGCGGTTTTACTGCAATGTCTGCAGAAAGCACTCCCCATCAAGTAAGTATACCATACCAAGTGTCCTATTTTCTTTCTGTTCCTTCCATTCTGATCTGTCTGGAGAAATTTTCAGAGAGGAGAGTGTTATTGTCTCTCATCTTCATTTTTTCTTTAATAGATAATTTCATTTCAATTGCCATATTACATTGTTTTATATTATATAATATATTTTACATTATAAGGTGGCGAGCTGGCAGAAATGTTAGCACGCCGGGCGAAATGCGTAGCCGTATTTCGTCTGCCGTTATGTTCTGAGTTCAAATTCCGCCGAGGTCGACTTTGCCTTTCATCCTTTCAGGGTCGATAAATTAAGGACCAGTTATGCACTGGTGTCAATATAATCGACTTAATACATTTGTCTGTCCTTATTTGTCCTCTCTGTGTTTAGCCCCTTGTGGGTAGTAAAGAAATAGGTATTTTGTCTGTCTTTACATTCTGAGTTCAAATTCTGCCAAGGTCGATTTTGCCTTTCATCCTTTTGGAGTTGATAAATTAAGTACCAGTTGCGTACTGGGGGCGATCTAATTGACTGGTCTCTTCTCAAAAATTTCGGGCCTTGTGCCTAGAGTAGAAAAGAATATATTTTACATTATATGTTACATTGAGTTTTATAATTAGTGCAATAACAAGCCGATGTTTATGAATGTATGTGCCAAATATAGCAGAAGGCATTGGCTGGTGTCAGGCTGTAGCAGAAGACACATGCCTAAGGTGGCATGCAGTGAGGCTGAACCCAAAACTACATGCCTGAGAGGCAAACTTGTTTTCTATATAGCCATACCTGTACTTATCTCTCTCTCTCTATCTATCTATCCTCCTCTCTCTCTCTCTCTCTCTCTCCACACACACACACACACACACATATATATATATATATATATATATATATATATATAGGTAGTCTTATTTATTTAGAATAATTTGGGTGAAAACCTCGTAATGTACATTTAAAAGTTCTTATGGCCCTATTTGGCTACCACATCATATACTACATTTAGGTATATTCCATTAATCGTATTCCACTCGATGAAGCACCTACTCATGGCTGTTGCTGAACAGTATTCAACTGTATAATAATTTGAAAGAACTCAGCAACTTAAAGCTGGGACAGAAACATATGTTCTTTTGCTCCTTATGGCCTTAATTCACCACCTCTCTTCATCTGAAACTTACCCCACACATATTTCTAAACACCTCCCACCTTTAACTGTCCATCCCCTCCACCCACACACCCGTACTATGCCTGGCTCAGTACCCTCACCACACCCCACTTTACATCATTATAACACTCATACACACTGCTCAACTCAGTACTCACACCACACATGCACACACATTCATACAAACATGCACTCACACACACATTCCTACTCCACATACACACCAGCACCCAACACCTTCCATTACCCACACTACACACCATTATGCTGCTCATACCCACACACTCACCAGTACCCTCACTACACACGCCATTATACAAACTCCCCTGCACACTGTTCAATTCAGTACCTACACCACAGACCATTATGCACACTTTCACTCACACACATGCATTCACACATATCTTCCCATCCATACACACAAGCATCCAATACCTCCCACCCTGACTTTTGTCGCCCCTATTCCACCTCACACTTCCATGCATTTCCCCACAACACACTATTCACTCCTAAAAGCATACATTGCACATGCACACAATACACCTGAACACAGACAATATACACAAATAAACATACACAACACACACACACACACATGCACACACTATAGTGTCTCACCCACACACATATACACACCACTTGAACAAGCACATATTAGCAGTTACACACAAGTGTTTGCACATGCACACACACAATAGCTTCACACATACTATACACACCCTTACACATATACACATATCCATACACACACACATGCACACTCACAGATACATGAAACACACATCACTCCATGCAATGCAGACACTAGGTTACTTTTACACATACACACACTCCCATATGCATACAAGCCCACATAATCTTAAGCTCACCCACACATACATTCACACATGTTCACTCCCTTCCACACACCCACATTCACACACACCATTCTCACATACACACATGTCCTTGCACACCCTAATTCTTCCTAGGCACCGTTATTATCTGCCTGTCACTCAGCCTCTTTCTTCCAGTCATTTCATCATGTTGAATCATTAATCCCTACACAGTTTTTATCTCTCAGTTTTATTTTTTCTTGTTCTCTCTCTTTTTTTTTTCCTCTCAACCCTTTCTGACAAAGACTGTGGGATTAAAATGTCAAAGACTTTACCATTCTTCCTGAACATCAAACTAATACACCTGCTTGTTATTCCGTCACCAGTCCTCATCTTTTGTTTTCTGTAAATTTTAACTATATTATATAAAATCGTTCTGTCTGTGTGTGCGTGTGTGTGTGTGTGTCTTCTCGGATCTCAGGCATCCTCCATCTGATTCCACTCAAACTTGATATGTAGATACTAACAGTATCAGAGCATGTATAAGTCTTGAAAAAATTACAAAAATCGATTCCAGGTGAGAATGCGATTGATAAAGCCGTTTTGTCCTGCTTTTCTTCCGTCAACCTGTACATAACTGCACCTTCCATTTTTTGTTGGTTTTGTACTACTTAAAGGCACGTTTCTTTCCTGCCAAGCTTACTGTTTAAACCATATTTGTGTTCTCCCTGTCAACAGCCTTATTATTACTGATACTTTAAACTCTTCAGTTGCATATTTGTGTGAATAAAATCGTTTTTCTTTGGAATAGACAAAAATTCTATCTTTATTTCTTCTTTTGCTTGTGTCTCAAATTTAGGTTAAATCAGTGTTTCTCAAAGGGGGAGCCTATGAGACGGTCAGACAAGTTGTTTTGAGAAAATTTTGTTTAAATTTTTGACAACGCACCACCGTCCATTGGATGGGGAGCACTTTGCTCGTATATATATATATATATATATATATATAAATATATACCATCAGTGGATCACATATCTGAAAATGAAGCACACTCTAAAGGATAGAACAGTAATGTATTTACATGCAGTTAAATATATGTCCAGTCATAGATTGATATGCCCTCCACCATTAGCGTCTGATGAGTTGTCTAAAAAGGCTAAGTGCTTTATGGATGCGAAACTATTGGTTACTCTATGAACTGGACATACATTTAACTGCATCTAAATATATGTGTGTGTGTATGCGTACTAACCACATGGTTCCAGGTTCAGTCCCACTGCGTGGAAACTTGGGCAAGTGTCTTCTACTATAGCCTCAGGCCAACAAAAGCGTTGTGAGTGGATTTGGTAGACAGAAACTGAAAGAAGCCCATCGTATATATGTATGTGTGTGTGCGTGCTTGTGTGTCTGTGATTATCCCCCCCCCCCACTTGACAACTGATGCTGGTGTTTTTATGTCCCCGTAAGTTAGCAGTTCAGCAAAAAGGACCAATAAAATAAGTACTAGGCTTACAAAGAATAAGTCCTGGGGGTCAATTTGCCCGACTAAAGGCGGTGCTCCAGCATGGACACAGGCAAATGACTGAAACAAGTAAAAGAGTATATATGTTTATATATATATATATATATGTGTGTGTGTTTATATGTATATATAAATGTTTATGTATATATATATGTTTATATATGTATGTATAAATATATATATGTGTGTGTGTGTGTGTGTATATGTTTACATATATATATATATATATATATATATATATGTATGCATATATATATATATGTATGCATATATTGATACTTAGTATATATGTATGCATATATATATATATGTGTGTGTGTGTGTGCGTGTGTATATATATGTTTATATATATATGAAGTAGTTGGGAGTGTATATTTGTATCATGTGTGCTTTTGGAACAGAGCATCTAAAGGAAAACTAAGATCAGATTCAGAATCACATAGAAAAAATAAACAAAACTAAATACCCCTTTCAGTCATTGAGGTCCAGAAAATTGTTGTCGAACATTCTTTAAAATTTATTTCTAATTATTCAAGATATTGATGGAAATTTTTCTGCTAATTTGATGACTTTTATTAGCTGTGTAGTTGTTCTATTTTACAAGAGGTACACAATTTCGGAGAGAAGCGAATCATTTTTAAGAGGGCACAAAAGTTTTAGGAGATAAAAGAATTTTTAGGTGAAGCAGAAAATGTTAGGAGTTCAAAATTTTTATAGGGTTCAAATCATTTTAATGTAGAAACAAGCTTCTACAAAAAGCAGAATCTTTTTAAGAAGACAAAATTTTTATGAGGATTAGAAAATTTTTATAAGTACCAGAAGAGTTTTAAATTAAAATTTTATATGTATAAAGAAATAATATTTTGATATTAATAGTGCAAATGAAGCTATTGATTTATGTGAATGTTGATGTTTCATTCAATTAATTTTATAATCTTATGTAAAGATTTTACTGTTTTTCAAATAAAGGCAATATTTTTCTAGTAAAATTATTTTTTATTCCCAATACATTATCTTCTTTATTATCGGTGAGTTTTTTTTTTTTTTTCAAGTAAATTCAATTTGTGTAAAGTTTGTTTTAATGTTCAATATACAAACTGACGGATAATCAATCTATATTAGATATATAAAAAAATTTCAGATTCTTCTTCAATATTATGAAATAGTGATGAGCGTTTACCTATTATCACAAATACATATCCACTCAAAATCTTGACAAACAGACTGCCACAAATTTAGAATCTGGAAATAAGATAAAACTTTTTGAATATTTTTTTATTCTATCTTCAGCTATTGTTCCTAGAAAGAGAAGCTTCTCGATTTTGAAATATTCTATGTACTCCTTATGATGCATTTCTGCATGACATAAACCAGGGTCAAGTTAGTATGGGAGCCAATTTAATAGTGAAAATATCAGATTTAATTTATTAGTAAAATTCATTTACTTAACATGGCTTAAATTTACTCTTAAATAGTCATGGCTGAAAATCAGGTTATTTGCCTGGACACTTGACCATGTACCCATGCTATTATATATCATCATCATCATTATTTAATGCTTGTTGTTTGTGCTAGCATGGGTTGGATGGTTTGACCAGAGCTGGCAAGTCAGTGGGGCTGCACCAGACTCCAGTCTGATTTGGCATGGTTTCTATGGTTAGATGCCCTTCCTAACAGCAACCACTTTTCAGAGTGTACTGGATGCTTTTACATGACACTGCACAGGTGCTTTTATATGGCACCACACAGGCACTTTTCTGTAGCACTACATACAGATGCTTTTATATATATATACTGTTAATATAAAATTCTCAGTACTAAGTATCAATGATTGCCAAGTATTAGCAATGTCACTGTAATTCTTCTGATTGGTAACTCTCACTTTGCTTCTCTGGGCTATGAATATTATCAGGAGTAAATTTCAAACAATTACAAAGAATACAGAGACAGGTACATCAGCAAAATTTTGTCTTTTAATTTTACAGTTGGTCATACAGCATAATTAGTTGGTTACAATGACCAACACATGTTTCTACTGCACAGAGTAAATATAGTTGCACGTATAGTTATACATACATATATATATATATATATATATATATATATATATTATATATATATATATATATATATATATATGTATATGTATGAGAAAAAGAAAATGGAGAAATTAATATATAGACATCAATTTATTTGAACAAATTCCATTCAGTATAACATCAAATTCTTTACAGCTACAGCTGTTTCGATACACAATTCAATTTAAAGAATCAAATTAAATTAAATTTATTTAAATTTTCATATTGGATATCGTAGGTTTGGTATTTCATCAGGGGACAGAATTTTTAGAAAGAAGCTACATTTCAACATATTGGTTAACCTTTCATAGACTTAGATATGTGTGTTTTAGCAACAGGTGTATTTAAAAAACCGTTACTATTCCTATGTACTTGTGTGTGTGTTAAAGTATTGAAAGCTACAAAATGATGACGAATCAAAACAGGGTTCTGCAGATTCTGCCCAAGTTGCAGATCTATTAAGTATTTATATTATTTTTATCTTAAGAAGGGATTTTGCTGAACTTGCAGGAGGTCTTTATAGGGATGATGCCCTATTTGCAATCAGAAATCTATCTAGTAGAAAATTAGAATTACATAAGAAGGAATTTTATAGTTTTTAAAAAAATTTTGAACTCCCCATAACAATTGAAAATATACATGAGTCAGTTAACTTCTTGGCTGTTAACCTAAATCTCATTACTGACTACTATGAACTATACCACAAGCCTAACTCCAATCTTAAGTATATAAATATTGGAAGTAATCATCCCAGTTCTGTAGAAAACTTTTTGATATACAATATTTCTAGCAGAATTCCTAATTTATCACCTCCTAAGGATATTTTTAATAGAAATGCTGACTATTATAATATAGCACTCAGCAAAGCTGGGTATTGACAGAAATTAAAGTATTATGTGCAAAATATGGACCATAGTTGCTCTGATGGCATGGATGTTACTCATGATGGCAATTATTTTAAAGGACAAGGTAGAAATAGAAATAAGGGTAGAAATAATAAGGGTAAATGTCCAATAAATAACAATGATATACAGAATATGGAAACCAATTCATTGCCTTGTTCATCGAATAGTTATCTTAAAGTTAGGACAAACCCTTCATATGTATTATAAGATTTGAAAATTTGAAAATTATAATGTATCTTCTGATAAGAACAACATTATTTGGATGATTATTTCATTCGCCAAGCAAATTAAGAATAATTTAGCTCGATCCTTATACAAACTTTTAATAAACATTTTACCACATAAAAAGCACCCAGCACACTCTGTAAAGTGGTTGGCATTAAGAAGAGCGCCCAGCCATAGATACTACGCCACAACAGACAATTGGAGTCTGGACAGTTCCCCGGCTGGCCAGCTCCTGCCAAACCATCCAACCAATACCAGCATGGGAAACAGATGTTAAATGATGATGATATATACATGTATGCAGATTAATATCCATCTATCCCTAACTTTCCCTCTCTCTCTCCCTCACGTTTCTTTTCTCTCTCTCTCATAATGAATACATGTCTCACTCTCCTTTGTTTTTCATCTCCAGGTTGTGGCTCTCCTAAATGATCTATACACAATGTTTGATTCAACAATCGAACAGTTTGATGTCTATAAGGTAAGCAGAAATGTATTCATTCTTCTATTCATGTTGATGCCCTAGTATTTATTTAAGTCTTGAACATATCTTCATGTCTTTTTGTTGAACAGCTAAGTCATGAGACATAAACGAGAACAATACACAAATATTTCAATATACAACTCTTCAATATACAACTTGAAACAGCATGGCTAGGAAGGGAACTTCTGTATCCTTAAATAAGTGCCAATTATATAAAGAAGGGTGGTGAGCTGGCAGAAACATTAGCACGCCAGGCGAAATGCTTAGCGGTATTTCGTCTGCCGCAACGTTCTGAGTTCAAATTCGGCCGAGGTTGACTTTGCCTTTCATCCTTTCAGGGTTGATAAATTAAGTATCAGTTATGTACTGGGATCGATGTAATCGACTTAATCCATTTGTCTGTCCTTGTTTGTCCCATCTGTGTTTAGCCCCTTGTGGGTAGTAAAGAAATAGGTATTTCGTCTGCCGGTATTTCATTCTGAGTTCAGATTCTGCTGAGGTTGACTTTGCCTTTCATCCTTTCAGAGTCGATTAAATAAGTACACATTATGCACTGAGGTTGATGTAATCGACTTAATCCTTTGTCTGTCCTTGTTTATCCCATCTATGTTTAGCCTCCTGTGGCCTCTAAAGAAATAAATAATATAAAGAAGTTGATTCTAGCCCTCTGTACCTCACTATAAAATGCTGCTTTGTTGAGCCAACAAGGGAACCTCTATGCAGTAGGCTGACTTTCAGGAAACAGTAGGCAAATAGAGGCATACCTTAACTGGTTCCAGGACATGTTATTTTACTCGAAAAAATTACATAACATTAAAAAAAATTTACAAGCTAATATTTGTATTAATAAACCATTTGTACCTATTTTCACAAGCATTTTTATTTGATTTTTCACTTCAGTATTAATTTTTAGATTTTTTTAATTTTTATTTTTATCCTTTTAAATATGTTTGCTGAGACCAACGTAAAGTCAGATAAATCAATTGAAGTGCTGAGGTGTATTTTCCCTTTCATTTCATAAAAAGTAAAAAAGAAAACAATGTAAAGTCAAAAAAGATGTAATTTGGAACAAAGTAAGTTGAGATATGCCTGTCTTCCTCTACGATGGAGGTCTGCACAATCAAGTTTAACCTATGGTTATATAACAACAACAATGTGGCCTTGTGTCTTGTTGAAAGAAAATATATTTGTATGGAATGTAAATGTTTGTTTGGGAAAAATTCCATGTTAAGTCCCTGTTCAACAGATCAATTAAGTCAACGGATCAATTAAGTCAACAGATCAGATAAGTTAACATTATATTTCAGTAAAGATCAATAATACTTAATAGGAAGACAAAAAATAAGTACACATAACAGACAAAAATCATCAGAAATAATCTTCAATTAGATTTAAAGACCATAACATATGACTAGTGTCATCAATCTGCAGATTGGCTGCTATTGTTGTCTATGAACCCTGGGGTCATCTCTGATCCAACCATGACCATCCTATCATTCATTCAGACACAGTGTATCTAAGAGTACATTATATCATGTATAGTATAGTGGTAAACGTTTGTGGTTATAGTTATTGATTAACCCTAAGTGAGTTCCGATCCAGTAGGCTTTCGATAAAAGATATCCCAGCTGTACTATTCCATCTCTTATTCAGACAAAGTGTTTCTAGGACTACATTGTGCAGTAGTAAATACTAGTAGCTTAGTAAGGCAGTGAGCAGGCAGAATCATTAGCATGCTGGACGAAATGCTTAGTGATATTTCATCTGTTTCTGCCGAGGTCGACTTTGCCTTTCATCCTTTCGGGGTCAATTAAATAAGTACCAGTTACACACTGGGTCGATGTAATTGAGTTAATCCGTTTGTCTGTCCTTGTTTGTCCCCTCTGTGTTTAGCCCCTTGTGGGTAGTAAAGAAATAGGTATTTCATCTGTTTTAACATTCAGAGTTCAAATTTTGTCGAGGTCAGCTTTGCCTTTTATCTTTTCAGGGTCAATAAAATAAGTGCCAGTTTAGCAACAGGCTCAATGTAATTGACCTACTCCCACCTCCTTCAAAATTGCTGGCCTCATGCCAAAACTTGAAATTAATACAAATGGTTGTAGTTGTTGGCAGGTAGTGAAGACACATGACCTAGTTGTTAGGGTGTTGCACTCACAATTATTACAAGATTGTGGTTTCAATTCCTAGACTGGGTTTTGCATTGTATTTTTGACCAAAACACTTCATCCCACTTTGCTTTGCGATCACTTTGGCACCTGACATGGGGTACACAGTGCACCTGTTCAAGCAATGTCAATTTGTTGAAGGGAGTGACCCAATGTTCAGCACATACGTTTGATCTCAATAAACAAATCATTTGTGCAGCTTATTCAGCAAGAAATTGCAGAACTGTCTTTCTTAGACTCTAAAAGACAACCAGCAGTTGTTTCCAAGCCTATAATCATAAATGTTCCATTTGTGACCATCTTATATTGATTTCAGGAATAATGCATCTGGGACTACATTATTCAAATGTATCCTTTTTTATTTAACTTAGTTGACTATAATGAAGGTTTGGTTGCAATATCTAATAATAGGTTGAGTGTTTATGTAGCAGCTTCCACATTGGCTCGTTATCTTCATATAGCTAATTACATCATTAATAACTCGTTGATAATTTGCAATAGACAGCAAATTATTTTTATATTCCTGTAAACAATAATAAAATAAATATTTGTGTTTTCTCTAATTTCTTGCAGTTTTATTAATATTTCCTTCTCTGGGGTGGCGAAGTGATTGGTCTAATTACTAAAACTTCAGATAAAATGCCTTGCAATAGTTAGTTCTAAACATTTACAATATGAGTTGAAATTCTACCAACATGAAATTTGCCTTGCTGCCTTCCAAGTTGATATATGGGTGCATGATTAAGAAGCCTGTTATGAGTGTGTTTTCATAAATACAGATGCATAGCATTGACACTTGTCATTCTCATGAGCCCGGCATCACTGATGTTCCTCTCACTCTGGTATTGTGTTTTTAACGAATCTAGGATCTTTACTCATTGAACGGCAGATCGAGAAATTAATTTTTTGTAACTAAACATTTTCAAACTTCAGACACTGTTAGAATGTGTCATATAAAACATCTTTTACTCTTAGCGTTGTTGAGAAAAGTTTATATGTTCAAAGTTATTTCATGTTAAAGTTGTCATATTTCGGAAATTTCAACCAATCAACGACGTGTATTCAGCTGAATAAAATTACTACCAGTGTCCGAAGTTTGAAAGTGTTTAGTTACAAAAAATTAATTTCTCGATCTGCCATTCAAAGGGAAAAGATCTCACATCTATTAAGTACAATTTTACTGCTTCATGCCTTCTAAGTGTGTTTACATTTGGTATGATATGATACACTGATGGTGATGTTTGATGTATGCACATATGAATGTATGCAAGCATATATGTATTCATGTTCACACCGAAACTGGATACTTGGCTAATAAGTTTCACTAACTCAAGCTGTTCTCATGGAATATTCCTGTTCTCATGGAATATTCCCATTTCATTTATGTCAAAAATATTTCATGGGTTCTTTATTTTATTGACTCTTGGAAGAACGCAAGAATAAATTGAAGCTGATGGGATTGAAAATCAAAATGTGAACGAACATAACTAAATACTACAGAATATCTTAACTGATAGTATAGCTATCGTCGATACTCCTTAGTTCCTAACTAATTGTTTTCCCTAATTAGATCTATGTTAGTTTTTAGAATTAACTATTTGAGTAATTTTTCTATTTCATAATGACAGTTTTTATTTCATTTAATTTTCTTTTTTTAATTTTGAGAACATAATTCATCTATATATATAAAACAGTGTGTGTGTGTGTGCATGTGTGTGTGTGTGCATGTGTGTGTGTGTGCATGTGTGTGTGTGTGCATGTGTGTGTGTATGTTCCTTATACATTCGAAAATTTAATTGCCTATTTTGACATATGGGGTGTCAAAAGATTCAGTAATCTTTCAGCTACCAAATAAACTTTATTTTCATTTAAATATCTGCATTACAAAAATTTAACATTATAATCTTTCTATAAGTCAACTATTGTAGATGACATTTTATACCACCACCACCACCACCACCATATCACATCTATATCTATATATTAGCAAATGTCTTTGTATTTGTATGTCTGTGCATAATGCCAATGAGTGAGTGAGAGGAGAGAGAAAGAAACAGAGAAGCAAAGTGAGGAAGTGGCTCTTTACTTCTACTCTTCCATGTCTCATTTATCATAATGTTTCACAATAAAGGGAGAAATGTAAATAGTGTGTATGAGTGAGATAGAAAGAGAAAGAGAGAGATTGAAAGAAGTAGACAAAGACTAAAAGAGAGGGACTATTACAGAGGTTGAGAGAGAATAAGTGTGAGCAAGAGAAACACAAAATGACTAAATGCGAGAGAGATGAGAGAAAGAAGCAGAGTGAGAAAACAAGTTTCTATAGGAGAAGTTGAAAGAGAGAGGGATAGTGGGAGAGAGAAAGAGACACAGAGGATTGATACTATATGTATGTCCTATAGGTGAAGGTGAAACAAAGCTAGCACAAAGAGAAGGGGAAAGCAGGAGAGAAAGAGATGCTGATGCTTGATACTGTGTGTATGTGTTCGTACATGCAACATTCCACAATTGCCATTTATTTCAATCATCTTGTATAGATATTCATGTAACTTTCACTCATTTTTTCCCCTTTAATCCCCATTTTAATTTTCAAAAAAGTTTCCCAGAAAAATGTTCTCCATCTCTACAAAAGTAGATGGGGGTACAGTGAAACAAAGATGAGTACAGGTAGCTAGAGTAAGGTCACTAGAGATCCCTGTCATCATCATCATTGTTCGACCGTGGTCGAGACAATGGAATTTACTATGTTGCGCCAGACTTCACGGTCCATCATAGCATTACGGAGGTCCTGTTGCTGGATTCCTGTATCCCTGGAGATTACATCAGGGTAGGAGAGTGTGCGCCCTCTGGTGTTGCAAGTAGATGGCTTCCAGAGGAGAAGAGTAGAAATTACTTCTTTTTCAGCTCTACAACAATGTCCAGCAAACTGGACTCTCCTACCTTTCACAAGAGATGACACAGGTGGTAATTTCCCATATATTTGCATTTTAGTTGGATGGCGCCTCCACGAGAGATTTTGAGCTCTCATAAGGAGGCGAGTGTAGGTTCCATCCAACCGCCTCTCAAGCTTCTTTGATAACGTCCAGGTTTCTGAGCCATATAGTAGGATTGGTTCGACTGTGGCTTTGAATATTTCAAGTTTGAAGTCTCTACTTAGATTTGATGACCAGATCTTATGCATGTCATTACAGGCTGACCAGGCCATACCCATTCTAGTTAGAAAGTCTTCCCTGTTAGATCCCTGTACAACAACTGCAAAGACATGAAAATGAGAGCTGCTGCACGCAGGGCCAATGAGTCACAAGAAGCAAGGAAAAAATGGTTAGAACAATTACATCAACAAAATGCAATCTGCAGGAGCCAAGAGTCAAAAAAGTAAAGAGAAAAACGTATAAAGGATGCAAGACAAAGACAATCTGCCAGAGTTGCTAATGAGACAATAGATCAGCGAGAAATGAGACAATGGAAAAATCAGAAGCAAACAGCTGCTGCAAGACTTCCCTAACCCTCAGAGGAAAGATGCAAGTGTCTTCAACAAGACGAGCTGAATACGTTTGACAAAAGAGTTGTACTTTTTAAGGGGACTTGGAAAAGATCAGCTTTCAACCATGATCCAAAACAGAATCATTCTACAAAGAAATCGATTGATATTGGAGCAACGTCAAAAGAGTACAATTTTTGTAAAGGAAAGAAATGGGGAAGAGAAACCACCACTATTGTTGTGGAGGAACGGTTGTTTTACTGAAGTTTGGCACACCCCAGATACTTTGAAAGCATTGCTTTTGGGAAACACACTAAGGAGCATGCACTTCTTGAAAAACATTAGGAATTCTAATTCTGCTTTCCAAATGACCCCCTTTGGTAGCAATATTCTTTTCTACTCAAGGCACAAGACCCGAAATTTGGCGGGAGGGGCCAGTCGATTAGATCAACCCAGTACGCAACTGGTACTTAATATATCGGGTACTTAATTTATCGACCCCAAAAGGATGAAAGGCAAAGTCGAACTTGGTGGAATTTGAACTCAGAATGTAAAGACAGACAAAATACTGCTAAGCATTTCGCCTGGTGTGCTAACATTTCTACCAGCTTACCACCTTCCTTTGGTAGCAATATTATAAGAGAAGAGAACATGAAGCCAACTTTTAAATATCAAGTATCAAATATCAAGGTCAACTGAAGGCAAAATCTTCAGTTTTTACAGCTATATTTTATGGTAAATTACAAGGAGCAGGCTTTGCAATAATCATTTAACCTTCCAAATTTGAAAGAAGAGTTAATCTTTGATCTGCAGGGTATGTTGCATGCAAACAATAGAAGCTTGAAGTATGCACTGCAATCTGCACCACCCACTGAATACAAGATAGTTACTGGTGCAGACAAAACGCCTATGGCTGAGCACAGAAGCTGCTACAATGCCCCTGATGCAAATGAAGTAGCAGCAATTATTACAGGCGCTGAGTATGGGAAGAGAGATATTATTATTCAAGGAAGAGGAAATAAGTTTCAATGGATAAATGCAACCCACCAATCATATGATGCACTCCAATCCATTAATCTGTGTATTTGGCCAAGATGAATATCACTTTGGTATAAAAAAAAAACAGATATGCAATTTCCTTCAACATATAGTGCAGTAGACAAAGCCATTAGTGCAAAGAAACAGGCCTGGAAAGCCTGGAGGGATGGGGGTAGCAGGGAACTGTACCAGGTAGCCAAAAGGGAGGCTGGGCAGCAGGTATACATAGCCAAAGATGTAGCAGAAAAGAAGAAGTTTGCCAATGTCCAGCGATGTGAGGACCAAAGAACTGAGGTATTTCGGATTGTGTGAGAGAAAATAGTGATGTTACAGGAGAGAAATGTGTCCGCATGGATGATGGGGCACTTGCTTTTAATGCTGATGAAAAGAAAGAGGCTTGGAGAAGCCATTATGAAAGACTGCTGAATGTGGAGAATGAATGGGAGGAGGAGAGCCTGCCAAATGTTGACCCAGTAGAGGGACCAGCTATCCGAATAGACAGCTCCCTTGTAGTTAAGGCAATTAAGGGTATGAAACCAGGTAAAGCCCCCAGCCCATCAGGAATCACTGCTGAGATGCTTAAAACAGCTGGTTATGTGGGCTATGGCCTAGTCACCCACATTGTAAACCAGGTAGTTCATAATGGAGTCATACCCAATGACTGGCGTAGTGGCACCATAGTCAACTGCTACAAGGGTAAGGGTGATGCTCTAGATAGAAATAACTACAGGGGTATTAAACTGTTGGATCAGGTGATGAAGGTCACAGAGAGGGTCATAACCCATCTCATTAGGGAGAGAATTTGCTTAGATGAGATGCAGTTCGGTTTTGTGCCGGGTAGAAGCACCACTGATGGTATATTCCTGGTCCGACAACTGCAGGAGAAGTACCTAGCTAAAGATGAACCCCTCTACATAGCTTTTGTGGACTTGGAGAAAGCCTTTGACAGGGTCCCCCGATCCCTTATCTGGTGGTCGATGCGGAAACTGGAGATTGACGAATGGCTAATAAAGGCTGTACAGGCTCTATACAGAGAGGCTGTCAGCAAGGTTAGGATTGGCAACAAATATAATGAAGAATTCCGGGTAGAAGTAGGTGTACACCAAGGCTCAGCCCTCAGTCCCCTTTTATTCATCATAGTCCTCCAGGCAATAACAGAGGAATTCAAAACAGGTTTCCCCTGGGAGCTCCTCTATGCTGATGACCTGGCTCTCATAGCAGAATCACTACTGGAACTAGAAAAGAAATTTTGGGTGTGGAAGCAAGGGTTAGAATCAAAGGGCCTTAGAGTAAATGTATCAAAGACCAAAGCTATAGTAAGCAGAAAGGCGAACCTAGCACACACCCCCTCGGGCAGGTGGCCCTGCTCGATCTTTAGGAAAGGTGTAGGTAGAAACTCCATAAGATGCACCCAGTGTAAGCTATGTACGCATAAAAGGAGCAGCAACATCAAAGGGAAATTAACTGATAAGATAGCTTTCATGTGCGGCAGATGCACAAGGACAATAGACACCACAGATACTCAGAAAACAATTTCCATCACACTCCAGGGGGAGAAACTAGAAGTAGTTGATAGTTTCCGCTACCTGGGTGACCAAGTTAGTAGTGGAGGTGGATGCTCAGAGAGTGTCACCACTAGAATACGAATAGCCTGGGCAAAGTTCAGAAAGCTCCTACCCCTACTGGCGACAAAGGGTCTCTCGCTCAAAGTGAAAGGTAGATTGTATGACGCATGTGTGCGAACTGCCATGCTTCACGGTAGTGAAACATGGGCTTTGACTGCAGAGGACATGCGTAGACTTGAAAGGAATAAAGCTAGCATGATCCGCTGGATGTGTAATGTCAGTGTGCGCGCACAACAGAGGGTAAGCACCCTGAGAGAAATGCTGGACATAAGAAGCATCAGATGTGGTGTGTAAGAGCGACGCTAGCGATGGTATGGTCATGTACAGCGGATGGATGAGGAGAGATGTTTGTGTTTGTCCCCTCCAAAACATCGCTTGACAACCGATGCTGGTGTGTTTACGTCCTCGTAACTTAGCAGTTCAGCAAAAGAGAGCAATAGAATAAGTACTAGGCTTACAAAGAATAAGTCCTGGGGTCGATTTGCTCGACTAAAGGTGGTGCACCAGCATGGCCACAGTCGAATGACTGAAACAAGTAATTGAGTAAAAAAGTATATGTGATAGAATTTATCTCCCTTTATAGAATTGGTAAACTTTGTATTTTCATTTATTATTATTATTGTTGTTGTTGTTGTTGCATTATAAATTCAGAAGTGATTTTCCAATTGGAGAATAAATTAAATTTAGAATAACAAATTTCTCTACATCATATTTTGCTCTTTCTAATATATAAAGAACAATTTCATTCCCTGGCAACGCCGGGTGCCTCTGCTAGTATCTAATAAACTTAGTATTTTATAGACAATTAATCAACATTAAGCTGATCTGGCCGACGTGGTCCCTTGCTGGTTATTAAAATAAAAAAAAGGTTACGAATATGTTTATAAATAGTCATGATACACAAAGTTTGAATACCATCTCTGATAAACGATATTTCATTGAAAAGTGTGTGTGTGTGTGTGTGTGTGTGAGTGAGTGATCCAAATTCCGTCTAGACCAAGCAAGGTTTTGTATTTGTATATCATAACCCTTCTGACAACAGTGCCAGTTATTTAATTAGATTTGTGTTTGTATCTCTGTAACCAAGGTAATTTTAATTGGCTAATAATTCATATATTATTTATATAGTAGGTAAAATAAGGATTAACTATGTTTTGGTTTTTATTCGTTTTCTATGTATCCTCAACCAAGTCACCGCGCACGCCAATTCAACTTTTTAAAGTTACCTTTCATTTCCCGCCTACGCTGTGTCTTATACCGCCTTTCCTCTCTTTGTTGCCTCTCTCTCTTTCATCTCAATTCTTTCTCCCGTTCGCTCTATTTCTCTTTTGTATCTATCGCTTCCAGTCTTTCTTCCCTATCGCTCCATGACTATCTCTCTCTTTCTCTATGTGTATATGTACACACACACCTTCCTCGCCTTTTCTCTAACGCTTGTCTCACACATTTTCTCTCTCTCTCTCTCGCCTCTGTCTGTTACTCTCGCACTTTTTCATAGATATATATACATACATATATTACTCTCTCTCTTTCTCTCTCAACATGCACTCACCTACTGTCTATGTGTCACTCATCACCACCACACTAACTACTGCTGTCCATTATGTCTATTGACATTCCCGCTCAAATAAACCACACAACCAGACACAGTAAATATCGACACTGAAATAGAATATTTCTACCCAAAATCCAGTTATTATATCACACGAGACTAGTTATGTTTCTATAGTTACAGCCACTTTCTCTAGCTGCCCGCCACCTTCAAAAATATACGCAAATTATATAAAAGGAAAAATTCAAATAAAAAGTAACTTCAGGTTTAATTAGAGAAACGTAATTTGAACACTAATTATAAAGATGTCAGCGAAACCTATAAATTGCATCGCTATCGGCCTCGTGACTATTATAACCATTCCACTACCGCAATGGACGGGAAGCGGTGGGAAAACGTAGTGGAATATGCTACAAATGTCCGCTCGTTTTACTAAAAACCCCTTTCAGCATTATTAGAAAGATTAGAAAATGTAATTTGTTGCTGTTGCAATATTAATCGACTCTATTCTTCATTTTTTTTTTTCCAATTTCAACAACGTCCATTATTAATTGATTCCAGTTTGTGTGGATATTGTTGGATAAATTCAGCTTTGTCACGTTTAGGTATATATTCTGAATGTGTGTGCTTAGGTGTGTACCGCACACAGGGACCTCAGTTGTCTTGAAAATATATGCCGGGCAAACCAACATTTGTTGATTCTTAAGGTGTCTTTCCTGGACCCTATCACATACGTAAAATTTTAGGCCAATTAAATTTTATATATTCAAATGAAGTCCAGGTGTAAAAAGAAATAAGCTTAAAAAGAATTTATTATATCAAATAAAATAAAAATAAAACATGTTTGAATTAAAAAATAGCAAGTAAATTTATTGTCTTTTAGAACTATCTAAATGTATTATATCTCGCATCATTGCTGTCAATAAATAATTTAGCAACTTCACACCAAATCTTTTTCATAACATCTTTATGAGCGTGACATAGAATATGATTCAACCTTTGCTGAGTCATGGTCGATCGCAGCCAAGTTTTGAGTCTACGCAGTGCTAAAAGATCTTTCAGCTTCACAAGAACTGGTTGGAAACACTAAAAGTAGCTTGAGCAATAGCTCGACATTTGCAAACATGGGATCTAGTCTTTCTCATTCGCAAAATCAACCCCACTTAATTTCGCTCAGATTGCTTTCACTTTTGGTGTATCGATACATCGATACATGCGACAGATTTCTGGTTGCATTTCATAGAATATTTTACGATGATCCTTGAGAGATGATCCACTATGATGGTTTCCATAAAAAAGTATTTCGTTCCTTAAAGTAAATTCATCAAGCTCTGGATACTGCATGATCACTTCAGCACAAAAATTTCCATTGAGTAAAATATTGCTCAGTTTTTCATCGTCTGCTAAATCCTGTTAAAAAAAAAAACCTTTCAAATTTGCTATTGCAGTATCCTCCACTACCTGCAAATACTGCAAATCAAACAGAAAAGATCCCTGCATTCTGTAATGATGCAAAACTGTGCAGTGTTGATATTTTAACGCATTTCCTTCCTGGTATCTTTTAGGAACTTTTCGTTACCTGGGTAGCTCCAAAGGAGAAATATCGAGTTGATAAATCATTTCTTCTGCTGTATTTAACAGCTCCTGAAATTTTTCTTCACTGCGTAGACATTTTTTTTAGCTCCCCCTGCACCAGTTTGATACTATGCAATATGCCATCTATATTGACAGTGGTACTTTGGATCTTTTCGTTTTGACCGGCAGATTTTAAAAATAATTTCTAGTTAACTAAACACTTTTAAGCTTAGTATACTGGTAGAATGTGTCTATAAAACATGACACTGCAAATAATTGTTGTTGACAAACTACGGCAGAAAGTATATTCACCTCAATAGACGTCATTGATTGGTTGAAATTACCGAAATGCAAGAAATTAAACAACAAATAGCTTACAAACTACAGAATTTTCTCAAGAAAGCCAAGAGAAAAATATGTTTTATAAACACATTCTACCAGTATACGAAGTTTAAAAGTGCTTAGTTACAAAAGAATTATTTTTTAAATCTGCCGGTCAAAGCGAAAAGATCCCTTTGTTTTTTTAATTGGGAAAAAGTAGGCGGGGGGGGCAAAAGATGGTTTATACCCCGCTGCTGAAAAAGTGGGATGGGGGACTTGTCCCTTGTACGCCACTGAAACAAGGCCCTTAGCCGCTGAAACAAGGCCCTTTGCCGCACACCAACCGAAGAAAGCAAGGTCATAAATATCAATCTCTTTCGAGTAATGCAACAATTGTGGATGGAATATTATAGCAGACGTTTTGAGATGACAAGGCACACCATCACAGCTGTTTAATTATTTCTAACAAAGGCACAAGGCGAGAAATCTTCAGGAGAAGGGTTTAATCGCTGCCATTAATTCCAATACTTTACTGGTACTTTGTTATATTGACCCCGAAGAGACGAAAGGTTAAGATGACTTATGCAGAATTTTAACTCAGTACGTAAAGTGTCGGTGATAACCCGCCTTTTGGCATTGTGTAACTCGAACTTCTTTGTTAGAAATCATTGGCTTTACGAACACAAAGTGAAAGTAAAATATTCGACATTGAATGTCAGTGAAATGAAAGTGAATATTATTTGATCTGTCAGTCTAATGAACGATAAAGTCCGAATGATTCATTATGAACAACTCGAGTGATTTATTGTGAAATGAAAATGATTATGATCTATCTCAATATGTAAAGCCTTGATGATTTATTACTAACTAGCTGACCCTGTGCCGTCAAAAATGAAGGCTAATTGTAGTATTTTATTTATAAATATGGGTGGTAAATCAAATGAATACACTTGCCAATGTTCACTTACTTCCTTTGTACACGCACACACATATACACATATACTTACACAGAGTTGAAACGCTGTTTGATTTTTCTTGTCAGCGTTGAATGTTCATCCCATCAGTTTGCCATCACCCCTTCCTTCCTTATTCATCTATCACCCCTTTCTTTTTCATTCATATGTTGTGACGGAGAAATACACAAGAGTATTATTATTAAAGTAGATACTAAAATATGAAAGCCAAAATATTTCATTTGGAGGATAGTACGAAGATCTAAGCATTGCCGATTATGTACGAAAATTTACGAAGATTTGGACGTGTGGTTCACTTCCACTTTGTGGTCTTAAAGCGAAAAGATCCTTCGTTATGTTCCTTGCTTTTCTAAGACAGTAAGATGTAATTCGCAGTAGATCTACCTGTTTGGTTTTTGTTGGCGGAGGTAAAGAATACGCACACCGGATCTTTTCGCTTTGACCGGCAGATTTTTAAAATAATTTCTTTGTAACTAAACACTTTTAAACTTCGTATACTGGTAGAATGTTTTTATAAAACATCTTTTTCTCTTGGCTTTCTTGAGAAAATTCTGTAGTTTGTAAGCTATTTGTTGTTTAATTTCTTGCATTTCGGCAATTTCAACCAATTAATGACGTCTATTGAGGTGAATACAATTTCTGCCGTATTTTGTCAATAACAACTGTTATTTATGAGAAAACAGATACCCTGTGGTCATAAACTGAGAGGTCACTCGTAAACAGAGCTGGATAACAAAACTGTTCCCTCTTCAGTGATCACCCATAATTATGACCCTAGTATCGATCTATTGCATTTCAATCTGTTTTAGGATTAGGGTGGAGGTGGGGGTGAAGGGTATCTTTTTTTCTTCAGAAATGTAAATAAATCCAATCTGTTTCTTAAACGAATATATAATATGTAATGTGTGTATCTGTGCAGCAGGGAGGTAAATTAAAACTGCATATGTCGTGAACTTAGAATATGTGTTTATTAATAAAAGTTTAATAACGATAATCTTTTATTCATACGAACGTAACTGATATGAAATATGTCATAAATAACAGTGACAAATTCATATGACACTGCAAATAATTGTTGACGACAAACTACGGCAGAAAGTATATTCACCTCAATAGACGTCATTGATTGGTTGAAATTGCCGAAATGCAAGAAATTAAACAACAAATAGCTTACAAATTACAGAATTTTCTCAAGAAAGCCAAGAGGAAAAGATGTTTTATAAAAACATTCTACAAGTATACGTAGTTTAAAAGTGTTTAGTTACAAAGAAATTATTTTAAAAATCTGCCGGTCAAAGTGAAAAGATCCCGCACAGCACCCGTTTTCGGCGTAACAAAACCCTAACCCTAGCCTTAATCCTAAATCCTAACCCCTAACCCAAACCCTAAACACCGGGTGTGCGTATTCTTTACCTTCGCCGTTTCCTTTGTTGACTCATTCTTGCTGCTATGCTCTATGATGTTTCTAACGTTAGTAAAGTTAACATTTTCACATTTGGGGAAAAGATTTCAAGAAAGTTTTCACCGAAAATGTCTTCATTGATGCAGCCTATTGGTTTAGCGTCATCTTTACACCGTCGGTCATGGGTCCGTGGTCGTTGACATTGAAATACTTTTCAGGTTGGTGCTCATGTGCTGAATGATGCACGCAAATGTAATAAAAAAAAAAGAAATTTGACTCCATTGAGGTTGCTAACAAAAATATCTGGATAATTTTTGGTGTTTAACAATAAAAATTCTTTTCTTTGATTCCAGGTCAATTTTTTCCACACGATAATTTTCAGTTTTTACAAAAACGATGTCTAAATTGGGACAAAACGAGTAATGACTAATTTCAATAATTTCTTCTCTTTAACTGCATTGCATGGTCATAAATATATCTTGTAGAAAGCCACTCCAACAAATCGTAAAAAAAAAAAAAACCATAGAGAATATTTTATGTAGAGTTTTTAGATTTAGTCAAATTTCTTTAATTTCATATCATGTGCCATTTTCCATCTTATTTGACCAAGGTAATTGAAATTTTTGTTGCATTTCTGATTCTTCTTAGAATGGATATTTATGTGTATGAGTGAGTCTCTTTTCAAATGTAATTCTGGAGAAGTGAAGAACTAAATTTACCATGTCTTACTTATTTTGTCCCAACTAAATTTGTCTTTTATATGCTCAAAAAAAACGGCGATAACTTTCTGAAATAGTGTTCTGAATATGTTATAGCTTTTTTTTTTTTATGCATTTAGAGAAAGTTTTTCGCTTAGCTGATGTAGCTAACATTTGTAAAAAAATATATTGAGTCAAAAATGCAGTAAATCTTATTCTTCCACCACCGCCATCCCTGCAATTTTGAAAAAAAAAAAATTCATTTCAATTTTGTTACTGATTTTTATTGGTTGTTGTCAATTCTTAATTCCCTCACGATTTTCGTCAGCCATTTTATTTACTTATAACGAAAGAATATTACAATTTTGTCGGGGCAAAAAAAAAAAAGTAATAAAAACAAAAGAAAAAAAAAACGAATTTTGGCCTTCGAAACGAAATTCAATGAGGCACCCGACAAATTCAATGTCACTGTTACATTTGTCATGGCTAACTTCCTACCACACCTCGCTTTTTAAAAAGTAAACTTCCTTGTTAACATGGTTACAAATAGTTCGTCTGTTTGCTTTACAGATTACCGAGAGAGGTATCTATATCTCCTCCATTTCGAGGAAGTAATGTGAGTTTTCGACAGCCTCTTCCTTCCGGCTATGCATTTTACAAATATAATGCTAAACATTCCAAATTTAGCCGGGAATATTTACATAAACAAGTTGAAATTACGAGACAGCCGTATTTTTTTTTTATTCAAGTTGCTAGTTTACCTGTTGATATAAGCTTTTTCCTTTTTTTTTCTACCTAATCCCATTGAATCCAATGTCGTTTTTCTTTGATTTATGGCCGAACTAAATGAATTCAAGACTAAATTAACAAAAATTTTCTCGGTGTTCTGCGTAGCTCAATAGCAAAATTTACAATTACTTCTAACATCGGACCAAGACTTGGTATACCTACACAAGTGTGCCCCAAACCACAACATTATTTCTTTATAACTTTTGGAGGAATGAATATTTTCTAAAATGAAATCTCATAAAAAAAATACCCGTTTTCTGCATGTTATGAGGAAACAAAGTCCACTCGTGTGAATTATGCGAAACTTCTCTCTCCTACTCTTGAAAAAATTTTAACAACAAAATTGCAATATAATTGCAATGCACACCATTTAAAAGGGGTTTTGTTTTTCTTTGGTTTCAGTCATTAGACTGCGGCCATGCTGGGGCATCATCTTGAAGTGTCTTAGGTCAAACGAATCACCCCCGTTACATTTTTCAAGCCTGCTTCTTATTTTCTGGGGTTTTTTCTCTCTAACCGCTACGTTACGGAGATGTAAACAAACCTACACCAGTTGTCAAGCGATGGTAGTTAATAAAAACAGACAAACACACACATACACATTTATATATACGATAGAGTACTTTCAGTTTCCCTCTACTGAATCCACTTACAAGGTTTTGGTCAGTCTGAAGCAGCCGTAGAAGACACCTGCCCTAGGTGCCATGCAGTTGGACTGAACACGAAACCATGTGGTTGGGAAGCAAACTTAAAATGCAACCACACGGAAAATTTCATCAAAAGATAGCCAATGTTATGAGTTATGAGGAAACAAAGTCATTGGGGGGGGGTCACTTGTGTAGGTATGTCCAAGACTTCATATTGGGAAATATCTTTCATTCCAAAGTTGACCTTCGCAGGATTTGAACTCGTAATATTAAGGGACATAACTAAGTACCACAAGGTATTTTCCTACTACTCTACTGATTACACTAATCCACCAAAATTTTGTTTTATTATGTTTTCAGGTTGAAACGATAGGCGATGCCTATATGGTTGCCTCTGGACTTCCAGTGAGGAATGGCAATCTTCATGCCAGAGAAATAGCAAGAATGTCATTAGCATTACTTAGAAGTGTGCTCTCATTTAAAATTCGACATCGACCAAATGACCAGTTAAAACTTCGAATTGGAATACATACTGGTAAGTACATGTAGTCTACATGTTGTGAGTGTTGTCACTGTTATTGTAGCTGCCATTGTCGTTGTTCTGTTTTTGTTGTTGTTTTTTTTAACTCCAGGTTAAACCCGTATAACAGTTGGATTTGACCCTATGTTTTGCCACACAGAAATCACAAGTTGATCATGTGCACAAACTCAATTTCAGCCCAATCAATGGCTGTAGTTCGTATGATAGACTGGTGGCATGACTAGAACCTTCTGCGAACAGAGCCTACAAATACAACTCATTTGAGTGTGAAAATCTCATAGTGATTCTGGTCCTAGTGGTGTTCACTCTCAACACATAACTGTTTTTCACAGCTGCATGTTCAACATGGCATGATAGATGAAAACACGCCACAGCAGGCAACAAGAATATGTACTGATGTGTAAAAATCAGCGTGACTGTTGAATTTCTGACAGGCTTTTTGCACTTGTCATATATGTCATTTCATCTAAATATTTCTTCTTTTGTATTGCATGAACACTTTCTGTAACAATGTAGCAATAAGTTATAATCATATACATAAGACAAGCCTTCTCCCTGACTTGCTAGATCCTAGTCTTGTAGGTCTAGGATCACAGATTTTATTATTAATTAATGCCACCATAGTCTACTTTGTCTTTCAAGGTCAATGAAATAAGTACCAGTTAAATACTAGGACCAATATAATCGAAAAGATCCTTCACTAAAAGTTCAGGCCTTGAACCTACAGTACAAAGGATTATTAGTTTCTCGAAAGATGATTGTAATTATCATAATTAGCTTGCAAATTGTAATTTGTGTGAAAAAATGTTAAAAAAAATCATATCATCTGGCTGTGAAACAGAAGAGATCTCTCAGATGTGACCATCCAGCATTTTATTTATAGATGATGTATTTGGAACTACATTATCTCATGTATCCTCCTTTGCTGGATAGCCCCAGGTCAGGTCTGACCAAGCAGATCAATGATCAAATGTAATATATTTTTAACTTCAGTGTTAACTTTGGTCCTAGGTCAACCCTAATTCTGTATATATATGATCAAAGTTGTTTCTGTTGTGGGCATTTTTTAAAATTTAGAAATAGTGTGTATTTAATGTGTCCTACATAGTTTAATGTAGCTTGAGTAAAATTTGGTTGTTATTTCAACCAAGTTGAGCAACTATACTCTCTTTTACTCTTTTACTAGTTTCAGTCATTTGACTGCGGCCATGCTGGAGCACCACCTTTAATCGAGCAACTCGCCCCCGAGACTTATTCTTTGTAAGCCCAGTACTTATTCTATCGGTCTCTTTTGCCGAACTGCTAAGTAACAGGGACATAAACACACCAGCATCGGTTGTCAAGCAATTCTAGGGGGACAAACACAGACACACAAACACACACATATATATATACATATATATGACGAGCTTTTTCAGTTTCCGTCTACCAAATCCACTCACAAGGCTTTGGTCGGCCCAAGGCTATAGTAGAAGACACTTGCCCAAGGTGCCACGCAGTGGGACTGAACCCGGAACCATGTGGTTCGTAAGCAAGCTACTTAGCACACAGCCACTCCTGCGCCTATGTAGAGGTTTCCTTTGTTAACTCAAGCATTTTTATCATATTATCCTAGCAATACCTGTTGAAGAATTGCCTCGGACATTGATAGTCATTAAGAATTTTGCCAATGATATTGGCTATTTTCCATCTAATCTTGCTCAGTATTGGTTTCATTAAATTCGTCGTATTAAGGGATATTTGAATAGCTGCTATAATTGAAACTGAAGAATTCCATGGCATCAACACTAAAACCTTGCATGATTAAAAATAGCAAAATTCTATTTGATGGCTTTTTGTTGGTATTTTATTTTATTTTTTTAATCTGAAAAGTCAGAGAAAACAAGGTGTATGAGAGAGAGAGAGGGGGGGGGACAGGTTTTAATTGATGTGTGTATGTGTGTGTACATACATGTGTATTGCTCATGGCTTTAGTTATGAGGAAGGGACAGTCACCATGACTTTTCCAGGCCTGGCTGTGAGGTTGGTGACATTGATGGTTCAGTTTTAAAATGTATATATGTTTATGCATGCATATGTGTATATTTATCTGTACATGTGAAAGTGTATGTATATGCATGTATATATAAGTTTATGTAAATGAATATATGTGTATGTAAGAATGTATGTGAATGGTGATGTGAAAGCACATGATCATAAGGTTAGGAGTTTGATTCCCTGTGGAACATTGTGTTCTTGAGCAAGACACTCCATTTCACATTGCTTTAGTCCATTGAGCTGGCAAAAATGAACAGTTCCTGTAATTCAAAGGGCCAGCCTTGTCACATTCTAATTTCTTTATTGCCCACAAGGGGCTAAACATAGAGGGGACAAACAAGGACAAAGGGATTAAGTCAATTACATCAATCCCAGTGCATAACTGGTGCTTAATTTATCAACCCTGAAAGGATGAAAGGCAAAGTCGACTTTGGCGGAATTTGAACTCAGAACGTAATGGCAGACGAAATACTGCTAAGCATTTCCCTGGCGTGCTAATGTTTCTGCCAACTCACGCCTTATCACATTCTGTGTCATGCTGAACCTTCCTGAGAACTACATTAAGAGTATGCATGTCCGTGGAGTGTTCAGCCACTTGCACATTAATTTCATGAGCAGGCTGTTCCATTGATTGGATCAACTAGAATCTTTGTTGTCGAAATTGATGGAGTGCCAGTTATGTGAATGGTGATATATATATGTGTGTATAGGTAACCTACTCTTCCATCTACTTGAAACATGTCATACTCAGTCACTAACGTACACTAGCATTGTCAAGAGAGAGAGAAAATTACAGATGCATCAAGTTGTTGGAGCAAGTTATGAAAGTTATGGGAAGAATTATTGTAAAATTGATTAGAAAGAGAAGTTAGATTGGATGAGATACAGTTTGGTTTTGAACCAGAAATAAATACTACTGATACCATCTTCCTAGTGAGACACCTGCAGAAGTACTTAGCTAAGAGTTAGCCACTATACCTGGCATTCTTCATCCTAGAGAAGGCCTTCAACAGAATGCCTTATTCTGTGAGCTAGTGGCTACTAAGAATGCAAAGCATAGACTAATGGCTTGTGAGGTCCATACCATGCATATATAGAAGCACAGTTAACAAGGTGAGAGTTAGTAATGAGTACAGTAACATAGACATGTAAAATTAGTTGTCCATGGGAAATCCTATATACTTATGACTTAGTTCATAGAGCTAAATCAGTAGAAGAATTGAAGAAAAAATTCCAGACCTGGAAGCAAATCAAAGAATCAAGTATTGGTGGGGGCAAATACACAACATATATTTGCAATGAGCTTCTTCCAGTTTCCATCTACCAAATCCACTCACAAGGCTTTGCTCTGCCTAAGGCTATAGTAGAAAATACTTACCCAAGGTATCACACAGAAGGATTGAACCCAGAACCATATGGTTGGGAAGCAAACTTCCTACAACACAGCCTCACCTGCACTTTTTATAAAATAAAATGGTTAAAATTTTCTATTATGAATGTTAAATTAAATTAAGTACTCTATAAACTTGAATCCAAGATAGAACAACTGTGCACAGTACCACCCATGAGATTTTAACCATTTATCTGTCCTAATTTAGGTGACTGTGCCAACTCTTGTTCCATAGTAATCAAGTAAGCTGCATCCACTTAAATTATTGGCCATAAAAAGTCAATAAATACACCAGCTATGGTGTTTATATTATCTTCTCAGCCACATGAGGTCTCTCATATTTTATAGCACTTAATTCTTGGTTGTATAAGGCTATATAAAGATCAGCTCATGTTTTATTTCTTATTTATCATAATAACGAAGTTTCCATGTATAAAAATTCTCAATGTTATGATTGTGAAAAGTGTTAAAAATTTAAATGAAAATTTTTTATTATGAGCATTAAACTAAATTAAATTAGACACTTTATTAATATATATTAGCAACATAAATATTAAGGTATCTTTTCCTTCTTTTAACTTTTACTTGTTTTAATCACTAGACTGTAGCCTTGCTGGGGCATCACCTTGAAATATTCATTTGAACAAATTAACCCCTGTACTTAAGCCTAGTACTCACTCTGTAGGTCTCTTTTGACAAAGTTATGGGGAGGTAAACAAACCAGATTGGTTGTCAAGCAGTAGTTGGGGACAAGCAAAACATAAAGACACTCACACACATATATTATCTATATCTATGTATATATAATACATACATACATACATACATACATATATCATCATCATCATTATCATCATTTAATGTCTATTTTCCATGCTGGCATGGATTGGAAGGTTTGATCAGAGCTGGTAAGGCCAGGGGCTGCACCAGCCTCCATTGTCTGTTCTGGCATGGTTTCTATGGCTGGATGCCCTTCCTAATGACAACAACTCCACAGAACGTACTGGGTGCTTTTTATGTGGCACCAGCACCAGTATCAATTCTGCTGTGATGGATGGGTCTTCTTGAGTCCTACAAAGTGCCAGATGTCTCAGTGTCTTGAGATTGGCCTTCAATACTTTATCCCATGTCTTCCTGGACCTCTCTCTTCTACGAATTCCGTCCACTTTAAGTGATATATATATATATATATATATATATATATATCTGGCAGGCTGGTTTCTTTCAGTTTCTGTGTACCATATCCACTCACAAGGCTTGCTCAAGGCGGCATGCAGTGTGGCATAACTGAAGGCAACATGGTTTTGAAACAAGCATCTTAAATACAGTCATGCCTGTGCCTAGCCTTTTTTTCTTTTCTTTTTTTTTTTTCTTGCAAAATCCAAAGAACTTTGAGCATTTCAGACATAATAACCCATCTTAACTGATGTATAAAAACATAAAACATGAAATGTTTTGCAGCTGATGATTTAATGTATCAAAAAATATCAGAGATTACTAATGACAACTGAAAGAGGTAAAACCAGCATACTGGCATATTAAATCATAAAAGTTATTCTGTTTCCATGGATTTTAGTATTGTAAATGAAAGTATCTCCAGACAAGGTAATAGATAGTATTTGGCAAATTCATTATGATATTGGTTTGTTGGCTGTATAGTAAATAGGTACCAGTTTTGTTATGTGGCTGACAAAACTCCTCTACTTAATATAAATGAATATCATGTCAGGATTACATATAGTATTTAATCCTTTAGTATCTAAACTGGTCATATCTAGCCAAAAAATTCTACCTGTTTTGTGTGCAAACAGGCGATATCCAGCCTCTCACGCCTACCCTACAATGTCATTCTAAAAATAAACTCTCGATCATCAAAACTTTTGAAGTTACAAGATAATGCATTTTTAATTCAAAACAATATGAATAAATAACACTGGTCTGCATTTCCTCTGTTACATAAGGATGTTGAATAAAATACAAATTAATGATAATAAAAAATGTGAATTTTTAATAAATTGCTACTTTATTTATTAATTCATAATAGAATATAGGATAAAAAGCACATTAGTGATCTTTATCAGGTAGTCAGCATGCTATAACAATTTATAGGCAATTTATACGCTAAATTAATAATAACATTTGTATATTATTATTAATTTAATGTATAAATTGTTACTTTATTCAAATGAAGCAATTAATCAAGGAAAAGCACATTCTGTTAGTTTTAAGAACATATGTTTTCCAAAATGAACCACGTTCATGAAATGAATCCGAATTATCAACATCAAACCAAATGAATGTAAAAAAATATGCTCCTAATGGTTAGCCTACATATTGATTCAAAGGAAGGAGGACTGCTTTCACTTCTGCTTGTGCTGTGCATTGGGACAATCACGTTTCAATGACCAGCAGTAATCCACCATCATGCTGACGTTCCATTTGCCCTGGTATCAGGTTTCCATGATGCAAATATCTAGTGGAACCACTCTCCTTGTTCCTCACCGTAGTCCCCACAATTCTTGGGAAAATAGTGAAGATACGAGTGCAAAAAATGCATCTTCACACTCATTCTAGACTCAAGTTGTTCGAAATTTGATATCAAGTCTTGGATCATTTTTTCATATTCTGGGGAGTGGCTGTTTCTCCAAGAAGTTTTGGAGAATCTTCTTGAAGGAAAACCAGGCATTCACTTCGACACCTGCTAATGCTTCCTCAAAATGCTTGTCCCTCATCAATTCCCAAATCTGAGGGCCAACAAAGATTCCTGCTTTTAGCTTGCCTTCACTTATATGCATATATGTGTGCATGTATCTTTGTGTTGTGTTCGTCCCCCACTAACATTTGACCACTAGTATTGGTTTGTTTATGCCCCTTTTAACTTAGCAACTTAGTAGAAGTGACCAATAGTATAAGTAGCAAGCTTAAAATAGTACAGGGATCGATTTGTTCAATTAAACCCAGTATGTCCACAGCCCAATGACTGAAGTAAATAAGAAATAAAAGATACAGAGTGTAAATAGGTGCAGGTATGGATTTGTAATTAAGAAGTCTGTTTTTAACCCATGATTTGACTTCATTATTATTGAACATTGGGCAAATTAGAAATATCTTCTAGTATTACGCCTTGTGGGGAACTTGGTAGAAGGAAACTATGCAGAAGCCTATCATGTGTGTGTGTGTGTGTGTGTGTGTGTGTGTGTGTGTGTGTGTGTGTGTGTGTGAGAGAGAGAGAGAAGGAGAGAATCTATGTATATCTTTCTTCATATCATGTCTTTATTTGACACTGTTTTACAACTAGCTTTAATTGTACACCATTACACATATAACTAAAAGGTTAATCAAAAATAGAAGCCACTAGAATAAGTATCAAATTTTGAAAACAAAAATATATTGTAACTGATATGCATACTTGCTCATGGATGCACACACAGACACATATATTTTTATATTTAACTTGAGTGATTCATGTTCAAGTTTCATACCACTGTGATCTTTAGGCAAAGGGAATTCTTGCCTGAAGATTGCAGTAGCATGAAACTGAAATTGAGACAAACATTCAGTTTAAATAAAACCATATTCTCTAGAAAATGTACTGAGTGCTCCTTTCTCATTCATCCAGCATAACTCACTGTATATACTTATGTGTGTGTACATGTGTATGTACATGTGTGTGTGTGCATATATGTAGATGTGGGGCGGTGCAATGGCCCAGTGGTTAGGGCAGCGGACTCGCGATCATAGGATCGCGGTTTCGATCCCCAGACCGGGCGTTGTGAGTGTTTATTGAGCGAAATCACCTAAAGCCCCACGAGGCTCCGGCAGGGGATGGTGGTGATCCCTGCTGTACTCTTTCACCACAACTTTCTCTCACTCTTACTTCCTGTTTCTGTTGTACCTGTATTTCAAAGGGCCGGGCTTGTCATTCTCTGTGTCACGCTGAATATCCCCGAGCACTACGTTAAGGGTACACGTGTCTGTGGAGTGCTCAGCCACTTACACATTAATTTCACGAGCAGGCTGTTCCGTTGATTCGGATCAACCGGAACCCTCGCCGTCGTAACCGACGGAGTGCTTCCATCCATCTTCCATATGTAGATGTGCATGGTTTAGTGGTTACAATGTTACACTCATGATTGTAAGATTTTAGTTTTGATTCCTGGACTGGGTTCTCCAGTAAAAACACTTCATTTCATGTTGCTCCACTCAGCTCAACTGACAAAAATTAAGTAATTCTGCAACAGACACTGAATGAATATATACACTACAGTATCCAGGAAATTGACCTTAAAAACCTAAGACTTGGGAAGGAGCTTTGATCCTTTATTTCTTGCATGTATTTATATATATGTCAGCAGTGACAATTTTATCTTGTATCGAAGAATTTATTTTCTTCTTTACCAAACACTTCTTTTATGGTGATGGCATTGATGACTAAGTAGACCAATTCTTGCTGAGAAGGGTCAATGGCTTTGATTGCATGGTAATCTTGGTAGAAGATTAGGTTGAATTTGTTGAGCCTTTCTCTCCCATCATTTGATTTCTTCCATTCCCCTTCTGGTAACTTTGAAGGTTTTGTTGGTTCCAGTGGTGATGAAACACCACAACTTTGTACAGTCTCAGATTTGTTTCAAATGATTTAGGACCAATTCCAATAACTTTCAGTGTTGTTCTGAGTTGGTGGTCTTATTCCTGAAGTGAGTTTGCTGACTAAAACTTGGTGAGGCAACTGTTTGATTTGGTGACAGTTAGTAAACTATTTAAAACTATTCTAAATATATATTAAAAAAACAACTTATAAACAAAGATTGAAATCTGTTCCTATCATAACAAGGTAACATTATGTTACTGTTAAGGGATTTTGTGATATTTATTATCCTGAATACTTCAGCTCTTTTTATTCCATGCAGCTGATGTCTCCAACATCCATAACAACCTACCTACATATTAGTTGAGTCACAAGAAATTATTGAATGACTAACAGAAGACAAAATCAATAGTATTGATTTTGTCTCAGTCCATTGGCACCAGTCCTATAAAATATCTCTTTAAGATCTCACTTAATGTTATTTTATTAGAAAGAGCTGGACAACTTCACTCCAACTGATCTAAAACAGAGATAAACCAATCAAATGTAGCTGGAGGTAAGTTAGTAGTGACATATTTAATGTAGGAAAATAAAAAAAGAAAGCAAGAAATAATGATGTGGAAAGATAGATGGATTGATAGACAGAGGTAGATAGATAGATAAATAGATAGGTAGGTAGATAGATAGATAGGTAGGTAGGTAGATAGATAGATAGGCAGGTAGGTAGGTCGATATTTAAATAAATGGATGGATGAATGGAATGACATTTGAAAGGAATAATGAGCTCACACACATGTATACACGCACACACACACACATGCACGCGCGCATCTGTTGATTCACCTGAAGCGATAACTTACAAAACTCAATGCAGAAGTGTAGAATGTTCTTTTAATACATTACAACTGAAAGCCTCCTCATTCCAATACTCTAAGTTACACATTTCCAATCACTCAGCAAATAATCCAGACCTGCTTTTCTTTTGAAATTTAGTTCATTGAATGCATCTTTGAAATATTATATGAAATTTTTGAAGAAGATGCTTATCTTGATGTTCATTTTTTAAGAAAAAATCCATCCTTGTGTGTGATGCATACAAAAATGGTTGCTTCAAGCTCATGTTTTCCATTTCATTTCTGGTTCTCATGGGAATATTCCAAATATCTTGAACTTCATACAAATGAGGTCACTCTAATAGCTTTTCTTACGAAATTGCATCACTAAGTAATATTTTGAATTAATACTTTCAAGTAATATTTTTAAAACGATTAATGTGTTTGTATTTTGTGTGTGTGTGTGTGTTTCCTGCATGTCTCTCTATACGCATATATAGCTACACACATAAATACATGTGTACACACAAATGCATATATATATATCTGTGTGTGTGTGTGTAAAAACAACACAAATGGGCTGAGGTTCACTACAGCTGTTTCAGATGTGTTCTTTATTGATGAACAAAAGAATGACATCATTACCTTGGTGCCATTCTTATTTAAATACCTTGATTCTTGACACTTTTATTTTGTGTGTGTGTGTGTGTGTAAATAGAAACATTATTGTTCCTAAATCACTCAATGAGAGATATTCAGTAACAGTACTTTAAAGTAAAGATTATTTGCCAACCTAATGCGGCAGTCCCGTTTGGGACAAATGCTACTGTTGTCTCCTGGGGCCAAATTACAGTAGCATTCGCTCTAAACGGGATTACCACATTAGGTTGGCAAATAATCTTTACTTTGCAGATATATATATATATATATATATATATATATATACACACACACACATAGACAGAAAGACAGACAGGCAGATATTGTTTAATGAACACAGTATGTATTTTTATGTGCCACTAATAGTTTCATGCAATGAAAATGATATGTATAGCATTTTATAGCACATCTGGTGCCTTTGTGCAATCTTCAGGCTGTGCTCACATGACATGTACATACTAAAACAAGATGACAGAATAAAAGAAAATATGAGAAAAGGCGAGATGAAAGTAGATGTAAAAGCTGGAAAGGTGAAAACACCAGAAAACAAAAAAAAAAAACAGAAAAAAAGAGGGGAAATTAGAATTATGTCAAAAGGAACATAACTCATATAATTATATATATATATATATATGATGCGATAATTCAGTGCCTGACAATTCAGCTCAGGGATCTTATTGAACTTAGGTAAAGGTTATTTGGGGATGAAAAGAAAAAAAAGAGGAAAAGTTTCAATTACTTATTTAAAAACATGTAAAGATGAAAAATACAAAAAGAATTAAAAATGCTAAATTCCTACTTTTGGAGTTTAATTTGATAACTAATTGCTCATAAATATTCTAGTTTGCCGACATATGATATTCTGAAGCTTTTTATTTATGGCAGAATATGATCATTCATACTTTGAATGCTTTATAGTGTTTTGGTCAGCATTGCTGTGTTTGTAGGTTGCATGTGCATGTGTTTTAGACATACAACCAGCACCAATATAGTGTAATAATAAATTACATATATTACATGTGCTGAATTATCCAGAGCTGAATTGTCAGTACTCCATTCGCCACTACACACATTTTTTTCTCTCCTTGTTTCTCTCCTTGTTTTTTCTGTGTTCCTTTCTGTAGAAGAACGTAGGCTCGAAACGTAAAAGACTTTTTCTATTCCTGAGCGTTATACTAATACATCTGTTTGTTTTGTACACCACCCATTTTCCTCTTTTGTTTTTTTCGTAAACTCTCCCTATATATATATATATATATATTTATATATATATATATATATACAGGGTAGCCCAAATGTAGGATTACACGTAGGCACTTAAAATTTTTTAAAAACATTTTATTACATTTGAAATTTCTATCTTACAAGCTGAAAAGGGAGCTTGACGAAATTAACTAAATTAGCATAGAATAATGGTTTCATATTTTTTATAATTAAGATATACACTGTTAATAAATGAATGCAAAAGAGATAGTTGAATAACTGTACACTTACTTTTGGGCCACCCTGTATGTGTGTGTGCGTGTGTGTGTATATATAGGCGTAGGCATGGCTGTGTGGTAAGAAGCTTGCTTCCCAACCACATGTTTCAGAGTTCAGTCCCACTGCATAGCACCTTGGGCTAGTGTCTTCTATTATAGCCAACCAAAGCCTTGTGAGTGGATTTATTAGACAGAAACTGAAAGAAAACTGTTGTGTGTGTGTGTGTGTGTGTGTGTGTGTGTGTTGTGTGTGTGTATGTATGTATGTATGTATGTATGTATGTATGTATGCATGCATGCATGTCTGTCCCCCACCATCACTTGACAACTGATGTTGGTGTGTTTACGTCCCTGTAACTCAGCAGTTCCACAAAAGAAACCGATAGAATAAACACATGCACATTACAAAGAATAAGTCCTGGTGTCAATTTGTTTGACTAAAAGAGGTGCACCAGCGTGGCTTCAGTCAAATGACTGAAACAAGTAAAAGAATAAAACAGTATATGCATAAAGATATGCATATATATACATATATGTATGCATGAATATATATGTGTATGTGTGACGTGTGTGAGTGTGTTTTTGAAAGTCATGTTTGTGAAAGTATTGTTTTTTGATTTTGTAAGCATGTGCATGAGTGTTTTTCCATATGTCTAACACTCATAGACATGCTTAAAGAATTAAAAAACAACACAACACCCATGACTTTCACACTCAGAATTGCTGAAGCATGGAATAAACTACCTGCATCAGTTGTTAACTATAGAGACACTACATCCTTTGAAACTTCTGTGCTTCCTAAAATTCACCAACAGTACACCTGATGCCTCTCACATCCCTCCTCTGTTTTTTTTTAAGAATTATTCACTGTTCACTACCTGTGCATATTCTATACATTATCCATGAAATTTTGGTTATTTTTTCTGATGTGTAGTAGTGCACTTGAGCTCTGTATATGATAAGTTCATTATTATTTATTATGTCTAGTCTATATATATAAATATACTAGCAGTATCGCCCGGCGTTGCTCGGGTTTGTAAGGGAAATAACTATATAAGCATTTTTAGAGAGTTACTTCCCTTATAGATGCCAATTCGGGCTTTCTTAGCCATTTCTGTTTTGGTGTCTTCAAGCCATGAAGTCGTTGTTCTAAAAGAACGCTGGTCTCCTTGACAACACATTACGACGTTGATTTCTTTACACTCCCTTCCCCACAGCTTCACGAGGGAGGGAAGAAGGGGGAGAAGCAAACAGGTGCAGGTGTGACCATGGACGACAACTCCACCGCCATCGACACACGAAAAATTATGCATTAAAATGGAATAAAAAATGATGTTAAATTATTTTTAAAATCGTAGACTCATCGTTGACGCGCGCTAATAGCCAGACGGGCTCGATATGAATCACGACTATAAGATACCCGAATTTGGTTAAACTGCACCGCAAAATGTAGGAGGAGTTAGGAATCTAAATCGAAGGGGACAGACACTCACACAACTAGAGTTTTATATATATAGACTAGCAGTATCGCCCGGCGTTGCTCGGGTTTGTAAGGGAAATAACTATATAAGCATTTTTAGAGAGTTACTTCCCTTATAAATTCGGGCTTTCTTAGCCATTTTTGTTTTGGTGTCTTCAAGCCATGAAGTCGTTGTTCTAAAAGAACGCTGGTTTCCTTCACAACGCATTACGACGTTGATTTCTTTACACTCCCTTCCCCACAGCTTCACGAGGGAGGGAAGGGGGAGAAGCAAACAGGTGCAGCTTTGAGCATGGACGCCAACTCCGCCGCCATCGACATATGATGCATTTTATGCATTAAAATGGAATAAAAAATGATGTTAAATTATTTTTAAAATCGTAGACTCATCGTTGACGCGCGCTAATAGTCAGACGGGCTCGATATGAATCACGACTATAAGATACCCGAATTTGGTTAAACTGCACCGCAAAATGTGGGAGGAGTTAGGAATCTAAATCGAAGGGGACAGACACTCACACAACTAGAGTTTTATATATATAGATATCAGGTGTTTTTCTTAGGAAACTCTTTTATGGACAGCAGTTGCCTGAATATCCTAAGAGAAGAGAATGTTTCAAATAGACAGTTTGTAAATTCCATTTCTGTTGTAGAGTATGAAGAATAAAAACTGAAGATTAGAATTTAAGATATTACTTATATTTCATATTTGTGTGTGTGTGTGTGTACACATATATATGTATGTTTCTGTATGGTAGCATGATTATGAAGTTAGCTTGCCATAAATGTACATTATATTGATGATGATGATATGATGTAATGATAGTACTATAATTTCATCATCTCATCATCATCATCATCATCATCATCATCTTTGTCCTTATTATTGTCATCATGATCATCATGATCATCATCATCATTTTCATTGATTTTCTTTTTTAGTCATTTCCACATGTCATCTTGAGCTGGAAGACATCTCACCACCTGACCCAATCCTTTCATTATCTGATGCAATACTGTAGTAGAGAGAGTTTATGATGATGGAGGTGGTAGTGGGGTTGGTGGTGGTGATGATGATGATGATGATGATGGGGTACAATGGTGATGATAATTAAAGCTGGTGGTGGTGGTGGCGGTTGTGTTTGTGGTAGGGATTGTGATGATGATTGTGATGATGAATTATGATTATGATGTTTGTGATGACGATGATGATGATGATGATTGTGATGATTTGTCATTTTTTTATTCATATCCATTAAGTATTGTCTGTATGTGTGTCTCTTTGTACCTACCTGTCTGTCTGTCTTTCTCTGTCTCTCTCTCTCTCTCTCCATCTCTGTCTGTCTCTTTGCCTCTGTCCCTCCCCTCTCTTGCTCTTTCCTTCTTTCACAATCCTATTTATCAATATGATACTTGAAATGCAACAGTAAAAGTTAATGTAAAATAATAAAAGAATAAAAATAAATTAATGATGCTCATAAGTTGCATTGACATCAAGGAGACCAAAGTATACAAAAGATACATACACACACACACACACACACTCATTATATAAATTTGTGTGTATGGGGGTGGTGCTGAAGCTGCATACTGTTACCTAAGTTTCATATGTACCATCTCTAAATGAGCAACATAGTGTTCTGTAATAAAATGTCTCTTTGTCCAAAATCTTGAAAATGGAACATTTCATTTCATTACAGAAGGCTGTCATCTGAACAAGTGTATAAATAAATAAAGATGCAAATATATATATGTGTGTGTGTGTGTCTGTGTGACTTTGCACATATGTGTGTTATTGTCTATATGTATATATGTGTGAGTCTGTTACTATTTGTATATACAAGGGTGTGCTGAAATGTTCCTGGCTTAGGGTTAAAATAAAATGCAAGAGAATCAGTTAATTATGATGTTATTCAATATATTCCCCTCTCAGGTTCACACGCTCATTGTGGTGGTAGTTCAGTTTTTCTAAGCCCTATAAAAGAGCTCAGAAGGTTGGGCCTTCAACCAGGCCTTTCACAATACCCTTAAAGCCAGAAGCTTTTCAGCACCCCCCACCTCATATGTGTACTTAATGGTGTGATTATATAAAAAAAAAACTAAAAAGTAATGATTTTTATAAACAAAGCTTCAATATGTGTTTTAAAAGACACTCTTATGTCTATCATTGTCTATTTGTTAATCAATCAATAAATGTTTGTGTCACTTCAGGACCTGTGTGCAGTGGTGTTGTTGGCTTAAAAATGCCACGCTATTGTTTATTTGGAGACACAGTGAATACTTGCTCAAGGATGGAATCAAATGGACTTCGTAAGACAATTTATTCTACTTTATTGACTGCTTTTTTTATTTATATATTTGCTTAATTATTTGTATTTTGTATTTATCTTTTATCATTTACGTGTTTCTGTCACTGAACAGTGGCCATACTGGAGCATTACCTTGAAGGATTTAGTTTAACAAATTGATCCCAGTACTTTCTTTTAAACCTGGTACTTATTCTGTCAGTCTTTTTTGCTGAACTGCTAAGTTACTGGGATGTAAGCTAATTAACACTGGTTGTCAAGTAGGAGAGATGGGAGACAAACACAAAGACACACACACATATACCATAGGCTTCCACACACACTCCATCTACCAAATCCACTGACAAGGTATTGTTCAGCGTCGCACTATAGCAGAAAAAACTTGCTGAGTGTCCACATGAAACTAGGGCTAACTAAAGGCGGAACACATGAAACTAGGGCTAACTAAAGGCCTGAAAATGAGTTTGGACATTTAGGACAGATGTATGAAAATGCTTTGGACAAGCGAAGGATTAAATAAAATCTATTAAGTGTAACTGATGAGATCAGAATAAAACAAAGTTCAGGTCTTATTGTAATTGTTGGTGGGAAGATTTGCAACATTTACTTTCCAGTCTATTATTTATTTGGTTACACACCAGATGAATCATGATCACATAGGCCTTTTATACTGAGGCAGTTAATTTCTCATTGCTTGTTTTGCTTTTTATGGCAATGTAATTAAGCTGTGGCCCTAAAATGGGAAACCTAGTAAGGTGTTTCAAAATTCAACAGAAGCCATGCTTCCAAGTCAGGGAAATGTCATGCTGAGAAGAATATGTGAAACAGTCACTGAAAGATAGCAAATGTTTCATTATGTGCTGCATATGCCTATGAAGAAACCAGTGAGAGCTTCTCTCAATTGGAAGCCAAAGATAAGTGGAAGCATAGAAGGTGATACAGATCTATTGACATTAGGTTGAGGACTAAGTAGGTCCTGACAGATTGGATGTGTTAGCCTAGGAGGAGGTTCACAAAAGAGGTTGTAACCATGTTGGGTGAAGATTTCTCATTGTCTGTTGCTCCTTCATAAGTGACAGAAACTAAAGATTAACACTTAGATAATTATGTAGTTCGACAAATAGATAGATATTTGTGTTAATGTTAACATATCTAATACAGGGAACATTACAGTAATGATTATGAATAAGTAAGTGGTGAGAATAGAGTGATACTATTCGATACAGTTTTTAGTTTTCTGGTAAATATGAAAGTGGACTAATGAGTAGTATCCGGCTTGCTCTAACTTCATCAACAAAGCACAGCATTCACTGACCTAATGATTAATGACCCAGACCCACTATGTGTATTTACAAAGTTATTCATTTATTTTTAATGTCTTAGTCCAGAAGAAGAATAACTCCCATGAATTATTCTTTAAGTCTACTTTAAAGAATAGTTTTCATGGATTATTTCAAGGATTCTTTGATCGAGGTGAGGAAGGGAGGAAGTTATTGACCAGCAAACTCGGATTTCACTAAAGGCAGCTAAAGTCTAGGTTGTAGAGGTATTAAAGCAAGTCATTGATTAAATCTACAATTGTTGACATAGAAAACAGAATTGTTTAGAAACTAGATAACACTGTGTAACATGATATTTGTCCTTGGGTAGCAACTCTTATTTCCTGTTTGGTTACCCCTAGAAAGTATGAAAAATGGCTAATATTTCTTTCAAGCTTTTCTTTTGTTATGATATTTTTTCGAACCTGAAAGAATCGCTCTCAACACATGGGTACGATGCTTCCTTACTACTCCTGCTCATGATCAGAGGTGCACTTACTTGTACTTGTGGCGACATTAACTCTGGGCAGGTTGAGTCGGCTTCTTCTACCACCCTCGAGGCATCTCGAACCGTGACAGCCCACGCACGACTGTCCTGCGCCAGTTCACTGGAGATAGCAAGCCAGTCACGGTTCCATCGATGCAAGTCGACCACCTGCGGTCCCGTGAGCACGGAGAGGTCCTTCTTGATCGTCATAACCCAGGTCTTCAGCTGTCCGCCCACACGTTTCCGCCAGTTGGGAAGTGGAGTTGGGAGAAGGACATCACGGCTCAGTTCACCCACCGGATGCCTACATGCATGGCCAAACCACTGCAAGTGCTGTTGCAGAAGGACAGAGGTGCACATATTGTTAGCCTCTAAGGAACATGCTCAAGTGGTTAAGGCCAAGCAACTGACAAGCAAATCTGGTATTAAGCCGAATGTTTACTATAACAATATTTCTGCTTCAGCAACTCAGTGCTGAATCTGCCTGAAATGTAATGGGAAGTAGGTCAGTTTCAAAATATTGATGTCCAGGTCACAAAAGCAGAGTTTGTAGGGAATGGTAGTCATTTCCTTTGATTTCTAGATAGAAGCAAATAGGAAATAACACTTACTAACCAATGAACAAAAAGAGAATTAAAATTTTGTTACACAGCATAATTTGTGTGTTGGGGATGAGGTGGGATGATCAATTACGGGAGATAACTCCAAACATGTCTCATTTTATTGCCAGAGGTTAAAAGTCAAAATTGAAACAATTTATTGCTATTTTTTAAACGTTATTATATCTATTTTTACATAACTAAGAAATTATTTTAAATTAATTTTCAGCTTTGAAAATTCATGTGAGTCCGCATACAAAATCTGTTTTAGACATATTTGGAACTTTTGATTTAGAATTGCGTGGAGCTGTTGAAATGAAGGTAAGTCTACTTCAAAGATTCTCCTAATTCAAATACTTTCGCATCTTGAATTAATTTTATTTAAATTATTATATTGCAATACTAGCTTAAGGTGACCTGCTCTACATGCGGGTGAGGGTGTGGTTGTTACTTTCTATTGTTTCTTTTCTGTTTCTTATCACCACATTCTCCCTCTTTGTTTCTCTCTCCTTTCTCTCTCACTTTCCCACTCTCTTACTCTTCCTTTCTCTTGGACTCTCCCTCACTTTCTCTTACTCTCTATCTTTCTCTATCTATCTCTCTCCCATTTATAAAAAACAAAAGATCTTGAGTAAGTTGAGAAAGAAAATATTTTGAAAGATCAATCATAAATATCAGGCAGTGACAACAGAAAACACAGTTGCCTTTTGTATGTGCCACTATTTGGGTGATTAAAAATAAGGGAAAAAATGGATTTCTTTGTTAAATTTAGTACTTTTTCAATGATTGACCATGAAAATGAAAGCTCTAAACATGGGCTACATGCAGCTGTAAATTTCTTTCAGAAAAAATGAAAACTGTAAACAATAAAAAATAAAAGACAAAAATATGTAAAAATGAGAAATTTTTTTCAACTTAAAAAATCTTGCCTTAATTTTTAAAATTTCAAATCCATTTTCCACACTTAAGTTACAAATCCGCTTCCACTTTACCATGTTGAAAATTTGATTGAAGTTGGGCAAAAGGTATCCAATCTAGACCTCCAAGTGTCCCCAAAATTCAATAAAATCTCCCAATCAATTTCTCACCTTAAGTTACCTCTTCCTGTAAATTTTAATCCCCTTCCAGCCCCATTTAGACCCCTTTTTACATAAAAATCCAATTTGTATCAACGTTTGCCTTCTTCATTTTATAGATTAGATTTATTACATTTGACAAAATGATCACTAATGTTTTATGACACAGACTATATAGTGTCTATTTTAACTTGTTTCAGTCACTGGGCTGTAGCCATGCTGGGGCACCACCTTAAATAGTTTAGTCAAATAAATTGACCCCTGTACTTATTCTTTTAAAGTGTGATACTTATTCTATCAGCCTCTTTTGCTGAACTGCTAAGTTATAGGTACATCATCAAATCAGGACAGTTGTTACGCAGTGGTGGGTGACAAACACAAACAAGGACATACATACACTTCTGTGTGTGTATGTGTGTGCACGCACATGTCTAATTATATTTGTATTTGTTATATGACAGGTTTCTTTCAGTTTCTGTCTACGAAATACACCCACTAGGCTTTGATCAACCTAGGGCTATAGTAGAAGACTCTTGACTGAGGTGCTGCACAGTAAAAGTAAAACCCAACTCCACAAAGTTGAGAAGCAAGCTTCTTAATTACACAGCTATGATTGCACCTATGTGTGTTGCACGTTATTTAATAGTAAATAGTAATTATAATCATAACCGAGTAACAGAACATGTGTATGTGTGGAGGGGCTATTGTTTAGCCCCTGGACTAACCTGGAGATAAAAGAACATGCTTTATATAAATCTAGAACAATCTTGTCCAATGAGTTAGTATTTTTCAAGTTGGTTAAGTGTGATTTGAAAAAGATTTGGCTACTATTTGTAGCAGGTTTGAGTAACTGTGGCAAAGTCTGGTAGTAGCAGTTAATTGAGTAGCAAAATGGTCTTTTATAAGAAACAAGAAGAACATTCGAGAAAATCATATCATGCCATGCCAGAGCCGCACACTGATTGGTTGATTACAAGATCAGTCATATGAATCTGTAATGGTTTGCTCATGGTGTTTAATCAGTTATCCAGCAGCTAGGGTTTTGAATCACTTCTACACATGCATTGTTCTCATATAAAAGTGAGATATATATATGCATACACTTTGACACACCTATATGTATATATATGTATATTTATTAGAGAGAGAGAGAGAGAGAGAGAGGGAGAGACTTACGTTTATGTGTGTGTGTGTGAGAATATATATATATATATATGTATACATAGATACATGTGTATATATATATATATATATATATATATATATATATATATATATAAATATAAATATAAATATAAACGGCAGTGCATCAGCATGGCCGCAGCTCTGAGCTGAAAGTAGGCAAAAAAAAATGTATATATATATATAATATATATATACACACACACACACATACATATATACATACATTCATGCATACATACATACATACATAAATATAATACAGACACACACATACATATATCATTGTCATCATAGTTTAATGTCTGTTTTCCATGATGGCATGGGTTGGACAGTTTGACCTGGAACTGGCCAGCTGGGGAATTGTCCAGACTCCAATTGTCTGTTGTGGCATGGTTTCTATGGTTGGATGCCCTTCCTAACACCAACCACTTAACAGAATGTGTTGGGTGCCTCTTACATTACTCCGTCATGGGTGTGTTTATGCAGCACTGGCATGGATGTCTTTTATGTAGCACTAGCCCCTGAAAGGACAAGCTTGTATGTATACACACACAAACACACACACACACACACACACATGCACATATATCTCAAGGTGGTGCTCCAGTATGGCTGCAGCCAGGTGACTGAAACAAGCGAAACAATACATATATACATGCATATATATCTGTATATGGGTGTATGTATGTAACACGTGGCTTCTTCATAGTTTTCATTATTAAATTTCACTCATATCAACCACTTGTATGGTAGAAGATGCTTTACAAAGGTATCATGCAATAGAATTGAACCTGGAGTCCTGTGGTTATAAAGTGAACCCATACTTGTTCTGACCTTTTTAACTCACGTTTCTCTTTTTTCCACCAGTTTCTCTCTCTCACTTTCTCCCCTTCTGTATTTCTCCCCCTCTCTCTGTCTCTTTTGCTCACTTTTCCTCACTCTCTCTCTCTCTTGCTACCTCTCTGTGTTTTTAAATATATTAGAAAAAGCTAAGCAGTCATTTACCATTTACAACTTTTCAAGCAACGTTCTCTCTAAAGAATTCAGGTTTTATTTCTGATTGCGAATCTTACTTGAGGTTAAATCCAGCTTATAGAGACTCATTTTGAAAACACTTTGTATTTCTCTCTTGTTTGAGCTTTTAAATGTCAGTTGCTGGACAGGAATAGCCAAACTGTCTGACAGTTAACCATTTCCTCATTGATTTTTTTTGACTCAGGCCACAGATCATGTGTTTAGAATACTGTAGTATGAAAATAAATAAATTAGTGAATAAATCTTGGGGGTAAATTAGTTTCATTCCCTTATTTTTATGAAAGAGTTGCAAATTCTGTTGAGGGGAATTAAACTGTCAACATGCTAAATTTACGATCAGGTTTCCATTTTCATCTGAAGTCATTTTATTACTTTTTGTATTGCCAATAACTTAGCATTTTATGTATGCACATGTGTGTGTGTGTGTGTGTGTGTTTGTGTATGTGAGTATCTTTTATCTTTTACTTGTTTCAGTCATTAGACTGTGGCCATGCTGGTGCATTACCTTGAACTATTTGTTTTAGTCAAATGAATCAATGTCTGTACACATTTTTTTGCTAAACCTGATACTTAGTTTTTTTTTCTGGCAAACTGCTAAGTTATGAAGATGTAAACACACCAACACCGATTGTCAAATGGTGGTGTGGGACAAACACAGATACAAAGAGACACACACACACATATATATATATATTTATGTAGCCTGAGGACGTTTCTTCTGCAATATGTGGTGCCTTTGATTTCATTACATTGTTTCCCATGTACTAAGGAGCAGAAGTAAGCTGAAATGATCTTTGTCCTAAATAAAGTTTACAGTACACTTTATCTTCCATATTAATCATTTAAAATATATATATATATGATGGGGTTCTTTCAGTTTCTGCCTACCAAATCCACTCATAAGGCTTTGGTATATATATATGTATTTATGTTTTTGTGTCTGAGTTTGTCTCCCCACCATCGCTTGACAACCGATCTTGGTGTGTTTACATTCCCTTAACATTAGTGTTTTGGCAAAAGAGAGCCAATAGAATAAGTACTAGGCTTACAAAGAATAAGTCTTGAGGTCAATTTCTTCAACTAAAATACCCTTAAAGGCAGTGCTCTAGCATGGCTGCAATCAAATGACTGAAACGTGTAAAAGAATATAGATATATATTATTGACTGCACATACTCGGTGTATATGTTTTGTTTGTACAAACATACATATAAAAACATGTGTGCAGACTACAAATACATAGAGCTGAATATGTTGCATAAAAGGTAGATAAATAAGAGATTTTTATGGAAATTAACAAAGTGAATGGGTTCAAGTGAAAGAATGCCAAACTATCTCATACTGAATATTTAAATTTGTGAACTTGAAATATTCAATAATAATGGAAGTTCTGAAAACTTAAATTTATAAAAAATGTCACTTGCTTAGTAAATATTTCTTCCAGTAATTTATCGTAGTTGTAATATATCTGTAATTTAAATAAACTTCAAGGTAACCCTAGCACATTTAGTGTGCTAGAAATAGCAGCAATCACATAATTATTATTGTAAGAGCCATTCCAACAAAATCGCTTCTTAATTTATTTTTAAAGAATTATACTGGTATATTAAAAAATTTTCATTCTATAAAAAAGAAGCCTGAAAGTTATACAGCTGTTTTGTCTAATAGCATTCATTCATTCAATAGATAATTTGTTTACATTATGTATATAGAATAAACTGTGGCTTTTGCAAATAGTGAATTAAAACTTGAAATGAAAACATTAAAATGAATATATATTAAATTATCATTAATGAAAATGGAGGTGAGAGAGATAGTGAGAGACTTGCAAGTGAAAATGGAAAATTTCACCTGCAATGAATAAATATTGTTTATTAAATCTACTCCGCATGAATGCAATATTTAAATTTGTAGTTTAAATATTCAATAAACTACAGAAATTGAAATTACAGGAAATTTCATGGAACATGAATTTATCAAAAAATTTCCAGATGGTCAAGCCTTTAGTAATAACTGTTACATTTTGCTGGTTTACTTGCTTAAGGCAGTCCATCTTGACAGATGATGACATCTTTGATCCTTATAGGTTGTCCTGATAGCATTGGCAGGCCCTCTAGTGACTGAAAAAGCTGATTCTAGAGGCACATGTCCGATTACACTGAGAGCAGCAAAGAGTGCTCCGACAAAGATGTGCTCGTCTAGGATTTTGCTGACATTCCTTGAGCTGTCTCCACTTTTCTTCGTGAAGTCTCGTCCGCTTATTCTCAAAATGCTGCGTACCAGTTTTGACCATACCCCTCTAGGTAGTACGGTCAAAGGCCAGTGTTTCAAGTTCACCAGGGGGGGATGTTGCAGAGCTTCAGGGATTTCTTGAGATGATCTTTATATCGCTTCTTGTAACTGTTACATACCTAATTAATAAACAGCTTTCTCCATTATAATATAGATTATCTGTCTTCATGTCCTGGTGGTGAGCTGGCAAAATTATTAGCACATTAGATGAAATACTTGGTGGTATTTCACTCGTCTCTACCTTCTAAGTTCAAATTCTGCCAAGGTCAACTTTGCCTTTCATCCTTTCAGGGTCAATAAATTAAGTACCAGTGAAACACTGGGGTCAATGAAATCGACTATACCTTCCCCCAAATTTCAGGCCTTGTGCCTATAATAGACAGGATCATTATTATTATTATTAT
>NC_043004.1:23437977-23475477 GCF_006345805.1 Octopus sinensis
TAACAATGTGAAGAAAACAGTCTAGATACTGTGCCAAGAATTTATAGCATTGATTAGGGGTATTTTTACCTGAAATATAAGGTTTATCAAATGCTTAAAGGTAATAGTTCATCTTTAGTTCTTGTTTTGTCCTTCCACTGCATTGCTATGGCTTTCTAAATCACTGTTTTTCTTTTATATATTCTGCAATGCTTCAAGCAAAATATAACACTCAAATATTTGTATACATATATGTATATATATACACACACACACATATACATATATATATTTGTATATGTATAGATATTTATATACGTATAGATATATATTTATATATGCATATATATGTGTGTATGTATATATATATATATATATATATGTATAAAAAACCTTACAAATATTCAGGTGCATATATACCTATATATCAAAATATGTATCACTCAAAATACAAACAAAATATTTCATCATAGATGAACTTATTTATTTATTTATCCATGGAAGATAGAAACAATTCAATATATTTCTCCCATCATATGTCGACTACTCCTTCATCTCCTCGCTCACTAATACCTGCACACCTAACTTACATCTCCGACATAGTCATGAAACATTTCAAAAATCATGTCATAAACCCAAATGTACCATTGGGTCAACAACAAAAAGGCTTCCACTTCCATGCGGTGTGATGTGTCCCAGGGCAAAGAGCCCAGTAGAGACCACACTACCTCAATGCTAATGAAATCACACTACAAAGTGCTAAGGAAAACATTTAAGTGATCGACTGAGAATTAAACCTTGATTCACATACAAATACCCACACACATTTATAAATATAGACACACTTATATAAATATATACACATAGATGTTCAAATATACATAAATATATGCATAAACACACTTATATACACTTACATGTTCGAATATACATAAATATATGCATAAAAATAGTGTCATTCATATAAATATATAGACATTAAAATCCAGTGATTCATAAGGAACTGAACCTTGCACCACATGCATATAAACATATACATGTATATGTGTGTGTATGTATTTGTGCACACACACACATATATATATATTTATACATATATATGTGTGTGTGTATATATATATATATATACACACACACGCAGTCATACATACACACATATATACATGTACACATGCACATATATACACATATAACCAGGTATAAATTTATACCGACATACATACAAATGCATATTCATATATATATATATATATATATATATATATACACACACACACACACACACACACATATGTGTATATATACGTAATAGATATATACATACACTTACATGTACATTTGTACATTTATATACATAGACAATGCATATACACACACACACATACATATAAATATATATAACAACATAGTTATATACATAGAACACACCACTGGGCATCACATATATAGAAGCATATAAATATATATACATACACATGCATGTATACACAAACATATATGCACATACATTCTCAAACCTATATATACATACTTAGCTAAATACAAATACAGATACATATGTTATAGACACCGAGGTCACGTGTACCATAGTTTGGTAGTGTGCTGTGATATTATGTAACAATGTTTTCTATTTTCAGGTAAGTAATGTAATGTTATGTTTTTTTTTGTCTTTATTTTTGTTTGAATTTATCTGAATAATTTCCAAAATAAGAATAAAACTAATATAAATAAAATATAATTCAAACAAACAGAAAGCAATTTCGATGTGTTTGAGTTTTAAGTTTTCGTTTGTGTTTTAACTAACAATGCTTGGTGTGTATATACATATAAACACAAATATATGTATATCAGTATTTGTGCATGGTTTGTATATACACACACACACATACACACACGTGTGTGTGTGTACCTACTTTTGAGCCTGGCAAAAGGAGTTAGACCAAAACGCATGCCAGGGCACCCATATACACACACACACTCACACACAGTTACCCCTATAAGGCACCCCCCTCCAACACATATCACTTCACACAAATTGTACCCCCAAATATACACTGACCCCCCCACACACACACTGCATGCTAACATAGCCCCACAACCACCACCACCATCACAACTTTGTCCTTTTCAGAAAGATGAACAGACCAATGAACACAGCTATATACACATACAGCCCCAGAAAAAAATTATATATATCACACTGCTACACATACCACACACCCCATCCCCGCATTAATAATACACACTTCCCCACTTAATTCTTGCCAACTTCATGACATACAGAACCAAGGGACATAACTCCTAAACTAAACCTATGATTCCTTTCACAGCAGCCACTGACCGGTTGTGCTAATCCACCTCCAACAATAGTGAGTAGTCACTATATTCCATTCCATATCAGGTAACTCTGATGAGCATAAAGTTATATACTTGGTATGTTACCTAACACTCCAATGTTTTTTTTACATGAAAACTATTGATAAGATAAGCCATGATTGATATTTAATACTATACATTTCAGATAATACAGACACACACACATATATACACAGGGTATTTAGACTAAATGTTTGCATACAAGGAAAAGAATACACTATCCCATCCAAAATTAAAAGTATATTTAAAATATCAAACGATATTAAGTAGATGACAGTTCACTCAAAGTAGCCATCTTCAGCATCTACCACAGCCTCAAGATCTAGAACCTGTGCATGTGTTCCTCACTGTGTCCTTGGGAAGATCTTCCAACACCTCCTTGATCTTGACCACAAGCTTGGCCTAGGTGTTGCCACCAAAGCAGTTGGTATGTTTCTCAACAGCATTCCACACATAGTAAACCTTGGAATTTGAACCTGAGTAATTAGAAAGCTAGAAATTGGGGCTAGTAAAGCCATAGAAATTCTCTGACAACCACTTCTGACTCTTTCTGTAGGTATGACAAGGAGCTGGTTCCTACTGTCATACATATGGCCTTCCAACAGTAACCCTCTTCAGTCAAGGTTTGACCAGTTTCCAGCAGCTTCACATAGCCCTTTGAACTGAGCCTAAGGCATTGTTCCTGCAGCTGTTGGGTGAATTCTAGCATGTGGACACAGTTAGAATGCCTGTTGTATCTCTTCCTGCTGGTCACTGCTTCATAGTCTCTGTTGCAGTTGTCCATGTCATGTCATACAACCTTTGCAGTGTTCACAGAACATTGAGCAGCAGTCATGGTGTTGGCATTTTGACACCTGGTGTAAATCATCATGATACAGGTAAGTCATTTCCAATATTAAGATGGCTTTCAGTTTTCCATGTCAGCTAACTTTCTCCCAACTACTTTATGCTCTCTAACACCAATACATCAAGCTGTTCTTGAAAAACAACAAAAAAAGCACCAAATTTAGTCTGAACACCCCATATATATATATATATATATATATATATATATATATATATATATACACACATGCTCTCTCTTTCTATTCTTCTCCTCCTCCTTAATTCTTTTGTTCCTCTTTTTCTCTCTCTTCTCACATGACCGGTGGGCCGGACTACTGGCCCTTTTGTGTCTAACTGTGGTCACTGCCACATCGATATTCTTCCCTCTGCTGTGGGGTTTCATTTCCACATGCACCAGCTGGGTTCGATTCGTCCCCAGTCAAAGGACGCCTGTTGTTATGACCTGTTATTGTTGTTTTTATTGTATTTTTGTGTTTATGTTTGTGTGTCATCGTCTGTTTTTCTGTCCTTGTTTTCATATTCATTTGATACTTTTTACCAAGGAATCTAGTGCTCTTAGCTTGGTTTTTCCTTGAGGCTGGCCAGATTGGAGCAATTTCAAGATTAATCAGCTGAAATTGTGAGGATGATCCGGTTCTTGACTGAGGATAAAAGGCTTCGAATGACCCATCCTTGTTTTTTTGTATTGTCTATCTGGATGTTTTGTTGTCTCTTTTGTATCACCTAGTTGTCCGGATGTTTTGCGTTCTTGTCCCATTTATATATATATATATCTGTAAATATAATATGTGACAGTTATTCGGTAGCCATGATAAAACTCTGAGTTTCAGATGTTGGAGCCGAAACCCACATTGCTATTTCTTCAGTTATCAGGCATTTTTTTCGATGGCTCGATAACTGAAGAGATGGCAGCATGAGTTTTCGCCCCAATATCTGAATCTTGGAGTTTTATCATGGCTACCGAATAATTGTCACATATATTTACAGATAAATTCCTCTATTTACATAATATCGAGGTCTCTTTCATTCTTTTGTTGTCTTACCATTTCTATCAATATATATATACGCCATGATAGATCGTTAGCCACTACACACATTTTTTTCTCTACTTGTTTTCTGTGTCCCTTTCTGTAGAAGAGCGTAGGCTCGAAACGTAAAAGACTTTTTCTATTCCTGAGCGTTATACTAATACAACTGTTTGTTTTGTACACCACCTGTCTTCGTCTTTTTCCGTAAACTCTCCCTACATATATAGCAAAAACGGATTAGAAATCCAGGCCAATACTTTTTAAGCACACTGTAGGAGTGAAACTTAGCTATTCAAATTAACTAGTGAAAGTCTTTGCACATGGTCCATAGAATTGCAATCCACTTCTTGACCAACCAGTAAATCCAAAGTTCACACTGAAAACGTTGTTGTAAGGACAAAAAGTGTATTAGAAACTACAAAAGAATGGAGGATTATACATTTTTAATCTTATGCATGTGTGTCTTTGTGTTTGTGTTATGCTTATTCCTCACACTGCTTAACAACCAGTGTTTGTTTACATCCCTGTAACTGAGTGGTTCAGTTAAAGAGACCACCAGAATAAGTACCAGTGCTTAAAAAAAAAGCACGCATTCAATTAGAATCCTTCAACATGGTGCCTCAGCATGGCTGCAGTCCAATAACTGAAACAAAGAGCAGATAAAGGCTAAGATTTATATGGAAGAAATACAGTAATTTGAATCAACACTGTTATATAACTGCTATGTATTTCATTGATACACCACCAAGTGAAGAAATATCAATACTTTTGCCCAGAACTAACATTTGGAAACAAGAACATTTTCTTTTATCATTTATTCTTAGAAAGGTTGCAAGCTGGTTGAATTGTTAGCATGGTAGACGTAATGCTTAAAGACAATTCTTTTGGCTTTATGTTCTGATTTAAAATTCTATTGCGGTTGACTTTACCCTTCATCGTTTCAGTGTTGATAAAATAAATACTAGTTGAGTACTGGGGTCATTTCAAAATTGCTGGTCTCATGTCAAAATTAGAAAGAGATGTGTGGATGATGCAAGAGTCAAGTTAAATAGAAGGTGATGTGATGGAGAAATAACACAATAAACAGAACTGTAAAAGCTAAGAAACGAGATCGGAAAATCCAGATGAAAGTTAGTAGTAAACAGCATTATTAGAAGAGCAGCCAGGCATGAGGTATATATGGCTAAGGGAAAAGCAGAAAAGAAGAGATTACCACATGTTCTATGACATGAGGATCAGAGGTGTGAGATGTTCAGAATTGCAAGACTGTGTGTTGAGGGAACTGAGATGTCATTTGGAAGAAAGTATGAAGGTCCCTTTGTTATTGCTGGTGATAAAGATGCATGGAGAATGCATGGGATGAAAAGGAGCTACCACATGTTGATACTAGAGAGGAACCAGCAATTCAAGTTGACAACAGTGTGGTATGTAGTGAGATTAAGGACATGAAGGTAGAGCAAGCTGATGATCCATCAAGGAAAGTTGCAGAGAAACTCAAAATATGTGGAAAGCTAGGATACATGAATAGGTTAATAAAGTTATACAGGATAGGCAGTCAAGTAATACAGAAAGGTGTCACACCTAATTTCTGGCATAGTAGTATCATTGTTGACTACCTCAAAGACAAAGGAGATGCTTTAGGAAGTGGAAATTGTATAAAATACATATTATATATTACAAATGTAACCCAAGTATCATACAATCTTGACTTCTCTCTGAATATATATATAAGCAGAGAATTACTAGGGCGAGTTATGGAAGTCGTTGAGAGAATTATAGTACATGTGATCTGGAGCAGAGTTAAAGATGTGATGAAGTTTGGCTTCATGTCCAACAGAGGCACTAGACATGTAATCTTCCTAGTTAGATAATTGTATGATAAATATTTAGTAAAAATGGAACCACCACTCCTAACAATCATTGTCCTGGAGAAAAGGTTTCACACTATAAACAGGAGATTACTCAGGAAACTAGATGTAGATGAATGACTTATGAGGATTTCACATGCTATTTAAAAAAAAGTGCAGCAATAAAGTAAGAGTTAATGAGTTCAGTAACAAATTTAATATGAAGGGAGAGGCCCCATCAATGCTCAGTTCTCATCCTTCTTCTGTTCATCATAGTTCTGCAGAGGAGTTTTAGACCAACTGCTTTTAAAGACACTTACAAGCTTTTGGTCTTATTCTCATAGGTAAGTCTATAGTGGAATTACAGCAACCCTAATGATCAACTGATACTTATTTTATCTCACCTGAAGTTGCTGGTCTTGTGCCAAAATTTGAAACCAAATGGACAGAGAAAGTGTAAGATTGTGAGTTTCCTTTAATCCCATCCTGCCAAAGAATATTCAATGACTCTAGTGTTGGGGTTGCCAAGAGAATACACCTAGTACACACTGTAAAGTGGTTAGTGATAAGAAACACAACCGGCCATAGAAACCAATACAAATGATATGTATGAGAATCTGAAATGACTCACACTGTGGTGGCCAGTTAAACCCGTGCCAACATAGGAAGCAGAAGTTAATGAATATGATAATGATGACAGTGACGAAGATGACGATGACAATGACGACGACGACGATGATGTTGATGATATGTATATGATGGACTTCTTTTTATTTTCCATTAACCAAATTCTCTCAGTGGGATTTGGTCAGCATGCAGTAATACCTGGCTTAAGTGGTATTATCTAATCCATGCTAACAAAGAAAGTAGAAGTAAAACGTTGTTGTTTTCCTTCTTGGTGGTGGTGGTGGTGAGGAAAATGACAATGATAACAATGGTGATGGTGGTGGCGGTGATGGTTGTCATCATCATTGTCTTTTCTGTCATCATCATCAGTGTCATCGTCATTGTCATCATCATTGTTTTCTTTGTCATCATTCTTCTTATGTTGTTACAAAAATTATGGAGAAAATAACCATCAACCTCTTCATGCTGGTGTTCAGGTTAAATCTGACAATTTTTCATGCCTTTTTTTTTTTTTTACTTTACCAGAACAGCTTGATTGGTGAACACGCAATGGCATTTGAGAGCATAAAGATATAAAGATTAAATTTGTAGCTGAGAAAAAGTTAGCTGACATGGAGGACTGGATGCCATCTGAATATTGGAAAAGAATTACCAGTATCATATTGATTTGTGCTCCATTTCAAAATACCAAAATCATGACTGCTGCTCAAAGCTCTACAATCCATATGATGTCCCATGTATCATAAAAACCAAATTCCCCCAAATGTTATGGTCTTTGGGTATGTGTCCAGTGAGGTTGATGTTATGTTATCCCCACATATTTGATCAGGGGTTTAATCAAGATTCAGACAACTAGGAAAAGCTGCTGGAGACTGGTCAAACCCTAGCTGAAGAGGTGAGTCATTACTGGAAGGCCATATGTGTGGCAGCAAAATTTCACTCCTTGTCATACCTCCAGAAAGAGTCAGAAATGGTTGTTGGAGAATTTCTAGGACTTCACCAGCCCCAGTTTCTATCTTCCTAATTCCTTTGATTGTCATCTCATGGATTACTAAATGTGAAGCATGATTGAGAAAGACACCAACTGCTCTGCCTCCAACACCGAGGCTGAACAGCTAGTCAAGATCAAGGAGGTATTTGAATATCTTCCTAAGGACGCAGTAAGGAATGCATGCACCAGGTTCTGGAGCAGTCTTGAGGGCAGTTACTTTGAGAAAGCTGTTATCTCTCAGTCATAATCTAGAGGATATTTTTTGATTTTTTAAAAAATAATTTCAGTTTTGGATGGGATGTTTAGTTTTCTTTTCTTTCATGCAAACAGTAAAATTTAACCCCAGCACCCTGTAAATGTCAGGTTCAGATTATTTTGACGACTTCCACTTTAAAACAAGCCATACTCAGCTCAAGTATCCTTTTATCTTATATTCCAAAAAGCAAGATCCAGCGTCTCAGGCTTACTCAACAATGTCATTCTAAAATTACACAATCAAATGTTCAAAATCTCAAATCTATAATATAATGTATGATTAATTCAAAACAAATTAAATGAAGAAACATTGCATTTGACAGAGCAATCTGAATGCTAAAGGGTTAAATACAGTTTTCTTTGATCAATAAGGGAGCCTGTCTGTAACAGCTCATTTTGCTAGAAATTATAACAAAATCTCCCACAACTACATACCACTATTTTCCTGAAGAACAGATTGGACTGTTCGATCTGGTGTACACTATTCCTGAAAAATAGATGAGATGGCCATGGCTGCAACATTTTTGATCATGGCTATGTTCTTAATCATAATTGGTCCCTTTTCGTAGAATTTCAGGTACAAGTTAGATAAAAGCAAAAAATTAGTCAGAGAAATACAGACATTGATTGACCTTTGCTGGCCATCCTGTACAAAATGGTCAAGATGATATTTTTTTACTGTATAAGTTGTGAGGAAAACGTGGTCCAGAAGAGTATTTTAAAAGGTTGAAACTGGGGAAGAAGGATTGAACCAAATGTTCAGTAGCAGTAGTAGCAGTAGAAGCAGCAGCAGTAGTGGCAACAGTAGTAGTACTGGTGGTGGTGGTGGTGGTGCCAACGACGACAGCAGCAGCAGCAGCCGTAGTAGTAGTAGTTGTAGTAGTAGGAGGAGGAATAAGCCATTGTGATTTTTATTTGTTGTAGTTCTAGTATGAATTTTAGTTGAATGGTTAAGAAGTTTGCTTTGCAATCACAAAATCCTTGGTTCAATTCCACTATTTGGCATCTTGGGTAAGTGTTTTACTATACTATAGCTATAAGTTAGTCAAAGCTTTGAGTTAAACTGAATTGATGGACAGGTTGTGAGAGTTAGATGGATTGTACCTGTACTTCAAAAGTTCACTCATATTACTCTATAGTTACATATACATATATCTATATTAGTTTCAAATTTTTGCACAAGGCCTGAAACTTTGGGGGAGGAGTAAGCCAATTACATTGTGTAACATGATTTTCGTTGTTGCATAGCAAATGTTATTTCCTATTTGCTTACCCCTAGAATGTATGAAAAATGGCTAATATTTCCTTCAAACATTACTTTTGTTATATTTATTCAAGCCCCAAAGAATCCCTCTCAACACATAGTTATGATGTTCTCCTACTACTCCTGCTCATGGTCAGGGATGTACATATTGTCAGCCGCTAAGGAACATGCTCAAGTGGTCAAGGTCAAGCAAGAGACAAGTAAATCTGTGGTATTGAGCAGAATATTTGCTATAACAACATTTCTGCTTCAGTAACTCAATGGTGAATCTGTCTGAAATATAATACGTATATATATATATATATATATATATATATATATATATATATATATATATATATATATATTATATATATATATATTGTGGTTATAAGAGTTTATGGTGTCATTGAGACCCAAAGGTGTCAGGGAATGCTATAGACAGACCATAGTTAAGTTCTAGGTTCGGTGATTTTGCGAATAAGGGGTTCAAAGTTGGTCATATGTCAGCGTGTGTATATAAGAATTTTTTGCATAATGAGATAAGAAACCAAGGCTGTGTAGATATTAGAGCATTTTCAGGATATTTATTAATTATATTCCATCATTGGAGACAGTGTGAGAGGATGGTTAAGTAATAATTAATTTAGATAGGATACAAAATAGAGATAGAAGTGGAGGAAAGGAAATAGATGTGAAATATGTAGGGATATTGAATTTGTAGATCCATTTTTAGGCAGAATGGTATATATGTAAGATTCCAATACCTTATGAGAAAAATCCAACAGTATCTAAAATTGTTCATTCCAAGTATAGAATTTTATACACAATGTTTGAAATGTGGAGTATGTAAAACAAGGGACAACTGATGAAGGGATTGTTCTTTATGTTGCTTGTCTCGTCTCTCTATTTGTTTCCTTCCCTGTTCGGAAAAAAGTTCGTTTTCCATGTTTTTGTGTTTTTATGTTCACGTTTTTCATTTTGTTCGTTTTTTGACATCCTGTATCTATATATACATGTATATATACATATATATATGTAAGTACGTATATATATATATGTATCTATGCATATATATATATAATATATATATATTTATATTATTATTATTATTATTATATATATATATATATATATATATATATATATATATATATATATATATATATATATATATATATATATATATATAGAGAGAGAGAGAGAGAGAGAGAGAGAGAGTGACATTTAAAAAATCCCCTTTATCTATCACTCCCCCTCATGAATCTGCTTACCCACTATGTCCCTAATTTTTTTCCCCACAGTATAACCTCCTAATAGCCCCCTCCTTCTATCTGTTCCCACTTATAACATTCCCTTTCTCTCCATCTCCTACTCTCCTTTAGCAACCCTGCCAACTTAAGCACCCACTCACCATAACCAATCCCCAGCCAGTCACATCTTCACTATCTTATCTCTCTGCTCTCTCTCCTTCTCTTCTCGCTCCACCTCTTCTCTGTCTATTCTCTCTTCTCTCTCTCTTCTCTCTCCTCTCTCTTCTCTCCTTGCTCTCTGTCTTCTCCCCCCCTCTCTCTCTCTCTCCATTCTTTCTCCAGCTGAGGTAGCCTTGTATCTCTTCTACAGTAAGACCCCTATTTCTGTCCCTCTATTCATATTCAAACCTTTTATCACCTGGCACTTGACCACCTCCCTCAATATTACTTCCTACTCAGTTCAGGGGATTTCGTCTTGCAAGTTACCTGGTGGCTTCAGTGTTGCTGGTGCCATGCAAAAAGCATCTTCTACACCCTTTAAAGTGGTTCGGCATTAAGAACAACATCCAGCCATAGAAACCTTGTCAAAGGAGACAGTCAAGCTTGGTGCTGTCTTCTGACTTGCCAGCTCCTTTCAAAGTGTACAACCCATACCAGCATGGAAAAACAGATACTCTTTTACTCTTTTACTTGTTTCAGTCATTTGACTGTGGCCATGCTGGAGCACCGGCTTTAGTCGAGCAAATCAACTCCCATGACTTATTCTTTGTAAGCCTAGTACTTATTCTATCGGTCTCTTTTGCCGAATTGCTAAGTTACGGAGACATAAACACACCAGCATCGGTTGTCAAGCGATGTTGGGAGGACAAACACAGACACACAAACCCATACATACACACACATACATATATATACATATATACGATGGGCTTCTTTCAGTTTCTGTCGACCAAGTCCACTCACAAGGCTTTGGTCGGCCCGAGGCTATAGTAGAAGACACTTGGCCAAGGTGCCATGCAGTGGGACTGAACCCGGAACTATGTGGTTGATAAGCAAGCTACTTACCACACAGCCACTCCTATGATGATGATGAAGATGATAATTACCATGATGATGATGATGACAACAACGACAATGATGATGATGAAGATGGTAATTACAATGATGATGATGATGACAACGACGACGACGATGATGATGATGACGACAATATTAAGGATGACAATGACAATAATGATAATGATGATGATGCAGATGATGATGATAATGACAACGAAGATGATGATGATACGGACAATGAAGACGATGACGATGACATTGATGATGATGATGACAATAACAATAACAATGATGATAAAGATGATGACAATGACGATGATGATGAAAACGACGAAGATGATGATGATGTGTGTGTGTGTGTATGTGTGTTCAAAATTCTGTTGTTGATGGTCCAGTTATCTAATTATAGAAAAGGAGTTATTAGAGACACATTTCTATACAGCTTATTTATTACATTTTTTTGGTGATATTCATCACAAAATCCCATTTCCCTTTCTCTCAAATCTTACATGGAACTAAGACATTATTATCTTTAATTCTTTGTGCTTTCAAGATTTTACTATAGTTGAAATCAAAGCCAGATCTGATAGGATTCTTGTAACGTTCTATGATAAATTCTTCGTCTTAATCTATATTTTCTTTAATTAATTATACAGTAGTTGAATAGGTAATGGTTTATTTCTGTGACAGCTGTCTGCGACTGGAACATTATGTATTGCTGTGTTAGGTATTCGTGTATGTGAGGACTTTATTTGTTTGTTGTATAAATATATATATATATAGCTATTTGTGCAGATGTGTGTGTTCGTCATCGTCGTTGTCATCCTCCTCCTCATCATTGTTACATCTGCTTTTGTATGCTTATATGGTTTCACTCAAACTTTTTGAGGTAGCGTTTTATGGCTCCAGCTACCCTTCATAATATTAACCTTTTTAAACAACTGTCCACAAAAGGATAGTATTTACCCACAAAACCAGGATGCGCCTGGTGTGTCAAAATAATTTGTGCTCCTATTGAGCATTACTTTACAAGTTTCCATCAGTGAATTGTGACAATAAATTCTATAAATGTCTGAGAGGTTCCCAAGTAGTAAACAGCTTCTGTTACCGAGGTGACTTAGTTACAATAAGAGGTAGGTGTTCAGAAAGCATAGTAGCTCAAGTTAAGAATAGAATGGAATAAATTCAAGGAACTCAGCAACAAAAGTATCCTCCCTCTCTCCCTCTCTCTCTCTCTCACTTTCTCTCTAAGTGAAGGGTAGATTGTATGATACTTCTGCAAGGTGTTATCAAAAAGTTCTCAGACTAGTTCTGTAGCATGCCAATACATGGCAGCACACGGTTGTGCATGCAGTGAGAGTGACCTTCACATGGTTGCATGTGCAGTGATCTTCATGAGGCAGTGTGCTGAGTGACAGTGCAGTGTTTACTTTGCAATTTGTAAAATTTGTGTTTTTGTGACAACATGTTTGCTGTAGTCTGCGATTTTGTCATGGATTGGAAGCTGGAATAAAGAGCCAAAGTAAAATTTGTGTTAAACTTGGGAAGTCTGCTACAGAGACATTGAGCATGCTTCAGCAAGCTTACAGCGATGAGGCAATAGGTTGTATGCTTCAAAAGTGGAGGAGCATCTCTGGAAGACAATGAGCAATCTGGAAGACCTTCCGCAAGTGCCATCCCCCGTCCTACCGAAAAGTGGAGAAAATTTATCAGCTTGTGTATGAGGTTTGTCAGAGGACAATCAATGACATTGCGGATATTGTTGGTCTGTCGTATGGGTCTGTGCAGGAAATTCTAATGTCTGAATTGAACATGTGGCATGTCGGTGCCAAGTTTGTCCCCCACATGATAACCATTGAGCAGAAAGAACATCAAGTTGAAGTTTGTCAAGACTTCCATCAGTGTGCTGCTGATGACCCATCCTTCATGTCAAGGATCATCACTAGTGATGAGAGTTTGGTCTATGAGTACGACCCTGAGACGAAATAGCAGTCATCACAATGGAAGAGCCTGTCATCTCCACAACCAAAGAAGGTATGACATCCTGATATCCACAGTATTGTGCATCACCAATTCATTCCCCAGGGCCAGATCAATTAAGAGATCTACAACAATGTTTTGAAGAAATGTGTCTGCATGGATGATGGTGCACTTGCATTTAGAGATTCTGCAAAGAAAGAGGCTTGAAAATGCCATTATGAAAGACTACTGAATGTAGAGGACGAATGGGATGAGGAGAGTTTGCCATATGTTGACCCAGTTGGGAGACCAGCCACCTGAATTGACAGTACCTTGGTAGATAAAGCAATTAAGGACATGACGGCAGGGAAAGCCCCTGACCCTTCAGGAATCACCACTGAAATGTTTAAAATATCTGGCAGTGTAGGTTATAGTCTGGTCACCCATATTGTAAATCAGATGATTCATGAAGGAGTCATACCCAATAACTGGTGTAGCAGCACCATAGTCAACTGCTACAAAGGTAAAGGTGATGCCTTAGATAGTTGATGAAAGTTACAGAGAGAGTCATAGCCCAACTAATTAGGGGGAGTATTTGTCTAGATGAAATGCAGTTTGGTTTTGTGCCAGGAAGAAACACCACTGATGCTATATTTCTAGTAAGGCAGCTGCAGGAGAAATACGAAGCCAAAGATAAACCTCTGTACTTAGCCTTTCTTGACTTGGAGAAAGCTCTTGACAGGGCCCCCCAGTACCTTATCTGGTAATCAATGTAGAAACTAGGGGTAGATGAGTAGTTAGTGAGAGCTGTACAAGCCAAGTACAGAGACACTACTAGTAAAGTGAGGATTGGCAATGAGTACAGTGAAGAATTTAGGGTACAGGTAGGGGTTCACTGAGGATCAGTCTTAATCCCTCTCTTGTTCATCATAGCCTTCTAGGCAATAACAGAGAAACTTAAGACAGGCTGCTGCTGTTTTCTCCTCTATGCTGATGACATTGTTCTTGAGGCTGAATAACTACCAGAACTAGAGAAGAAGTTCCAGGTATGGAAGCCAGGTCTAGAATTGAAGGGCCTTAGAGTTAACCTACCAAAAACTAAAGTCTTAGAAAGTAGGAAGGCAGACAAATTACAAGTACTTTCAGGTAGCTGGCCCTGCTCAATCTGTAGAAAAGGTGTAAGTAGTAACTCTGAAAGATGTACCCAGAGTAAGTTATGAACACATAAGAAATGCAGCAATATCAGAGGAAGGTTAACAGGGAAAATAGCTTTTGTATGTGTAGATGCATAGATACAGTAAGCACTGAAAATGTACAGAGAATAGACTCCACCAACTGCCATGGGGGTAAGCTAGAGGTAGTAGATAGCTTCCGTTACCTAGGTGTTCAAGTTATTAGTGGAGGTGGATGTTCCAAGAGTGTGGCTGTGAGAATAAGATTAGGCTGGGTAAAGTTTAGGAGATCCTGCCTCTGCTGGCAACATAGGGCCTCTCTCTCAGAGTGAAAGGCAGATTGTATGATGCCTGTGTGCAAACAGCTATGCTACATGGCAGTGAAACATGAGCTGTGACAGCCGAGGTATTGCGTAATCTTGAAAGAAATGAAGCCAGTATGCTTCACTGGATGTGTAATGTCAGTGTGCATGTTCAACAGAGTGTAAGCATCTTGAGAGAAAAGTTAGGTATAAGAAGAATCAGATGTGATGTGCAAGAGAGATGAATGTGTTGGTATGGTTATGTGATGCATATGGATGAGGACAGCTGTGTAAAGAATGCTTATCCCTAGCTGTGGAGGGAAACTGTGGTACAAGTAGACCCAGGAAGACATAGTATGAGGTGGTGAAACATAATCTCTGAACTTTAGGCCTCACAGAGGCAATGACAATTGACTGGGACCTTTGGCGATATGCTGTGCTTGAAAAGACCCATCAAGCCAAATGAAATCACAGTCATGGCTGATGCTGGTGTCACGTAACCAGCAGCCATGCAGGTGGTACGTAAAAAGTACCTTTTAAGTGTGGTGCATCATAGAGGAAAAATGGCTGAGCTCCTTTCTAATGACCAAGACCTTTGGCATTATGTTCTGCATGAGAAGAAGGCCCATCAAGCCAAGTAAAATTGCAGTTGTAGCAGATACCGGTGTCATACAAGTGACACCTGTACTGGTAACATGTAAAAGCGCCTTTCAAGCATTGGGCCTCACGGAGGCAAGGATCGAGACCATTTGGCATTATACTGTGCTTCAAGCATTGGGTCTAATGGAGGCGACTACCAAATCCATTTGGCATTATGCCATGCTTCAGAAGACCCAGCAAGGCAAGTAAAACCACAATCATAGACGATACTGGTGTCACACAAATGGCACTCATGCCGGTGGCATGTAAAAGTACCCATTACACTTTCAGAGTGGTTGGCGTTAGGAAGGGCATCTATGGCAAAACAGACTGAAGTCTGGTGCAGCCTTCCAGCTTGCCAGCCCTGGTCAAACCGTCCAACCCATGCCAGCATGGACAGAAGTTAAATGATGATGATTATGATGACAACGATGACGATGATCTTAAAATTTAGGTAAATAAGTTATTTTTTACATTATTTACATTTGACAGACATTTGTCCTCATCTTATTTGTTGTTTACACAATGTTTCGGTTGATATACCCTCCAGCCTTCATCAGGTGTCTTGGGGAAATTTCGAACCTAGGTTCTCATTCCTAAGATATTTTTCGATGTTGTTATTATTATCATTATTGAGTGAGAGAGTGGTGCATGCCATCAAAGTGACACTGGGGTAAAATATACGAAGCCCAGTATACCCATCATGACTACCTGTCTGATAAGGGTACACCAGGCATATGCATCACAACCATATGTGCGTGACATGGTGATCTCATATCAAAATAAACAGTGCATGACCTTGCAGGTGAGGCCCAGTTAGAATTTTCTTCAGGTTGAGTAGCCCATCCCACTCAAAAGGTCCCTGAATAAAGATTGTTTAATGATGTTGAACGAACCACCCATGTTTCCAAAGGTGAATTATCCAAACCTCTAATAATTCCTTTTAACACACAGCTATGATGCTCCCCCACTACTTCTGCTTGTGATCAGAGATGCACTTATCGTCAGCCACTAACGGACATGGTCAACTGGTTAATGTCAAACAACTGACAAGCAAATCTGTGGTATTGAGCAGAATATTTGCTGTAGCCCATCTTTTATACCAAGACAAAACAATGTACATGATAACACTCCCAATCAGTTAAGATCAGCAGCCATGAGAGCCATTGCCTGGTACTGCATCAGGGCATTTATTATTATTATTGTTATTATTATTATTATTATTATTATTATTATTATTATTATTATCATTATTATTATTATTATTCAGATCATTGCCTGGAATCAAACTCGGAATCTTGGGGTTAGTAGCCCACACTCTTAACCACTACGCTATATGCCTGTAACTTTTTGATACCACCTCATATACAAAGTATGGTAGTGAAACATGAGCACTGTCTGAGAAGGATTCATAAAGGCAGGAATGAAATGAAGTGAGCATGTTCTGCTGGATGTGTAATGTTATGCAAATGAGTTGAGAGAAAAGCTAGGTATAAGAGAGATGTCTGGCAGAACTTCACTTACTAAGTTGACTAAACACCACAAGAGAGCAGGTAATCAGCAGTGATTATATATGTGTTTGCATATAAATATCGAACAATGAGAATGAGTACTCAACACCTCAAAAGTAGAATAATTTCTTACCAGAGGTTCATGTGCATAATAAAAGTCATAAGACAACATATTTTCATATATAAAAGTGCATTCAGATGTATGCTGTTAAACACCACCACGAAAAAATAATTATTTTTCATGGTTGGGTTTAACTGCCCTTTCCAGCATGTAAGGAGTCCTGCTATAGGTCTTCTCTTTGTGTATATATCTATATTCACTTCCACACACACACACACACACACATAAATACATTTATATATGCACACATACATACATATATATATATATACACATATACACAAAATATGCATATATGTATATCCGTATATACATACACACATATGTGTTTGTGTGTGTGTGTGTACATTTATATGATAATAACGCTGTATTAATAACTTTTCTGCCTCTCATTATGACTTCATTTTTCTAGCTGAAAGAACACAGTCAAGGAGAAGGAAGAGGTAAAGCAGATGATTAACTCATTAAATACTTAGCTGATTAATTTAATACTCACTAATCCACTCACCAATACTTTCAGTAACAATTAGCTATTAATTTTGTTTTCTAATTTTGTTAACATTGCTATTGGCATCAATAATAATAACAATAATAATAATAATAATAATAATAATAATAATAATAATAGTAGTAGTAATAACAGTTTTTTTCTTTATTAGCCTCAAGGGTCAAATACGAAACAAAAGAAACACTGCAACACAAGAGACATGTGTTAGGTACAAAGTTTTGTGTATAGAATAAAACAAGAATAATTAACATATATATATATATTCATATATATATATATTCATATATATATATATATATATTATATATATATATTATATATATATATATATTATATATATATATATATATATATATATATTCATATATATATATCATATATATATATTCATATATATATATTCATATATATATATATTCATATATATATATTCATATATATATATATTCATATATATATTCATATATATATATATTCATATATATAATATATATATATATTCATATATATATATAGTCATATATATATATATATTCATATATATATATTAATGTATCTGTTTTTGTCTTTGTGTTAGTCCTCCGAACACCACTTGACAACCAGTGTTGGTTTGCTTATGTTCAGCAAAAGAGACTGATAGAATAAGTACCAAACTTAAAAAGTAAGTTCTGACATTGATTTGTTCATCTAAACCTTTCAAGACAGTGCACCAGCATGGCCACAGCCCAATGACTGAAACAAGTAAAATATAAAAGATGACGTCTACAGTGTGATGGGTTAGACAATATTTCTAACATAGTGCTTACTCCCGCATATTTTTTCTGTTGTCAACTCTTTTAGTCACCCCTAATGACATACTGGTAAAGGTGCTTGGCCTAGTGATTAGAGTGCTGGCCTCTTGATAATTAGATCATGAGTTCAATTCTTGTGTCAGGCAATGCATTGTGTCCTTGAACAGCATCCAACTTTTTATGCTGCTCTTGGCAGGAAATTAGTGCCATCTGTCTGCAACTGATAGCATTCCATTTAGTGCAAGTGATGGTGGGGTCTGACTTTTTCGAGTTAGTCCTTTGCCTGTCTTGTGCATTACATGTGATACACAGGGCATATTCCTCTGGCCTCCATGCATCATATGTGATATACATATTTCCAATTTTTTTTTTTTTTTACCACTAACAGTAACTTGAGACAAGGAAAGCTTTATTTTACTCAGAACATATGAAACAAGAGATAACTAGAAGTATGTAAACAAGCATGGATATTTAAGACAGACTTATGAAAATGCTTTGGACACGCAAAGGGTTAAATGTCTTGGAACTTTGAATAAGCTACAGTTTCACGAAAGGTTATATGTACAGAACATAGTGTACTTATTCTACAACTGAGATTGATATGGTAGTGTCTATGACATAGGATTGTAATAGGTTAGATTATCCTTCTCATAGCAGTGGCTTTGCATAAGCAGCAGTTTGTGTTAATAGCCTGATTTTTGGCTATTTCTATATTTGTTCTCGCTAATGTTAGACTATTATAATAAACTAGCAGTATCGCCCGGCGTTGCTCGGATTTGTAAGGGAAATAACTATATAAGCATTTTTAGAGAGTTACTTCCCTTATAGATGCCAATTCGGGCTTTCTTAGCCATTTCTGTTTTGGTGTCTTCAAGCCATGAAGTCGTTCTAAAAGAACGCTGGTCTCCTTGACAATGCTTTACGACGTTGATTTCCTTACACTCCCTTCCCCACAGCTTCACGAGGGGGGGAAGAAGGGGGAGAAGCAAACAGGTGCAGGTGTGACCATGGACGCCAACTCCGCCACCATCGACACACGAAAAATTATGCATTAAAATGGAATAAAAAATGATGTTAAATTATTTTTAAAATCGTAGACTCATTGCTCGATATGAATCACGACTATAAGATACCCGAATTTGGTTAAACTGCACCGCAAAATGTGGGAGTAGTTAGGAATCTAAATCGAAGGGGACAGACACTCACACAACTACAGTTTTATATATATAGATTTGTTGATATGAAAACTTAACTTCAAGAGTTTCACATTACTATGTTGGTTGCTTTACTCTTTTACTTGTTTCAGTCATTTGACTGTGGCCATGCTGGAGCATTGGCTTTTAGTCGAGCAAATCGACCCCAGGACTTATTCTTTGTAAACCTAGTACTTATTCTATCAGTCTCTTTTGCCGAACTGCTAAGTTACGGGGACGTTAGCACACCAGAATCGGTTGTCAAATGATATTGGGGGGGACAAACACAGACACACAAACATATACACACACACACACACACACACACATATACATATATACGATGGGCTTCTTTTAGTTTCTGTCTACCAAATCCACTCACAAGGCTTTGGTCGGGCCGAGGCTATAGTAGAAGACACTTGCCCAAGGTGCCATGCAGTGGGACTAAACCATGTGGTTGGTAAGCAAGCTACTTACCACACAGCCACTTCTACGCCTATTGCAGTTATTTGTGTTGGTTTGTATAAGTAAAGTCTCACAATGCTGGTTTTTATCAATGGAGCTTTGTATTTGAGATTATAGTTATAGTTCTATCAATACAGTTTGTTATTGTTTAGCTCCATGTCAATGTTAATTACACAAACCAATGAATAAAGGTATTCTAGTAATGACCTTCTTGCATGTTTTTTTATTCAGATATAATATATCAAAGATTACATTATTCAAATGCATCCAGTATTTTTTAAGATGGTAAGGAGTGATATGAGGAAGATTAGGCTGCTATTTTCAGAAATAACAGAGAAACTCTGTTGTTAGCTACCCAATCTTTAGAGTAAATGTCTGACATTTTATCTGAGTAATTAAAACATTTGCATTATTAACACATATTAAGTATCTTATTATTTTACTTACTGCTTCCTGTTTTAAGAGTTCTTTGAGAAGCTGATAATTGGTTGAGTTGAAATATTCTTCCTGTTTAAATGTTTCTAATTTAAATCTCCATATTCAGATAATCCCAGGTACTCTTCATCTTCTTGCAGATTTATGCTCTTAATCTCAGTGTATACCATGAAGTGTTAAGAATTTTCTGCTTTCGATATCTATCTTCCTCAGTTTTTCAACTCATTAGCTATTTACATGAAACATTACATTCTGAGTTCAAATCCAATCAGGGGCTGACTTTTCCTTCTATCCTTCTGTCATATACTGAAATTGATATAATTGTCTGCGTTAATCCATCAAATATGTAATCTTGTACCTATGTTCTTAGATATCAGGCCATTATTTCAAGATGTAAACATGCAGTAGTCTTAAATGTGTCCTATTTTCCACATTCAATTATCAGTGCTGATTTTCCCCACCCTTATGGTTTTCTAGTTAATCTCTAAAAAGTTTTTTAAAAAATTGATTCCATGACTATTAGCACAAAGATGACTACTATTAGTTCTTTTTTAGACATTGCTTTTATGCATGACAAAAGGTTATTATCATCATCATCACCATCATCATTTTTATTATAAGGTGACTAGCTGGTAGAATTGTTAGCATGCTGGGTGAAATGTTGAGCAGTATTTTGCCCGTTGTTATATTATGAGTTCAAATTCTGCTGAGGTCAACTTTACCCTTTCATCCTTTCTGGGTCAACAAATTAAGTACCAGTCAAGTACTGGGGTCGATGCTCTTCTTATCCAATTTCCAAACATTATTTGTGCTCATTTTTAGTGGCAAAAACCTATTACATTCAGAAATACATCAGAAATACATATTGTTACAAGTGGATCTTTTGTTTTAGCTTGGCTAAGACATCTTGCTTCAGCCAAAGTGAAAATTGATAAAGAAGAATTTAGCCATATGTTGCAGCTTGGTATTATTCAACCTTCTAGCAACTGGGGTTCTCCTCTCCATATGGCACTTAAAATGACTGAAGCTGATTTGCATCCTTAGGGATATCAAATGCCAGAATGGTGCCGGATATTAAATACAGGATATTAAATACCAGAATGGAGCCAGAAATATATTTTATTCCTCATCTTCATTTCCCATCTCCTCTACATGATGCTATAGTTTTCTTGAAGACAGATTTAGTTTATGCGTACAGCCAGATTCCAATAGTATCTAGTCACATACATAAGACGGCTATTATCACATCTTTTGGACTACATGAATTTGTTAGCATGCCTTTTGGGATCAGTAATTCTGAAAATTCCATTGAAAAGTTTATTGATGAAGTGATTTGCAGTTTAGAACTGGTTGGATGGCTTATTGATATTTGGTTATGCTGGTGAGGTTGTGTATTACCATCCACATTAAAACCAAGTCCATTTAAAGTTTTTGAGGAAAACACCTAGTTATATTTAAGCATTACAATGATTACAATTGCTACTTGCCAGAGGCTGTATCACTGATTACTAGGAGTGACACATGTATGTATGTAGGCCAAGAATTAGATAGCTACGTATTTATGTGGAGTGAGAGGAAGGTGAAAATTTAGAATGTCCTGCGTCAGTGCTTGGAGAAATGAGAATATTGTGTTCTTGTTAGAATATTGTGTTCTTTTTAGCCTAAGGTGAAAGCAGCTGCCAAAGAACTGTCTTTGCCTATTTTCCCTGGGACTGTTTAACTCCTGCTTTTTTTTGCCTTTGTTGTGCATGTCATGAAGGCGATGTCCCTCTGCCCTAAATATCTAGGTGTCATGTTCCTCTGCCCTAAAGATCTTGGTATCATGTCCCTCTTCCCTAAAGATCTTGACCTGCACTTCAATTTATGGCCATGTTTTAATAGGAAACCTCATGGAAATTTTCATTCAAATCAAATAATTACATGATGCATCTAAAATACGATTGGTCAGGATTCAGGGCAAGTCACCTGATAAGCTGTGGCATATTTTTCTCCACTTAGCTAATGGGGCTTCATATGTAAACCTTGCTACAATGGTTTTAATTTCAATTTTACTTATATTGACAATTTATTGATTGTTAGTACTTTGGAACTGGACTGTGGGCATCATCTAAAATCTTCACTAGATTAGTACATTATGGAGTGGACATTGACCCTATTAAATGTCTCTTTCATGTTCATCTTTAACCATTCTAGGGCCACAATATTGACAGCAGTGGTGTTTGCCCCAGATGCAATTATACTGTTTCCATGAATTTTGGCAAGATACACAATTCTAAGTGCATTGACAAAACTTTCAAGCCATACTAGGCCATATGAATGAAGCTGAAATGAATTTTTGCAATACTGCAACTCCTGATTGGGATAAATTGTGAAGCGCTCTGTTGCTACTTTATACTGAGTTAATCTGGGTTCCCTGCACTGTTTTGTAAAAAAGGGGTTATGGACCAAGAATCAGATAAAGAACTACTACAACTAAAGAACTGTATTATCTTTAGAATTCCATCTTGTTCCTCTGCATATTTGATGTAATGTGTTTTCTGGCCTTGAACAATCCTTCATGCCTATTTAACACAGAAGCTCGATCTTTCCCACGCTTCACAATTTATCCCATTCAGGAGTTGCAGTATTGCAAAAATTCATTTCAGCTTCATTCATTTGGCCCAGTATGGCTTGAAAGTTTTGTCAGTGCACTTAGAATTGTATAACTTGTCAAAAGACAAAAGTTCATTGACACATTAGAGATCACATAGGAACTGTTACTACACCAGATGCTCGTTTTCAGCACATACGCATAGATATTGTTGGACCCTTATCTCCTGCTCAGGATAATATCTATCTGTTCACCTGTATTGATCGTTTTTCTGGGTGGTCTGTAACTAATCCTGTTAAAGATATTTCAACTGCAACAATAGCACAAATGTTGCTTTTCTATTGGATTTCATGTTATGGAATTCCAGTGAAATACAACCAACAGGGCCCAACAAATTGAAACTAGTTTGTTAATTAACATAACCTAATTACTGGGTACTAAGAAGATTTGTATTATTTCTTAGGCAAAAAGTATGATAGAATATTTTTATCACCAACTTAAAATATCATCTAACCCCTTAGCATTTAAACTGATTATATCTAGTTCAAAATATTTTATTTGTTTTACATTCAAACTGAAAGGATCCAACTCATCACACCTATTCTACAATGCTATTCTAAAAGTAAAAAATTACATCCCTGAAATTCAAAGCTACAAGATAATGCACATGATTAATTCAAAACCATGTCAATAAACAAGTATTACACTTGACAAAGTAATTTGAATTTAAAGAGTTAAAGCATATGACAACACAGCTAGATAGTTGGAATATCTGCTGGTTATTCTACTAGGTGTCATACTATCAATTAAGTAGACTTAGGTTATATTCAAGTGGAGCTGCTTTGTGGTAGCTGGAAATTCTAATATGTAATATGATCCATGCAATTATGTTTATTATAAGTCTAATTTATCTGAAATTATTGCCCTAACAGTAAACAGTTAAGACTTATGTTCCAGCTGGCATTACTTTGTGGTCTCATATTTTTGTCCATAATGATGTGGCACAAAAGCCCTTACATACACCATATATCAGACCATATTGTATTGTACAAGCATATCCTAAATGTGTATTATCAATGCACATAGTAAAAGAAGAGACAGTCAGCATTAATAATGTTTAAAAAACAATGTACACTGATGCAAATACAACTAAAACAACTACATCACCACACACAACATCAAATTCACTTATACATAAACACTTTCAGCACATAAAAGACATTACCACTAAGCACAAACACATTTGTTATATATAATGTTTCTGTGCTATAGCAATTTATACATTTATTGGACTATTTTGAACTATGTACATACTGTGAACTTTTTGCTCTAATGCTTTCTGTGATGTTTTAGATAATTTATTTGCTTTTGTTGTTCAAACGGCTAATTTTTGTGTTGCATCTTTTATCTCTTACCTTTTAACTGCTTCAGCCACAGACAGCAGCCATGCTGGAGCATTGCTTCAAAGGGTTTAAATCAGTGGTTCTCAACTGTGGTCCATATGATTCTTGGGGGTCCTTATAGGATTTTCAGTGTTCACACAAGCAAAACACTAAATTGAAGATCCACATTTTGATTAAGATGGATATATTGTAAGAAACTGCTAGATTCTCATTTTTGTTTCTGCCTGTTCTTTTTCACTGCCTGCTTGATCATTATTATCATTATTATTGTTATTAGTATTGATTAAGAGAGCAGTGCATGCCATCAAAGTGACACTGGGGTACAAATATACGAAGCCCAGTATACCTATCATGACTACCCATATGATAAGGGTACACCAGGCACATGTATCACAACCATATGTGCATGACATGGTGATCTTATATCAAGATAAATGGCATATGACCTTGCAGTTGGGGCCCAGTTTGAATTTCCTTCAGATTGAGTAGTCTATCCCACTCAAAAGATTATTATCATCATCATCACCATCATCATTATTATTATAAGGTGACTAGCTGGCAGAATTGCTAGCATGCTGGGTGAAATGTTGAGCAGTATTTTGCCCGTTGTTATATTATGAGTTCAAATTCTGCTGAAGTCAACTTTACCCTTTCATCCTTTCTGGGTCAATAAATTAAGTACCAGTCAAGTACTGGGGTTGATGTGATCAACTATACCCCTCCCACAAAAAGCAAAATAAATTATTATTATTATTATTATTATTAAGGTGACAAGCTGGCAGGATCATTACCATATCAGGAAAAATGGTTCAAAGTATTTCTTCTGACTTTACATTCTGAGTTCAAATGCTGCTGGGGTTGATTTTGTCTTTCTTTCTTTCAAGATCATAGGTACCAGTTGAACATTAGTGTTGTTGCAATCCACTTAACCCCTCCCTCAATATTGCTGGCTTTGTGTCTAAATTTGAAACCGTTTTTATTACTTTTATTATCGTTTCTAATTCTGTGACATAAGGTAGATGAGAACAACATTTTTCCGTCATTGGTGATTTTTCCAGAGATAAATTTACACTGTCAGCTAAAAAATATTTTTGGAACCATAAAGTGCAATATGTTTGTCTGAATTTCTGCTTTAAATTGGTAAAAATCTTTTGTAGAGAGTTTTTTTTTATGTTGCAGCAGATCAATGGAAAATATTTGAGGATGATCCAAAATCTGGATAATGTCTTGTGTTGGCGCTACATTAAAGTCAATATGTCATGTACAAAGCAGTGAGCCAGCAGAAACCTTAGCATGCCAGGCTTAGCAGTATTTCGTCCTTCTTTACATTCTGGGTTCAAATTTCATTGAGGTTGACTTTGCCTCTCATCCTTTCAGGGTCAAAAACATTTAAGTACCAGTTGAGCACTGGGGTCAATGTAATCGACTTAGCCCCTCCCCTTAAATTGTTGGCATTGTGCCAAAATTTGAAATCAATATATGTCATGTATATGGACTGTCTCATCACTCCCACAAATAAAAGTTCAGCAAGACACAGCTCTTTTACTGTTTTAATCTTTTACTTGTTTCAGTCATTTGACTGTGGCCATGCTGGAGCACCGCCTTTAGTCGAGCAAATCGATCCCAGGACTTATTCATTGTAAGCCTAGTACTTATTCTATCAATCTCTTTTGCCAAGCGATGTTAGGGGGACAAACACAAACACATACATATACATATATACGTTGGGCTTCTTTCAGTTTCTGTTTACCAAATCCACTCACAAGGCTTTGGTCGGCCCGAGACTATAGTAGAAGACACTCGCCCGAGGTGCCACACAGCCACTCCTGCGCCTACTGTACACTTTTTAGTTCAATGTCTTTGAAGAAAGTATGATGGTGTTGGTAGTGATGGAAGGCTTGATTTGTTGAACAATCTGTGCAAAGAATATTATTATAGCGGATGTGGCTTGTGCAGAGCCAGTTCCTTTCTTTCATCTTTCGAACAATTATTGGTCTGGTGCAACGAGCACCGCAAGACCAGTAGTTATCAGGAGGCAGAATCTGTGCGAAGCTCTTAGATGAGCACCTAAAGAGCTGAAGGACTGCATAAGACCTAGGCCCTTTGGGGTGCCTGTAAGTGACCTTCTTTCGGAGGTAATTCCATAGCTGGTACTATAGCTGGGACCTATAGCTGGGACTATTAGCTGGGACCCCAACAAGTGCTACTACTCCAAGTCAGAATAGACCTGGGAACAATTGTGGTTGGAACTCTTAAATCAGGGTCCCACTACTGATGCAGTTTAAAGTAATACCCTGTATGATATAGTATAGCTAGGATTAGTTGTGGAATCAGGATTAATGTGATACTAGTCTGTTTACCTGCTTCTCTTCAAAGACAATATTTTTCCACCTCTTTCCTTTCTTAGAATCAATGTTTCTTGTAAATCATTTAGCAACAGTAAAGGAGATGCTGTGAGTTCTCTGTGGGTTTGTTCATTTAAAAGAAGTATCTTCTCTCTTTTATCTTTTACTTGTTTCTGTCATTAGACTGTGGCCATGCTGGGGCATTGCTTTGAAGAATTTTAGGCAAATGAATTGACCCAAGTAGTTCATTTTTTTAAGTGTGGTGCTTATTCTATCGATCTTTTTTGCTGAACTCATAAGTTACAGAGATGTAAACATGCCAACAGCAGTTCTCAAGTGTTGGAGGTGGCACAAACATGGTCACAAAGACGGTCTTTTTTCTGAAACCACCAAGTTATAGGGACATAAACACACCACCACCTGTTGTCAAACACAGACAAACACACATGCACATGCACGCACACTCACACACACATACACCTGCATGCACACACATACGATGGGCTTATTATAAAAAAAAATGTCTTATCTGAGGCGTGTGCAAAAACTTTACTTCTTTTGTGACAAGATTTTATTGTTTGTCAACTGATGCCATCACCACCACTACCACCACTGCAATCACTACCACCACTGCAATCACCATCACCACTGCTGCAACCACCACCACTACTACCATCATTGAAAAATAGAGATTTGGTGCCTTGTTATTTCTTTGTTGTGGCATTCTTCGGGCTTCTTAGATTGTTATTCACCAAATGGTTTCTTCATTGTAGAAATAGTGGTGGTAGTGGTGGCAGTAGCAATGGTTGTGGTGGTGGTGGTGTTGGTGTTGGTGGGGTGTTAATAGTTGTGGCTTGTGCTACAAATAGTAGTGATCTTACTGGTGGAGGTAACAGTGGAGGTAGTAGTAGTGGTTGTTGTAGAAGTGTTGGTGATAGTAGATGATGGAGATAAAGGTAATGGTAGTACTATCTGAACTGTGTCTCGTGGAATATTCCTTTCATTGTCTCTCTGAGAAACTTGTACATTTAGTCAACTTAATGAGGTCTTTGTATCTCCATACATGTGATAAAGATCTTCAAATAATCTCTATCACTTGCAGGCATTTTCAATCAATTGCCAGCAGATTGCTGTGAAGACAAATACGCAATTTCTCTAATTGACAATTCTAGTTTACTATTTCTTTTTAACCTTTTCCGGACCATGTTTCAAAGAAAATACACCTTTTCAGTTAATCTATTTTAAATATCAAGAATTTAAAGGAATTTAGTAAAATGATTTTTCATTATCATTATTAATTTGATCTTTAAAAGCAGTGAGCTGGCAGAATTGTTTGCATGCTAGGCAAAATGCTTAGCGGCATTTCATCCATCTTGTTCTGAGTTCAAATTCTGCTGAGGTCAACTTTGCCTTTCAAATTTTCAGGGTCAATAAAACAAGTTCCAGCTGAGAACTGGGATTGATGGAATTGACTTAACCCCTCCTCCTAACTTACTGGCCTTGTGCTAAATTTTGAAACCATTGGAGTATAATTTAAGGAAAAACAAAAATTTAACCAAAAATTAAGGCAAGATTTAACTTGTGGTTGGAATGACTAAGATCATCTTTTGTATTTTGCATGTTTCGGTCATTGCATTGTGGCCATATTAGGTCCCCACTTTAAAGGGCTTTAGTCAAACAAGTCAACTATTTCTTTTGAAGTCTATTAGTTTTTAGTGCAGAACTGCTAAGTTACAGGAATCTAAACAAACCTACACCTGTTGTCAAGCTATATATACATATATATGTATAGGCACAGGCATAGCTATGTGGTAAGAAGTTTACTTCCAAACCTCATAGTTCTGGGTTCAGTCCCTCTGTGTGACTCCATAGGTAAGTGTCTTCTACTATAACCTTGGGCTGACCAAAACCTTGTGAGTGAATTTGATAGACAGAAACTGAAAGAAGCCCATTGTGTCGTGTATATATATATATATATATATATATGTGAGTGAGTAGACAAAGGAAAGAAGGGCATTCAACAAATTTATTGAGTTACGTGTGTGGATCAAAACAGTTTGACTCAAAATTTTTGGTACTCTTGTGTTTAAAGCATGATGCTAGTCGACAGCCATTTTGAATTTGAATTCAGATTCAAAATGGCTGATGACTCGCATCACACTTGAAACTCAAGAGTACTAACGAATTTGAATCAAACTGTTTCGATTCAAATATATATATATATCGCCATGTTGATTCACTAGCCTCTGCATGCATTTTTTTTCTCTCCTTTTTTTTCTCTCCTTGTTTCTTTCTGTGTTTTTTTTCTGTGTATCTTTCTGTTGAAGAGTGTAGGCTCGAAATGTAAAAGACTTGTTTTATTTATATTCCTGAGCGCCATACTAATACAATTGTTTGTTTGTACTGCACCTGCCTTCGTCTTTTGTTTATTTTCATAAAGCTTCCCGTTATATATATATATATATATGTGTGTGTGTGTGTGTGAGTGTATGTATGTTGGCAAAAGAGAAGTTAAATTACTGAAACAGGTAAAGCAATATACACACATACACACACATATGGATTAAGGCTACCATTGGTTTCAGGTTAAGGGCAGTCCCTCAACACCTATCAAGCCTGTCACATATCATCTGCATGACTAAATGCCAATGTTCCAAGGGATAGGCTTGATAATTGTTAAGGGACTTCCCTGAACATGAAACCAATGGTAACCTTAACCCATAAACAAAGAATTTGTTTACTAAAGCAGTGCTGAGCACTCATTTTCATTGTTCATATATATATATATATACACACACACATATATACATACATATATATATATATATATATATATATATATATATATATATATTATATATATATATATATATATATATATATTATATATATATATACATACATACATACATATATACATACATATATATGTGTGTGTGTGTGTGTGTGCATACATATATACATATATATAATAGGTTTCCATGCAGTTTCCATTTACAAAATTCAGTCACAAGGCATTGGTTGGCCCAAGGCTATTGTGAGGACACTTGCCCATGGTGTCACACAATGGGACCGAACCATAGAGTGCCAAAGTGAGCTTCTTAACCATATAACCACACCCGTACATATTTTGTGATATAAATGTGAACATTTTAAAGTCAAACGGTTTCGTATGTTAGAACTATATATATAGATGGTGGCTCTGTTTAATTTGTATTCAAGAAAGTTATCTAAAACCATATGGTGAGAGTAAGAGAATTCCAAGAATGGTTGAAGAAGGAAATATATCTTCAAAATGATAGAGAAATGTGAAGTCAGGTAATTGTTTAATTGTTAAAGTCCCAGATGATCCTATGATCAAAGGAGTGAAAGAGGGAGCCCCAAGAAGAAATATGATGAAATACTGAAGGACAACCTCAGGACACAGAACCTTACAGTGGCTATGACAAAGGACCAAAATTTCCGGCACCTTGCTGTATTCAAGAAGACCTGTCCTCCACAGCAGAAGTGTTAATGCCACTCCCCCTGCTGAAGGGGATGATTCTGCAAGAGCCCTGCATTGATGCTCTGAATAAAACACTTGTGCCAGCACCATGTAAAAGCACTCATGCCAGACCCAACACACATTGTAAAGTGGTTGGCATTAGGAAGGGCATCCAGGTGTAGAAATCAAGCCAAACCAGACTGGAACCTGATGCAGCTCTCCTGCAAGCTAGCTCTGGTCAAATCGTCCAGCACATGCGAGTATGGAAAACAGATGTTAAAAGATGATGATGATGATGACGCATCTATGATCATGATAACTAAAGTGACCTTTCTCTTTTTATGATGGAAAGGTGTAATATCAGAGAGATTGGCTGCTATTTCTAGCAGGTCAGATAACATCAAAGAGGTGCTCTAGTAGAAATTTATAACACCAGTTTGACTCATGGAAAAATTCCCCTACCACAATCACCCCCATCCCCGTTGCTCTCACTGTTATAAACATATATATCACAGAATATGGAAATGTTACCATTCTTTACAAGTTTTAAGGTCACAAGCATGTGAGGAGAGAGAAGGACAATCAGCTGTGCCACAAGGTATTTAACAAGTCCCTCTGCTGACTGTGCTATTTCCATTAACCTCACCTGACTTAACAATAATAATTATGGAGACATTTTGACTTGGCAGAAAATGAAGTTCTATAACGAAGGTAGTGGTGGTGGTAGGGGTTAGTGGTGGGAGAGCAGTTAATTAAATTACACCTCCCCCACATACACACCGTCTTCAGTATATTGTATATATATATATACATATATATATATATATATGTATATGTATTGAGAGTTCTTGCAATAGAATATGTGTTACGTTGTCAGAAAGAGAGGAAGTCTTAAAGGAGGAAGAGGTGGTGATAGAAGTGATGGTGGTGGTAGTGCTGGGGAAATGTCAACTGGTGTTGAACGATTGGAGAGAAAGAAGAGGAACAAGGTGAAGTCATGTGTGTTATTGGTGGGAATAGGGAAAGAGAGAATAAAAGGAGGGCCCAAAAATTAGAAAAATAGCAGAGAAGGAAATAATGAATGAAGGATTACACACATACATACACATGCATACACACACACACACACACACACAAGCACACACATACATGCATGCTCACACATACATACACACACACAGCAAGATATGTGGACATTGAGCACAGAGGATGAGCAAACATACTCCCTCAGATATTCGTGTGCATGAACGATTGAGTAGGACGATTTTATTAAAACTACAAGGGTTAAACAAAGAGGAGACAATACAAGGGACTGCATTGAATGATATCTATATATATAAAACTGTAGTTGTGTGAGTGTCTGTCCGATTTAGATTCCTAACTACTCCCACATTTTGCGGTGCAGTTTAACCAAATTCGGGTATCTTATAGTCGTGATTCATATCGAGCCCGTCTGTGTATTAGCGCACGTCTACGATGAGTCTACGATTTTAAAAATAATTTAACATCATTTTTTATTCCATTTTAATGCATAATTTTTTGTGTGTCGATGGAGGCGGAGTTGGCGTCCATGGTCACACCTGCACCTGTTTGCTTCTCCCCCTTCTTCCCTCCCTCATGAAGCTGTGGGGAAGGGAGTGTAAGGAAATCAACGTCGTAAAGCGTTGTCAAGGAGACCAGCGTTCTTTTAGAACAACGACTTCATGGCTTGAAGACACCAAAACAGAAATGGCTAAGAAAGCCCGAATTGGCATCTATAAGGGAAGTAACTCTCTAAAAATGCTTATATAGTTATTTCCCTTACAAATCCGAGCAACGCCAGGCGATACTGCTAGTTAAATGAATAAATATATTATAATTTCGGATGTGAAATGAGAAACAAAAAAATGAATGAACGTGGACTGGGTTTGAACCCACCAACCACATTCCTGTGATGCATTGTTTAATTTTGTCCTTCTTTTTTTACTCCACTTAATTTCTTCCATTTACTTCTTTCATCTTCTTTTGTACTTTCTTTCCTCTTCTTTCGTACTTTTTTTGCCATCAGGCATTTCTTCTCCAGACATGCTTTCCCTCTTAGTTGATATAAAAAGCGGTTCACTAAAGCATGCTTGATGTGATACCTCTTCCATGCATCTTCTATATCACCTCTTTCGCTATAGCTATTACAGCTAGAAAACAAAATTTCTCTTCTCCTTTTAGAGAAGATGGTGAATTGATCTTCAATGACTGAGTATGAATGAGTTGAGAAAAAACTGAACAGAAAAGGGATGAAATTCCGCTAAGCATTTTGCCCGGTAGGTTAATGATTCTGCCAGCTCATTGCCTTTAAAAGATTAAATAATAAAAGTTCTGTGGCACGCATCTTTCTATGATTGACTCATACCCCAATGAGTTTATGTGACAAAGCGGACACGAAAATTGTGAGCCGTGTAGAAATTTTCAAAGAAGCTAGATCTTACATGTGAAACCAAAGAGATCCAAATACTGCTTCTCATCTCAAACAGATGAGGTGGCCATGGAGAAGAATGAAGTACTAATTCTGAGAGTGAAGTCCTATCTTTAACCAGCATGCTCATTTGTACACACACACACACACACACACACTCATGCACACGTATGCATACACACGCATACTTTGAAGTTTCAACTGGCTAAGCCACCATTAGACTGTGCAATGATGACTTAGCTGGACAGATATAGTGTTTTTACACCTTTTTATCATAAGAGAGAATGCTTTTCTCCTTCAGAAGTTGAAATATGTCACAAACATATTTTAACTAACCTAAAATTCAACTGCTTGGTGTCAATACTGCTGTATTTTTTTTCTGACATGGTGATCTAATTGTACAACTTAATCAATGTTGATTTTGTTTTAGTTAAGGTTACAGCTCTAACTAAGTTTGTCCAGAGTTGCTTCTCTTCCATATTTCCCACTGATAATAACTAAAGAACTAGAAAATACATCTGGCTAGGGATGAACAGTTTGACAGGCGCTGGCATGCCAGAGGACTATACTGGGCCTCACTCTCTGCTTTGGCGTGGTTTTTACAGCTGGATGCCCTTCCTAATGCCAACCATTTTACAGAGTGGCCTGGGTGGTTTTTATGTGGCACCAGCACCAGTGGGGTCACCAAGTAACTCGCAAGGCAAAGATCCTTTGAGAGGGGGCTATTGAAGGAGATGGCCTTGTACCAGGTGATAAGTGGTCAAAGGGTAACAGAAGAACAAAAATAGGTGTCTTGCTATGGAGGAGATACAAGGCTACTATAGTAAGAGGGAGAGACAGGAGAGAGAGGGAGTGATCAAGCATGAGAGAGAGCAAGAATGTGGCAGTGCAAGAGAGAGTGAAAAAGAAAAGATGATACCAATGTGCCAGAGTATACTCTCAAAGTACAGGAATGAGAATATAAATGGTGGTAGAGTATTGCCAAAGGTGCTTGAGTAAGGAGTAGGGAGTTCACATGAGTGTGAAGAAGTGGTGGGGGGAATGCAGTGAATGATGAAAATTATACATAAATCCATACTCATATATATCATCATCAACTTACAGCCATTTTTTCATGTTTCCATAATTAGTCAGGTCTTCAGACTTTCTCAAGCACAACACTTTTTCTTGTCATCTCCTTCTTGTGTTCCTTAATCTTGAGATCTGCCCTCATCATTTTTTTTGGTATCTTCCTTTCAGTCACAGCTTTCTTCCATTTTGATCATTTGCCACTTCTTAGCCAAATTACTCTGCTCTATACTCTGCTGGATCTTACCAGCAGACAGCTCTCTTGTATCCTTGGCAGTCACAGCCCATGTTTCACTGCCGTTGAAGCATGGCTGTTTGCACACATGTGCCATACAGTCAACCTTTCACTCTGAGTGAGAAGCCCTTTGTTACCAGCAGAAGTAGGATCTCTCTGAACTTCACTCATGCTATTCTTATTCTAGCAGCTACACTGATACATATATATATATATATATATATATATATATATATATATATGTTTATGTGTGTGTTTTTGAGTCTGTGTTTTTTCCCCCCACTGCCATCACTTGACAACTGATGCTGTTATATCCACGTTCAGCAGAAACGACTGATAGAATAAGTACCAGCTTACAAAGAATAAGTCTAGGGATCGATTTATTTGACTAAAAGGCAGTGCTCCAACACAGCTCCAGTCAAATGATTGAGACAAGTAAAAGAATAACCCATTAATAACCAATGTCTTGTTTTTGGAACAAAGATTTTAAATTTGTTATAAATAATATTATAAAGTTGTGTTTCTTTTGCTATATCCTTCATATTTGCAGTATTCTTCAAGTATACATTTAAATTAGCATATAACAGGAGAAATATAGTTTAAAAACACCTTTCAGAGCTCAGAATGTGTAAAGATTTAAAGATAACTAGTATTATAACCCGATTTCATTCGGGTCTACTCGGGCCACATTTTAAAGATGAGGAATTTTTTTAAAAAAAACGAAAATTTTATTAAAAATTTAAAAAAAAATGAGGGTAAAAAGCACTCGTTTTTTCACAATGAAAAATCGTTTCCTAGTAGCTGGAATTTCACGACAAAATGTATGTTTATTAAGCACAACAGCCTGCAGTACAATCGCACAAACTTAGAGGGGCTCTGGTCCCCCTTGAATCGATAAAAAATCACTCTTTTTTGCCATAGCAACCACATCTTTATAGCTTGCGAATTTTAACCATCACGGGTCTCATTCTCACCATACATTTAGTATCCCCACCAATTTTCAGCTCGATCCTAGTCACAGTTTGGCTGTCAAAGCAAAATGTGCGTACAATTTTCATCCAAGGACTGTTTTATAGAAATAGAATATTCATGGGCAAATTATAGCCCTTAATGGGTTAAACACAGAAAACAAAATGAATGAAAGAAAAGAAAAGATCTCTCTCTGAATATATATATATTGAGGTTTTTAATTGTTTGTTTGTTGGAGTGGGATGTGAACAATTTCATATGTAAGACATAAAATTTAAACAAATTTAAACACACTTTAAAGACAACTGGTACAATAATGCATATTAAGCCAGGGAATGAATATATGCACAACATATATATACACACATGTATAAATAGCTACATCACAAAGTTCTAGAATTTTTCTTGTTTTTTTTTCTTTTTTTAGCTTTTTTTCTTTTGGTTTTTGACCAAATATTTTTTTGTTTCCACATATATTTTTGTACGTTTTTTTTTCATTTAAATTGGAGAAACTATATCATTATTATTATCATTACATTATCATTTTTATTTCTTAATTTCGAACTGTAAGGAAACAAAAAACAACAACCTCAGACATTCATATATGTATAAATATATATATATATATATATATATATATATATACATATATATATAAATATATATTTATCTATGAATATATATATATATACATATATATATAAATATATATATATTTATCTATAAATATATATATATATATATTTATATATATATATTTATATTATATATATATATATAATATATATATATATATTTATATATATATATAAATTTATATAATTATATATATATATAACATATATACATATATTATATATAATTATATATATATATACATATATACATATATTATATATAATTATATATATATATACATATATACATATATTATATATAATTATATATATATATACATATATACATATATTATATATAATTATATATATATATACATATATACATATATTTGTGTATATATATATATATGTGTGTGTGAGTATATATATATATAAATACATGTATATATATGTGTGTGTGTGTGTATGTATATATATACACACACACATTTATATGTATACACACACATACATATATGTATATGCACATTCATATGTATATGAGTGTGTGTGTGTATACATATATATTTATACATATATATAAAATGCACATTCATACATACATGCACACATATACACATCTGTGCATGGTGTGTTTACAAGTGCATATGTGCATGTTGTGTTATAAAGTGATGTCAAATTTATATTTATATGCAAGTAATATATATATCTTGACACAATGACACCAAACACAAACTCAGCAAATGTTTTATTATTATTATTATCATTATTGTTATTTTCCACAACCATTTCCAAAGTTTAGTCCTAGAAATCAAATTTCTTCAGTTTGTTTTGTCTGTCTTTATTCTATATATTTTTTTCCTTCTGTTTTCGCTTACTGTTATTGTCCAGAGTGATTCAAACATTTTACTTTGGCCTATCTTCCTTTTGTTTGTAATCAATAATAATAATTATTTCTTGTTAGACTTTTTTTTTTCCAACATGTTCAATGAAAATATTTAGCAAGAGAAATGTAAGAGAAAGTTCTGGTGGGTGTTCATGTCTTGTTGTCTAAATTTGTGGATTTAATGATGCTTTGGTTGTTGAAGGTGAGTTTCCAGGATTTTCAGCTTTGGGAATTTGGTTGTGATATCTGTAGTTGTGATATCTGTTCTGAACTTTGATTCATAATGCCTTCAGACCCTGGGTCTTCTCCTAGAAGCCAATATGTAATTATCTTTCCTTTGCCCTACAAGTAAATGAAAGAAGAATTATAGAAATAAAAAAAAGGGAAGAACTATTATAGAATAAATAAATAAATAGTTCTTTTAAAACAACCAATATAATATCAAAAATGATAATGACAATTTCAAAAATTATAATGACTTCTATTTTCTTTTTACTTGTTTCAATCACTTGAGTGTGGCCATGCTGGGGCACTGCTTTGAAGGATTGACTCCAGTACCTATTTTAGCATGGTGACATGGGTTGGACAGTTTGACATGCATGACATGGGTTGGACAGTTTGACAGAAGCAGGCAAGCATCAGGCTCCAATTGTCTGTTTTGGCATGGTTTCTATGGCTGTATACCCTTCCTAGTTATAAGGATGAAAATACACCAACACCAGTTGTCAAACACTGGTGGGGACAAACACAAACGCAAACACACACACACACACACACACACACACACACACCACACACACACACATATATAGATGAGACAGGCTTCTTTCAGTTTTCTTCTGCCAAATCCA